>NC_142338.1:1462500-1806666 GCF_054954075.1 Amborella trichopoda
AACCCACCTAAGAGGCCCAACCGACTAATTATGGCAGATCAAATTGGCTCCCGACCTTTGAACAGCAATTTGGGAACCATTAAAGATATTTTTGTTAAAGACAGACTAAAAAATTACTAAAACAGCCCCACTTGCTAAAGCTACCTGACCCGTAAACAAAGGCAATTTGGCTTTATTGGATATAGTTTTTGAAAAAATACTTCATAACCTCGAGGGTATGACTTCTCATGACCTCAAGCTTCCGGACCCATAAACATGCTAGTGTTCATTGGATCCTTTTTACACTTCCAATGATTTTGTGACGGGTTTTAACTTCTCAAAACAATATTTTTCTATTGCTTTTCATGAGTTGCACAAATTGCACATAATTAATTGCTCAACTTCATAACCTCGAGGATAATGTATTTATCTATCTTTGACATGATTATAAGAAAACATTTATCACGATAAATTTCTTTGAATCTTTGCAATGTGTATAAAAACAAATATTTGAAAAAAGAATTCAACAAGCACATAATGACTATGGACAAAATCATCTATCCCCACGATGACAAATCATTTGGCCAAAAGATGCTTAAGCCCTTAATCATGATGCATACTTGAACATAATATCTCATTAGACAAAGCTCTCTCTCTCTCTCTCTCTCTCTCTCTCTCTCTCTCAACATCATATCTCATTCAGAAAAGCACCCCCCGCCCCCCAACCCAAAAAAAAAAAAATCTCTCACCTAAGCCCCCTCTCTCTCACACACACACAAAAGGTCAAAATAAAAAACTAAACCAAAAAGGAAATTTCAGGCTTTTAACAAAAGGCATACAGGTCCAGATAACACGAGCCATAGAATGGTGGATAGAAAATTTAACATTTATTTAATTTTGATAATAAGTTGAAGTAATGAATGCCACAACAGTTCCTACAAAATAAATTTCAATCGTATGCCTAAAGTATCACAGAGAACAACCTATAACGATATTATAGAGAGAGAGAGAGAGAGAGGATCAACCCCATAACAATCATCATGAGAGAGAGCAAACCCACTATAGGAGATCTATTTTCTCAGCAACATAAAGCACCCAACAAGCTTAAAATGGAAGGATGGATAGGGGCACGTCAAAAGCAAGCGCCCCAATGATGAGTGACAACACAAGGGCGAGAATAGACCAAAGCCACTTTGGCATTCTCCTCTTACTCTTCCTAAATGGAGGGTAAACCAGAGGCTTCGATTTCACCTCTTTTGCAACTGGTTTTACAGGCTGCCTCTTTGGTTTTGTGGTGGCCTGATCTTCATTCCTTTCAGGGTCTGGACATGGGCTGGTTTCGAGAACCACACTGGAGGAAGATGAGGGGGAGCTCTCCTCTTCATTGTTGTTGTCTTTTGAGGCCATTGCACGTTCGTGAGCCGAAGACTTTTTCCTTCTCTTCTCCTTTTTCTACACAACATTGATTGATCAAATGACATCCACACAAGATAACTAAATGAAAAACAAAGACTTCAAAATGCGAATCCTACTGATAATCATATAATTTTACACTCCAATACACAAGCGACACAGTAATCAAATGACATGCACAAAAGATAATGAAATGGAATATAAAGGCTTCAAAATGTGAATACTAGTGATAATAGTATATAATCTTACCTTTCAATGCACAAGTAAATGCGAATCCTACTGATAATAGTATAATTTTACACTCCAATACACTAAGTGATACAGTAATCAAATGACATGCACAAAAGATAATGAAATGGAATATAAAGGCTTCAATATGTGAATACTGGTGATAATAGTGTACAATCTTACCTTTCAATGCACGAGTAAAATAGAGTGATCAAATGACACGTACACAAGATAAACAAAGTGGAATATAAAGGCTTTAAAATGTGAGTACTACTGATAAATGGTCTAATCTTAACCATCGAAGAAAGAGTTAGGGTGGTGTTGAAACTGTCAATTTTCCTTACCAGAGTAAATTTGATCATCTAAAAGCGTCATAATTCAGACTATCGGTACTAGGAAGGCATTCCTGCTTTCTGAAGTGCAAGATAAAAATTTGCAGTATCGGACAATGGGGTGATGGTAATGGGATCACAATATTTATTTAGGAAAGTTCACACTTGACAAGCCAACCATGCCCAATTCTTATTTGGCAAGAAATGGAGTCCAATTCCACCATAATGACCAAAACGACTACCAACAGAAATAAAAATCTTCCTAGAAGCACGATTATTTAGCATAAATGGACAGGTAACAACCCCTTCCAACTGTAACACGTTGGCTTTGGGGGGATTGTATACATACACAAGTATGCACACACCCACACACATAAGAAATCAGCAATGAATACATACATCCATATATGATTGCATGTATGTATGCCTGCACTTGTATGGGCATGCTTGTGTTTTATGTAATTATGTATCATATACATCATCTATATGAATGTCACATGTTCCACAGCACACATGCATGTGTCAATCTCGTCTATGACTCAACATTCTACAGCTATTTGTGCGAGAAGAAGATACTTTAAAGTTTACCTTGGCTTTCTCCTCGGCCTCCTTCTGAGCTTTTGCTTCAGCTCTCGCCTTGTCCTTCCCAGCCTTGCGCTTCTTCCTTTCCTCTGCCTCCTTGGCCTTTGCAATCTCCTCTAGTCGGCGCTGCTCTCTGAGCTTAGCCGCCTCTTCCTCCTTCCTCAACTCCTCAGCTATCCTTGCATCTTCTTCTTCCTCCTTCAACCTTCTCTTCTCTCTCTCACTAGCCTCCTCTTCTCTTTCGCTCCTTTCGGGGACAATGTCTGTGGCTACGGCTTCGAAAGAATCGCCATCCTTGGCTTTCTTTCCCTTTGCCTTCCCCAAAACCTTCTTTTCATTTATAACTTCAATAGAAGTCATATCATTCATATTTTGAGAAGTTAGGCATGGTTCGTCTTTTTGAAGAGGAAGAGCAGCATTTGGAGCCAAAGATGAAACTCTAGGATTTGCATTATCAATGGGCTTTGGGAGCACAACAGCCTTCTCATCAGGACCAAGTGATCTTCCATCAAGGGTCTTAAACCGCCTCGCCGTGCTCCTTTCATTGGCTTTAATGTAACGTTTTCGGAACTCGTCATCCTTATTCCAAAGATGCATAAGACGCTCAACCTACACGAATAATGTGTATTAATTATATTAGAAGAAAATATAATAAAATTTAGGAGGAAGTGCAATATTACAGTCCATTGGGGTCATTATCAATGGGGTCACTGCAATTTCCAATAATACGATGGGCAGTGGTAGAAAGAGAGTTGGATCCACCAAGTCAGGCACTGCTCCAATGGGTCACACACTCCCTCCATCATTGCTGATCATTTCATTGGACAGGAATAACCCCAAGTGGCCATGGTACTCCATAAACTGTTGGGTTATATATGGTAGAATACTTTTCCAAATGTCTCTCGTACCAGAAAAAGAAATAAAGTGCAGAATACTAATTTCACTTGATAAAATGTAAAAAATGCTATCAAAGGTACAAAAGAAAATCACTTGATAAACAAGAAAAATGAAGAAGGCTTTGCCATTGAGAAAAAGTCCACTACCTGATTGTAGCAAAATTTTTGCAGCGCTTCTCTATCTTTTGCCAAGTCATACTTCTGTGCAATATGAAAATCTTCTTTGTACTTGAAGAATTCCTTATTCTGCAAAGGCAATCACGACAATGGGCCCATCAATACCATAATACTACCAGCTGCATATTTAAGGTAACAGAAAGTGGGAAAAGTATGATCACATTGGGCTTCAATTAATTTCAATTATAGACATGGGTATGGTCGTCTCTCAAAGAAGTATTTTCATTTGGAGAAGTATAACATAATCCAAAAGCCAGTGCAGTATGTGTTACTCCCAATGGGCATCTACCGACCATTTTCTTTGACGGACAGTGGAGATTAACTGTACCTGGGTAAATATCCCAGTAGGCCTACTACAAAGGACTCTACGAGAACAGAAACAAAAAATGGTAATCAAATTAGCTTTAACTGGTGGTTTATTGCAGTTAGGCTTGTGAAGAAATGTTTTTAAGGGTTTGGACTATAGGCTATGGCTAGTCCAACGGCACACCATAATCCAACAGCATATGGCATCAGGTACTGCAGAGGCACACACATCATCTGTTTCCGACAACAGATGAGGAAGATAACAGTATCTGATGGGTTCTTATTGACCCTACTGCAACTAATCTACATTGTTTGTACCATATATCATTTACTCCATATGATTGTGATATACCTCCCTGTTTCTTGTTACTTGGTAACCTCAGGTTGGTACGGAACTTCACTAGTAATGCACTTATTTGTCAAATATGGGAGTACAGTTTTGTTTTTACTTTTTTTTTATTAAGCAAGTGCATTTGGAACTCCGTGTGACACCATTGGTGAAAGTCGTAAGCATAGCAGTTTCAGATGACCTATCCCCATAATGAATAAGGAACTGATGGAGTTGAAGAATCGTCATCGTCATCATCATCATAGCCTTTTTCCAATTAATTGGGATCAGTGGCCACACGAATCCTGGTCTGTCATTCTGCTCTATTAAAGGCCATACCCTCAATGAGGCTATAAATCCCCATATCTTTTCGGACTACTTCCAACCACGTCTTTGGGCCTACCTTTTGCCATTTTCAGTCCTTCCACTTTAACTAACTCGCACCTCCGAACAGATGTTGTACTTGGTCAGCACCACATATGGCCAGCCCACCTAATTCTTCTCTCTCTCATCTTATCGTCTATTGATGCCACACCTAAATTCTCCCGAATGGATTCATTTTGAATTCTATCTCTTCTTGTCTTGTCACTCATCCATCTCAACATCCTCATCTCTGCTACACTCATTCTATGGGTATATTTTTTGTCCATCCAATATTCCGCCCCATATAGCAAAGCTGGTCTCACCATTGTCCTATAGAACTTGCTCTTCAGCTTCATTGATATGCGGCGATCACATAAAATTTAAGTTGCACATCTTCACTTCGCCCGCCCAGCTTTAATTGTGTGTGCGATATCTTCCTCAATCTCTCCATTTCCCTGGATTATCGACCCAAGATATCGAAAGTGCGGTTTTTTTTGTACTTCATGGCCGTCAATATTAACTACTTCCTCGTTTCTACCCCTATTATTACTAAATTTGCATTCCATATACTTTGTCTTAGTACTCCGGCTAATTTTAAAACTTTTGGATTCTAGAGTATCCCTCCAAAGTTCTAACTTTGTGTTGATGTCGTTTTGGGTCTCACCGATCAAAACTGTCATTTGCGAACAATATTCATCTTGTAGGTGCCTAATTAAGTCGTCCATAACTAAGAAAAAAAGGTATGCACTCAATGCTGACTCTTATTGTAAACCTATTGTCACTGAAAACTCACTCGTAATGTTCGCAAGTAACTAACAATGTACAAGGCACATAACAATTACAAAAAAAAAAAAAAACAATGTACAGGGCACATATTACAAAAATACATTTTTGGGGTGTTGTTAATTTCCAAAGAGGTGTAAAGATAAATGGGGTTTGACCTAAATTATTTGGGTGTTAATATTGAGATAAAATTAGATTCATATGCGAGCATAGAAAGATGATAACAAAAGATCAGCATAGAAATATGATAAGAAGAAAGAGAAGATATCCAAGGGAGATGTCATAAGATTAACTTTGTTTTTCAATAAATAATTGATTTATATATAGATTATTTGTTGAAATATATTAATTTTTTGATGCTTTAGAATCTAAGATTTTAAAACTACCAGACTAAAACAGAGTATATGTAATGCAAGTTTAGTAATAATAAAAGCATAAACAAGGTATTAGTTAAGATTGATGGTCAAGAAGTATCTAAAAGAGATTCTTTTCGATATCTTAGAGTTGATAATCAATGAGAAGAGAGCTTGAGGTAGATGTTGCTCATAGATTTAGAGTTGAATGGACGAAGTGGAGATGTGCTCTATAGGACGGCGGTAAGAACACTCATGTTTTATTGGATGGAAAGTTGGGTAGTCAAGAAACAACATATCCATAGAACAAGTTTAGCTGAGATGAGGATGTTGATATGGATAAGCAGCAAGACAACGAAAGATAAATTTCAGAATGAATACAGTCTAGGGAACTTAGGGATAGCTCCAATAGACAATAAAATGAGGCAAAGTAGACTTAAGTAGTCTGGTCATGTGCAGCGTCAACCTAGAACAACACCAGTTAGGAGAGGTGATTTTAATTCAAGTGGAAGGTTCTAAAAGGGCAAAGGGAAGACGTAAATGGAAGAAGTGAGAAAAGAAATGTTGACTTACGAATTCAGGTTATGGCACCTGATAAAGTGGAATATCATAATATGACTCGTGTAGCTGACGCCAAATAGTTGCAATAGAGCTCGGATGATATTAATTTCGTTATTCATGTGCAGCTGAGACTAAAACTAAAGGATCATTTGTGTACGGAACTAAGGAATCTAGGTCTCACACAGCGCAGAGAAATGTGACCAAAATGGGTGTACCTTTTTAGCAAATTTCAATTTTAAGTATGTTGCAATTTTTTTCTTGGAATGAAATAGTTCATAAGCCAAAAACTTGACAATAATACAACTCGAGTGAACCATAAGTTCAATAAAATAAAAAAGGAAGTGGAATGGAGAAAGGAAAAAAAAAAAACTAAACTCACCAGACCAAATTAGATAAAAACTTACTAAACTCACCAGACCAAGTAAGATAAAAACTTGAGTTTGAAAGGGTATGCTAAGAGAATCATATGACTTAGATAAAAAACTAATGTGCAAACAAGGATATCTAGTACCCACTGAGAACCAAAATTGGCATGAGAGTTCTATCTTGGAAGCAGTCATTGGTTAGTTCCGTATTTAAAAGGAGACAATGCAGTTACCCCTAGCTCCACTCCCCTATGCAACTAAAGTACTTATTTGACTCGCAGACTAGCAGTCTAGCCAAAAGAATACTACTTTTGTAACCAATAGCCTACTGCTTTTCATTTTGTTTTGGCCAAAAGAGTAACTGCATTGAAGCAGGCCAAGGAAATAGGAAGGCCAAGTGAGTAAGAAAATCACAGGAAAATTAAAGGAGTGCTTATGATGATTAATCTAAAATGGACAAGAAAGAAACTATCATGAAATGAACAGTAAAAAACAATTTTAAATTTCATGAAGACAAAACAAGGGGGAGACTTTTTAGCGTGTTAATAAAAATCCTTAGAGAGCAACAATAATGACAAATTATTACTATGAAAATTAGGCAATATAGCGAACAGGAATTTCAAAATAAGCATTTCTAACTTTCATGGTTAATGAAATAATGTTTTCCAGGCATAATCTTCTATGAGTCGCAAAAACCAATGAGAAACAAACTTAAAGATCTTTCGAACTTGTAAGTATAAACTTCATAAGTCCAAAACATGAACAAACAACTGTGGAGCATAAATTAAAAGAGCATACCATACTGCGCTCTTGATTTCTCAAATTTGTTAGATTAATATAAGCTTGTTGGCGAGCTTCATCTGCAGCAGCATACTGCTTATGTATCTGTCCCATATCTTCAGACATGTCATGATGCAGTTTCTCAACAGCCTTGACATTATTTTCAGCTTGTCGAACCAATCCTCTGAGCTCATCAATCTCCTCCTTCAGAAGCTACATAAATAAAGCATAATGTGTCGTTCTGTGAATCGCTAAAGGAAAGTAAATGCACACCATAATCCAATGACAAAATCGAATACCATTGTCCATAGAGGTCATAGATGATGATGGATAAAGGTGGACCCCACAGAATGGGGTACCCTTGAGGTTGGCCCACTCTTTTTTCATCACCATCCATCATGTCAATGATCGTGTATAACAAAATTTTCTATTTTTCTTTGTTAACTGTATCACAAGAGTTTTCCCTCGGTTGAATGAAGTTCAGTATACTTTCCCTAGAAAAGACTCAAGCAACCCCAGTTGTTTTCAAAATTGAATACCTCGATCTGTTCTTCAAGTTGCTTCCTTTGTTTCAAGGCATCCTGAACTGTTAAGCCAGGCTCTGCCTTTGCACGGGCACTTTCCCGGCTAGCCTTCAATTTCTTGATATCTTTTAGAAGCTGCTTCTCTTCTGTCAATGGCATGGTTTCATGCTCAATCCTGTGTTCCATTGAAGAAATCTGCACCCAGTCATTCCATTAGTAATTTAGGAAGTAGTTTGACAAGAAAACAACTACAAGTTTAAATGTTTAATCATGCAACAGTGGTGGAAAGTTAGCACCAAAATGCTTTTCTGTTTTACTACCAAAATGTGAACCCACCTCTTCACCATATCTCCCAAAAGCAGTTGTATATTCTATCTGTCTGATTAGCGACTGAACATGTGTCAGCTCTTTGTTTTTGGCAGCCAACGCATCATGTGCCTCTCTTTTTCCTGCCCTTGCAGCATTCAATTTTTCAAAAGATTCACCACGACTATCCTGCATTCACACGAAACCAAGTGATATAAGAAATCCAAAACAAAAGGAGGAAAGAGGTGGAAAGGAAAAGAAAAAGGATCACCAAAAATCAATTGCACACCAATTTCTAGTGACCCTCACCTTCCTTGATTTCTTTGCTGCTCCTATGCAATCCCTACTTTGAGTTCTCTCCTCAAGCTGAGACTTGGCGAGGGTTATCTTTGCCATGATTTCACTGTCGAAATGTTTGGGGACCTTTACCATGAAAAATGGCATCCTTCTAGGCCCTGCTACTGTATCGACCCCCATATGTCCATCCCCAGAAAGAGCAACAGGAACCCCATCTGAACTTTCAGGCGTAACAGAGGAGAACGAGCCTGTATCACTGTCAGGAACGACTCTAGATTCTGATGATTCTTGCGAAGCAGCAGAAGCATCAGGCTTCTCAGATGACGCTCCTCCTAATGGAAGAGCGTCTCCATTGTCAACAGGATCTCTGCTAGTCAACTGTTTACAATGGGAAGAGACAGAAGATGGGCTATTTCCTGGTTCTTCCGGTAGGTCAGGAGATGAACTCTTCAGACCACAATTGGCAAATCCTGATTCCACAGTGTGATCCCCATCAGAAACAACTTTAGCTTCTGATTTCAAAACAGGCTCACAATTCTTAATCAGACGTGATTCAAGGGGAGGGGTGTCCAAGTTCAAACCATCAATGTTACTGCCAAGACTAGCTGAATGCTTTGGAGTCCAAGTAGACCTTTTGAATTGCATTTTGCGTTTTGTAGCAATTCTAGCCAGCACTGGAAATTCTTCATCATAACGTGAATCGGGAAGTTCCACGGATTCAATCGAATTCCCCTCGTGATCTTTGGGAGAACCCGAGTCAGCTTTCGTTGAATCGACAGGCAAATGTAATGACTGATCTTTTTCCTCTGAAACAGGCAGTGCCACCAATAACTCTTCATCAGCATTCTCCATGCCTTGCACTCCCACCTCCTTAGAATCCGTGCCAGGTCCTTCTTGGTTTAATCCCAAATCAACAGCTTCCTTCTCGCAGATTTCTGCGTTTGACATTGGTTCCAAATTAACAGCTTCAGACTTAACAAAGGAACCACTAGGACTTGAATCCAATTCCAACTTTACAGTTTGGATCTCAACACACAAGACTTCTGTGCAGGTTACAGGGGAAGGTTCTGATCCCAGAGGAGGAGTTTCAGACTCAACACATAAAAAACTTCTGGAGATTTCTGGCTTTGGTTCCAATTCCAACTTAACATTGTCAGTCTCGACACACAAACCATTATTGCAGACTTTGGGTTTTGGGTCAGCTTCTGAATTAGCAGTTCCAGTCTCAGCACACGAACCATCCTCGCTTATTTCAAGGGTTGGTTCTGATTCCAATTTATCAGTTTCAGTCTTGAAACATAAATCATCAGTGCAGATTTCCAGATTTGAGTCCGATCCCACTATAGCAGTTTCAGGTTCAACACAAGGACCATTGCTGTAGATTCCAGAGCTTGGGTCTGGTTTCAAAATAACAACTTCAGACTCAATGATTTTACAGTTTGGATCAGACTGCAAATTAACGTCTTCAGGGTCTGCACCCAAGTCTAAATTAACAGTTTCAATCTTGATGCCTGAGCCATTCATAGACAATTCAGGATTTGGATCTGACTCCAAATGTTGAGTTCCAATACAGGAACTGCTAGTGGTTTTAGGGTTTGGCACTGATTCCATATTAATGGCTCCAGTATCAGAACATGAGCCATTAGAGCAGATACCAGAGTTTGGGTCTGATTCCAAATACACAGTTGCAGCCTCAGCACGCAAACCATCCTCGATGATTTCAAGGGTTGGTTCCAATTCCAAGTCATCGTCAGTCTTGAGACACAATTCATCAGTGCACATTTCGAGGTTTGGGTCTGATCCCACTATAGCAGTTTCAGGCTCAACACAAGAACCGTTGTTGCAGATTCCAGAGCTTGGGTCTGATTCCAAAATAACAACATCAGACTGAATGATTTTAAAGTTTGGATCTGATTCCAAAGTAACGTCTTCAGGGTTTAAGCCCAAGTCTAAATTACCAGTTCCAATCTTGATGCCCGAGCCATTCATGGATAATTCAGGGTTTGGATCTGACTCCAAATTAACATATTCAGTCCCAATACACAAACGGCAAGTGCTGGTTTTAGGATTTGGCACTGATTCCACATCAATGGCTCTGGCATCAGAACATGAGCCATTAGTGCAGCTACCAAAGTTTGGATACAATTCAGCACTCTCTTGCACGGGACCATGAATATCCAAAGCCTCTGATGCTCTCTCCATCTTCTCATTCATGGGACCATCGCTCTCCCTCTCTAAGGCTTCCTCATTTACTGAATTCTCAGTCAGGATACTCTCTCTCTCCCCCACTTCCACCTTCACACTGTTCTCAATCAAGTCACTCTTTCTGTCTACAACTTCCACATCCACACTCTTGATCTCATTACTACCTCTCTCCACGACTATGGGACCATTGCTCTCCCTCTCTAAGGCTTCCTCATTTACTGAATTCTCAGTCAGGATACTCTCTCTCTCCCCTACTTCCACCTTCACACTGTTCTCAATCAAGTCACTCTTTCTGTCTACAAATTTCACATCCACACTCTTGATCACATTACTACCTCTCTCCACGACTTCCTCGTGCCCATCATTCTCAATCAAATCATTCTTACTCTTTACAACCTCACAATCTGGAACAAGGTAATCCTTGTCTCTCTCCTCCGTAATTACACAAGCATAAGCATCTATTGCACCATTGCTTACTCCATTAACATGAACATAAGAACTTTCGTGATCCTCTTTCTCCTTAGTGTTATTTACTTCATGAACATGAACCAAAGAAGCATTGGGATCATCTTTCGCCTCTATGGGTACTTCATGCAAGGAATTCAAGTCTCCTTTACCATCCAGTTGTACCTTACTCCCTTCTAAACACTCATTGCAACCATTCATCATAGCAGTCATTACAACAGATCTGCGTCAACTGTTCAGCAGAGAAGATGAAAACAACCAAAAACTAATGAACATCAATTAAAAACCAAAGAAACTAGGGTATAGATAATATACATATTTAAAGAGCCTAGTGGAGAGGAGAGGGGAGAGAGAGAGAATGAGAGAACTATTTCCAGAAGATGCCACACAATTAAACAGTTTCAGAAAACCAAACAAAAAATATGAAGAAGAACAAAAACAAAAAACAAAGTCGGAGAGAAAGGATGCCTAGATCAGCACAGAAACTTGGAGCAGATGAAAACAACCAGAGAGCAGCAGTAGAGTACCACAGAGAGATACCTATTTCCCAAACAATAGCCACATGATTACACAATTCAATGAAACCCAAAGAAGAAGAAGAAAAACAAAGGAACCAGAGAAGAGAGAGAGAGGACGACTAGATCATCACAAAAACTCAGAGGAAAAAAAAAACAGGAATATAAGACCAAATCCAGAGGAAAGAGAAAGAGACCGATACAGAAAGAGAGAAAAGCGGGGAACGGGGGGCTATTTTCCAGACAATTGCATGATTAAACAATTCAATTAAAGCAAAAAACAGAGCAAAAAGTAAAGCCAGCTAGAGAGAGAGTCTAAAATGGAAACAATTCAATAGACATTGTTCTTTCTTCTTATCACATAAATAATTCAAGAGATCAGTACATAACAATGGCAACCACCATGTAACAACCAATTCAATAACAGATCACACAAAAACCAGACCTCGAAAACCATCAAGCAATCACTACACAACCATAGAGAGAAAAAATAAACCATAAACATCCTTAGAGAGAGAGAATAAACCATAAACATCCAAGCTCGCGAGAATACACAATGCCAGCACAGAACCAGATCTTCGTCATAAGAATCAACCCATAAGCTTAGAGAAAGAAAAAACTCAATTCTCAAAACCAGAGAACATTATAATGCTGGATCGAGAAGCAGATCAACGGGAAAGGCAGAACACTCACCGTAAACCAGAGATCCCTGAAAGCTGAAGAAAACACAGGGCATTGAACTCCGAGAAAGCGCGAAAAAACCCTAAAAACGATTTATGGTGAGAGAGAGGACTCCCAATTACTTAAGATATGGATAAATCAGATCTTCACAGGAGATATGTCCCCCTCGCTCTCTAGAAGTCCCTCTCTCTCTCTCTCTCTCTCTCTCTCTCCTCTCTTTGAATTCCTCTCGATCACTTTTAAACCCTCCCGCGGCTACTAATTATGGAAAACTTTAACCCTTTCCCGAATTCTTTTCTTTACTTTCTCTCTCTAAACAAACAAAAATAGAAGAAAACTTCTGTAGACACGGTTTAGAAGAAGGAAACTTCTCTCTCAAAACTTTGTTTCTGTTTTAAAACGTCTCTCTAAAAAAGATACGATCCACGAGAAAATCTACACAGTTTCTCTCTCCTCGTTCTAAGATTAAATCTCTCTCTACTCCACGATTTTTCTCCCTCTCCGCTTAATCTGTCCTGATAAATCTGCGTCTCTTTTAATCCCAAAACTTAGTTTATCCTTTCATATTAGGAAAATTTATCTTTCCTCTAATCTCTCCTTAAGATAACTGTCTCTTTTAATAGTATCAAATTATACGGAGTAAACAATCAAATTAGAGCCCATCTCAAAAATTTCATTAGAAAAGGTTGTTTTGATCCTCAAATATCCTCAAATTCATCATCTCCGCATAAAGATGCATTGACATCATAAATAAATGGATTTCAATTATAGGGAATAGTGTATCTTGTAAGGTATTTTTTTACCGTCGATTTTCAAATTTTCATAGATCTACTTGATCTACACTATTTTTTAAGATTTAAATTTTATAATTAAATATAAAAATATATTTTAAGATTTTTACATATATTTCCGGTATTCAAACTACATCTCGTCACTCTTTAACACCTTATCTAAAAGTTGCTCTCCATTTATCTCTTTTAAGTTTAAATTTTAACCCATAGTTATCTCTTTATTTCTAACCCATAGTTATCTCTTTATTTCTACCCCTAGTCTAGATATTTTTTCTTAAGTTTAATTTTCAATGATATCCTCCACTTTCTAGATTTTTATTTATTTAATTTGCAATGTGTATATTCATTGCCTTTCTAGAAATTTTTTAATTTAATTTGTAATATAAAAAAAAGAAAATAAATGAGCAATTGTCTAAGCTATAACTACACCATATGGCTCAGATTCAATGTAGGCACTTCAGATGCTCTGTGAATGAACACTATTTTTTATTTTTATAAACATTTTATAATTAATTTTTTTTGAGGTAATATAGTTGAATCTAGGCATACATAAAAAATCATACACCAAAAATATAGCATAAATACCTCGCAACATGAGTCATCATGATCGTCCAATCATAGTCATCCGGACTCTACTGTAGCTAAGGCTAGCCCGGCCCAGCCTTGCCCCTAACCTGGCCACTACCCCCATAGGGCAAGCCCTAACCCTGTTTAATGAAAAAAAATAAAAGAAAAAATGAGAAAGAAGAGAGCGTTGAGCCGGCACTTGCCCAACCCAAGCCCATGTGCCATAGTTTGTAGCCCAGGCCTTGCTTTTTTAGGGTCGGGACCATTGGACAAGGCCAGGTGTCCGGCCCACGGCCAGCCCCAACTGTAGCATAGAATGGTTGGTCCATGAATTTTATGACCATAAAGAGAGCGCTCTTGTTATTGAGTAAGGGACTGCATGTCATGATATTATTTATGGTCACAATTATTTTTAGTTGTCATAAGTAAAATTTAGTTGTTCCGAGTGTATCACTTATTTCCCACAAGTCTCACAAAAACTTTTAAGAGTTTTTAGTAATAATGAATAAGACATTTTCAGCACTTGATTTCATTTGACAAATAAAAGTGATTATAATATTTTTATTGAAAAACTATCGAATACACTTTTCAAATTTCGGAAAAACAATTGCCAGGTCAACTTTTGAGAAGATATAACTTACTCAACAAATATGTTTCACAAAGATTTACTTGCGATTACTTTACGATGACCAATGAGTATTATCAACTTCGTATGTGATGAATCAAAAGTTGCACGGTTTTCATTTCAATCTTAGGCCCGTTAATTTTTTAAAAGGAAAAACTTTATATAAGGTTGCAACTTTAAAATGTAGAATTACATATGCATCTCAAAAATCGATCAAAAATATTGGTTTAATATTGAAAAACCCATTAATTGATAATTTCGTCATGTCATCGAGTTGTATGAATATAAAAATAAAAAAGTTTGAATCTCATAACTAGTGCATCTTGCAACACATTATCTATACCATCAATTTTCAAGATTTTCATATGTTTATAGATCTCTTTGATTTTAAATACATACAGTGCCTATTATGTAAGCTCTTTTTGAAAATAAAAGAAACCGCACCCTTTTTTAAATACGTATAGTGCCTATTATGTAACCTCTTTTTGAGAAATAAAACTTATAGATATATATATATATATATATATATATATATATATATATATATAGGGAAAAGATGAGATTAGCCAACTAGCTCATATGAACATATGAGTCCAACGGCCCAGATTGAATATAGGCCGATCTAATGATCACGGATGTCCAGTAGTGTTTGAATTATTTATTTATTTATTTATTTTTACATACCCAAATCGCTTAAAATTTTAGGTATATGTTTTTCTCATCAAGGTGCACCTAATAAAAATATAAAAACTATTATTCGTAAAAAATAAAATGACCAAAATACCTCTGATACTTTTTGGGGGTATTTTGATCAATTTATTAAATGTATTTTTTTTTAATATTTTTTAAAGATTCATCTATTTATTGTGAACACGCGCCTAAAATTTTAAGTGACTTGGATTTGTAGAAAAAAAACTAAAATTCAAACACAACCGGACATTCATGATCGTCAGATTGGCCCATATTTAATATGGGACGTTGGACTCATATGTTCATATGAGCTAATGGACTAATATTATATTTTCCCATATATATATATATATATATATATATATATATATATATATATATATATATATATATATATATATATATATATATATATATATATATATATATATATATAGTGTCACTTCCTTTTAACTTATATACCACGTCATTGTTTTATATTTATGCTACTTTTGGTACAAAAACAACACATTAAAGGTAGACTCTCAGTAGCTTGATTTCATATATAATTGTTATGAGTGTGATTTCCTTTCATTGGTTTTACTGCATAAAAATGTGACACTAGATTTACTTTTATTTATGTTATTGAAATCTGTTAACCAATTCAACTAGCGATCAATAGTCAAATTAATTTTGGCTGATCAGACCCCTCGCTGATTTGAAAGCCAACCAAATACTCAACCTGTTCTTCTCAAAATATTGACTGACCAGGCCATCATCGTCAGTTACATGCATTTCGATACTCAAAATCTTATCATTATATAATTCTAAAATGCATCCCAAAATTTTATACCAACAAAAATCTGGAGTGGGTTATTTGACCTATAGAGTAAAAAATATTAGCGTGGTAAAAGCACCCTTGAATTAACTACTCCCAAAATTGAATAAAAAATGTATGTGAACTCGACCTTTATTCAATGTGTATGTTAAAGCTAAACCTAAAAAAGCAAAGGCATTTTTATTCGACAAGGAAGTTAAGCAAGTTGTATGAATAGACTTTTATTAAAATTTGTCACAAATACAAAGTACAGTAGAAAGGAAAGATCAAAATTGGCAAAATAGAGCCTTTAATAAATTCACAAAAACATAACAAATGCAACAAGAAAAGAGGTACATATGCAAAACAAAGAAAACTCAAATACCTCAATTATAAAAGGACAAAGTTTATAAAAAAAAGTTCATTAACGTCGAAGCCTTTTTTTAACGAATTGGATTTGCTATACAAATCCTCGTCCACCATTTTGCTCTATTAAGGGTCATACTCTTAACAAAGCAATAAGTCTCCATATCATTTCTCACGACTTCCGACCATATCCTTTTTGGGCCTATTCCTTGTCCTTTTTTAGCCTTCCACTTGAACAAATCCACATCTACTAACAGGTGTTATACTGGATCTGCACCATACATGGCTATCCCACTTAAGTCTACTCTCTCTTATCTTATCGCCTATTGATACCACACCTAATTTTTTTCAAATGTACTCATTTTGAATTCTATCTCTTATTGTCTTGCCACTCATACATCTCGACATCATCATATCCGCTATATTCATTTTATGCGTATAATATTTTTTGATTGCCTTACATCTTTCCCCATAAAGCAAATCTAGTATTACATATGTCATATAGATCTTGCCATTCAACTTCATTGGTATGTGACGATCACATAAAATTTCAGTTGCATATCTTCACTTCGCTCATCCATCTCTAACTCTATGTACGACATCTTCTCCAATCTCTCAATTTTCTTCGATTATCGACTAAAGAAATCGAAAGTGTGCTCTTTTTGGTACTTTATGGCCGTCAATCTTAACTACTTCATCGTCCCTATTCCTATTATTACAAAATTTGCATTCTATATATTCTATCTTAGTCTAACTAATTTTAAAAAAGTTATAACAATTTGCCTTAAATTATATAATTAAGGAACTTAAAACTCCATCGGAAAAGCCTATGTTAACATTGGAAAAGAATGTAATTGATAATCGCGACTTTAAGATGTATGGATATGAGAAAAAAAATGTATTTCAAGTAAAAAAATAGTACATATTGCAACATATTATCTGGACCGTCCATTATCAAAATTTTCACATGTTTATAAATCTGTTTAATTTTAATCATTTTTTTGAGTTTAAAATTTTTATAATTAGAGATGAAAATATATTTTCTGGCTATTCTAAAAATTTTGTGACCCCAAAATTGTATCTTATGATGAAGTTTAGAGGTGCACTTTGCTTTGGTTTTTTAAGGTTACAACTTTATACAAACCTCACCTTGAATAATTATAAAATAATAAATCAAAAATGAAAAAAAATTGTTAAAAAAGGAAAGTAGCATGAAGCCATATTAGGAGAGAAGTGAATTGCTTGTACATGCAAGGAAATCAATAGAAAATAAATAAGTTTTTAAGAAAAATATAATGTTTTAAAAAAATACTTAAGAAGCATTGGATTCCAATTTTGGTGTGGATGCATCGAACAAATGTGGGAGAGACCCCAAATGGAGAAGGAGATGGTTTGGGTGGTTAAAGCAACCCTTTTAACTTTACCAAAATTTTGCCCTAAACTCAGTTGGACACCACTCCCGGATAAACCGACACTTATATCTCTCTATTTGTTGAATAGTGGTGCCTTTGTTTATTTATTTATGCCGTGGATCGTTTCTCTCTCCCTACCGTGATTGGCAGATATATTTTTTTATTGGTATCTCCAAAATTGATGGCTCTATTTAGGCGCATATTAACTTTATCTCTTACAAGTGTAATATGTTTTAGTCAACCCCTCATGAGTCTAAATCTAGACCCAAATATTAGACTTGGTGGAATAGGTTCTAGAACCATGGACCCCATGTGTGTGTGCCTTGGGTATGGCCCATCCAATACCTTAATAAGTTTGTCGAATCCGGATTAGATTAGGCTTAAGTCTAGAGATTAACTCTCTCTCCCTCTCTAATAGGCAGAGTTATATACAATACCAAAAAAAGCACACGAAATGATAGCCGTTGAAAATTGGTTTATATCTTATACAACATTGAAAACCGAATTTCAAAACCATGTATAATTATTTATTAAATGGCTAAGTTGAACAACAAACAAATACAATTGGATGAATTTAATGAACAATTATCACTCCACCTAATTTGCAGTTTGTGTTCGAACAAATACAAGATAGGAAAAGATATCTCTGTTGATTAGTTAGCACTTGACAATTTGCAACGCTACGTCCTAAGATCAATTCTTACAAAGGGTAGGGGCCCTCACCCCATTGATTCACCCAAAAAATAGAAAAAAAAGAAGAAAGAAAAAATACGTCCTAGGAGGAATTCTTACACAGGGTAAGGGCCCTCTCCCCACTGATTCACTTAAAAAAAAAAAAAAAAAAAGAGGAACAAATACAAGATAGAATGCTGACCCTCTTGGTTCGGTAAAAAATCTAAACATCTTCACATTTATTGCCCATGATTTTGCTGCTTACACCCATACAAAGTGTGGATATTGAATATTGACGGGGTTTTAATCTTCAATGCGGTGGTTTAAAAGTGAAAAAAGTTTATATAAAGTTGAACTTTATATTGTAGAAGTAACATGTACCTTAAAAATCTAGTGGAAAGGGTGTTTTGAAGTTAGAAAATCTTCCAAATGATAAACTCTATCAAGATGTGTATAAGAAAAAAATAAAGAATATCAAGTCTTAAAATTAATACATCTTTGTAGACTACATATTTTCACGTATTTATAAATGTGCTAGATCTACAGTATTTTTGAAATTTTAAATTTCATAATTAAGATTAAATATATATTTTTTAGCCATTATAAAGTTTAAATCATCCACCAAAATTTAGAGGTGCACTTTACTTATTAGGTATAAGGTGGGCACGAACTTCACCCAATAAAAAGCATTGATATGGAACAAGAACGGGTGGGTATCAGGCTAGTTCTTATTTGGAACAAAGAGTTGTTCTGGTTCAGGTTAACCCCCTAAGAATTGGGCAGAGTGAGTTGACTTGCTACCATCGAACTGGCGAGTATATATATATATATATATAATATTCATTTATTAATGTATGTTTATTTATTTGTTTCAAACTCCAAGCCCGAATGAAAAATGAGAGTTGTGTGACGTTGGCAGTCAACAAAAAGCTTTTACCGCATCTCAATCTTATATTGTGTTGGGGGAAAATTAAAATGTCTTTCGAATGATTGCATATTGGAAATCAGCCTGATCGGGTCAAGATAAGTGATCTGGCCCGATGATATATTGCGTTCCGAAAAATTAAAACATTTCAAATGATTTGATATTGGAAATCAGGCCGATCAGGTCTAGATCAGTGATCTGGAGGCCTGTGTCCCCGATGATTAATCCGGAAGCCAATCTGGTTTTTGAAACACAAGCTGTACCCATGTTTTGGGTGGGAATAACAAAAAGATAGGTGTTCATATCTCTTTCAAAATCTCAACAAACTGTGTCGGCAAAGACCCTCGTTATCCTTCTTAATTCTATGGGTCCCGTACTCGTCATCGATTATTCACGTGCAATCGTGGGGCTCACAAGCTCTAGATGTCGTCAGATTCAAACGTGACGCTATTTAACCCGTCCGATCCTTTCATTGCTTTTTGTCGCCTTCACGATCACGCGAAAAGCACCGCGGTTTTTCCCCAAACTGCGAGCCAGCTGTACAACAACTCGAGATAAATTACATAAATACCCATACTTTTTTTTAGCGCCGCTTACTCTGTTGAAAGCAAAAGATTTTGTTCTTTAGCAGGAGTATACTGTTAATTTACTCTCTTTGATAAATTTCAACATAAGAGTAATTTTGGGACCTCAAATTTTAGAAGGTAACCATTTCAATCTATATACTAATATAATTAGAAAATAATTAAAAAAATTTCTATTTTGTAAAAAATATATCTGAAGATTGAATATTGACCCGTCTAATTTTAATAGACCCGGTTTCTATGCAGCCAAGCCTCGGACATGTAGAAATGTGGGTCTATTAATAAATTTATTTTTGAGATGGATTTTGAGATTTAATTTTTAAGGTCATGTAATCTCTACCATGGGGATCATGAATATGAATAAATAAATAAATTTAAAAATTAAAAATAATAATTCTAGTAAGAAAATATTTGGACAGTTAATTTCCATTGTTTTTAGACGAAACACCTATTCGCATATCTTTAAGGTGGATGCTTTACACTTTTTGGACCGCATATGTAATCATGCGGTCCACTTTGCATGAAACAATTTTCCATTTTTAAAAGCCAAGATATAAGTACAAAAAAAATTAAATTTTAATTTATTATTTAAAAAATAATCATGTAGTGATCCTTAAGTGAAATTATAGACTTAGAAAATTATATACTCCCATAGCAATATATATAGCACAGGCGAATGGTCAAGAAACAGGGTGCTGGACTTGGAAAATGAGACGAACTTGAACCCACCCGGTTTGAGTCCCTCTAGAGTCCGACTTACTGGTGTATAAACACATCAAAGAATAGTTTTATTAATTTGACATTTGGAGTTCTTAAAACTTGCTTAAAATCTTGAACTTTTTATTTAATTTATATTTTTTGGAAAACCTTTTAAAACATTTATTTGGAGTTCCTTAAATATGTCCCCTACTTTTCAAAATTTACATGCATGTCAATTTTTTCACTTTTTTTTGTTTTTCTCAAAATATCCCTAGATCGACACGGCCTGAAGCTTAGGTTGGGTTGGCACATAGAGTGCCGACCTTCTTAATTTTAAGTCTGTCAATAAAATATATGAATTGTTCGATTCCCTATTTAACAGTACAGTAAATGTGACGGTGAACTTTTTGTGTTAAAAGTAAATATTATTATCGCCTAATCTTCTAATTTCAAAAGGAAAAAAACAATGGAAATTGCAATTTAAAAATACAACCAAAACAAAAATAATGTAAATTTGGAAAAAATGTTATACAATAGCAAATACAAAAAGGTTAAAATCACCGTTAACGATCAAATGTAAAATTGGGTGGCTAGAGTTGTGCAATATATCTTTAATTATGTTCAAAGTTTTTTTTGCAATTTTTATACAAAATAATAATAACTACCCCAAACCAACTGATGATTTAACATCTTTCAATCCAAATAATTGTGACTTTTTTTACTAATAAAAAATAAAAATTAAAGTTCTTATAATTAACATTCCCACAAATTATCACCAAATTTGGTAGAAGTAAAAAATAATTAAATTACCATGAGAGCCGACACGCTATGTTGGTAATGGGCCATGTACGAATAATTTATTTTTGTGTTTTCAATGGATTCATTACATGGTTAAATTTATTTTTATTGAATTCAATGAACTATAGACGTATTAGTCAAAGAAGACCGCCCAAAAATAAAATGGACTTCAAAAAAATAATCTCAATTGATTAATTATTTACCAATAAATTTGTATTTTTTTATTTTTTATTTTTTTACACTAGCTTGTGTAGCACTCATAGGGCTGCATGGAACACCACTAGCTTTATCAACAAGCTAGAGAGAGAAAATCTGGAGAGAGAAGAGAGATAATGGAGAGAGATGGTAGATCTCTAGTTGTGGCAGGAAATGAAATGCAAGATGTAGAGAGAGAGAGAGAGGGAGCAAGTGGAATGAATTTGTAGAGAGAGAAATGGAGCAAGTGGGTTGAGTTTCTAGAGAGAGAGAGGGAGCAGTGGGAGTGTTTGGATTTAAAATTAAGGAAAAAAAAGCAGTGATGACAGGTTGTGTGAACACTATGAATTGTAATTTGGGAAATAGTTGTTTTTACACGCAAAGGCCAAGTGGATTTCTATTTAAATAAAACTCTCACTCTCTCTTCTAATTAAAGAAAAAAAACTCTCTCTCTCTCTTAGGGCTTCCTTCTCTCTATTTCTTCATTTTTTTTTTTTGTGTGCCATTGTTTTGCATTGCATTATTGCTCCTTTTTACTATTTTTGCTTTCCCATTACTTATTTCCTCATCTTAAAACTAATGCGCATGAATCTTATTTTTGTTCTCTAAGAATAAACATATGTGCATGAATCTAAAAATGGGTATCACTAATGTACATGAGTCTTATTTTTGCTCTATAACTTATGTGCATGAATCCAAAATTGGGTCTCCCTAAAAGAAGACTAGGAGTAGTTTGTTTGAAAACCACCACCCTCATAGCTTCTTTCTTTTCTTTTGTTTTTTTTTTTTTTTTTTGAGTTGACTTTTGATGGTAGCTTACAGGGAAATCCAAGTCTTGTTGTAGGGGTGGTAATGGACTTGAACTCGATCCAGATTTGGGTATTGGTCCAAAAATTTGACTCACTGGTTTGGGTCCCAGTCCAAATATTGGACCTGTACACCATTCGGGTTTGGATTCGGTCCATATGGACCCGACCCGAACATTGTTATTATTTAAATAATATTGAATATATAATATTTTAATAATATTAAATAAATATAACCATATATTTAGTTATAGGAAATAGTTTATATAAGGTTGCAACCTTAAAATGTAGAATTAAAGATGCACGTAAAAAATCCATAGGAAAAGGTTGTTTTAATGTTGCAAACCCTCTAATTGATCATCTCGATATCGAAATATATGAATATGAAAGTAAAAATATTTTGAGTCCCATAAATAGCGCATCTTGCTACGCATTAGCTAGACCATACATATTCAAGATTTTCATATGTTTGTAGATCTACTTGATGTTAACCGTTTTTGGAGTTTAAAGTTTTATAATTAGATGTACAAATAGATTTTCCGATAATCCTAAAAAAAAATTACACCAAAACTATATATTATGATAAACTTTGGAGGTGCACCTTAATTGGATTGTTTAAGGTTGCAACCTTATAAACTATTATTTTTTACACCAAATCTATATGTTATGATAAACAATAATCTCCTTTAATTTTTTCGCTTGTAAACTATTATTTTTACGATAATCCATTGTATGCTTCTGAATAGTTAGCAAAGTTCCTAACTTTCTTTGGAAAAAAAACAGTTCTTTGTTTTTTTAGTGAAAAAAAATCATAATTTGTTATCAATCCCAAATTTGTGTTCCCTATTTCATGCAATAAAAGCTCATCTCACAGCCTTCCTTCCAAACTATACCATTAAAATCTTTTATCCAAGGTTTAAAAACCCGGAACGGCCTCCCCAAAGTGTCGGATTGGTGTATCAACAATTTGGATTGGAGAATCGGGTGGATTGGGTCAAAATATCACTAAAATTCTCTAAAACTAGTGTTTTTTGAGTTTCTAAAAAAAATTGGGAGCTGTGCATTATGTACTTTCATTATTTTGTAAAAATATGTGAATACTAAGACATGTTTTTATCTGGATGTCTATTAACTATTCACTATAGATCGAAAAAAAATAATATAATAATCAACATGAATATAAATATATGGTCTAAAATGACACATACACAAAATAAAATACAACCTAATATCGAAATAAAACACAGCTGTTCATCCTCTTCATCGTGTTGGTGCCGATCATTGAATTGTCTCGACAAGTCATTGAATTGTTCCATGTATGCTTCATAATTGTCTAAACAACTTGTTATATGGAATTTATTTTTGTAATTATATGTAATTAAAACTCAATTATATGTACTTTTATTTTTGTAAATTATAAAAATTTATTAATCGAAAAAAATTACATTATAGACTATTCCATTTTTGTAGACGAACTTGCCCTTGTATAAGCAAGAGAGAGAAACATAAAAGCAACATAGAGTTAAAGGTGTGACTTATTAACTCTATGGCACGAGTTAAAGATGTTATTCATGATGTAAGCGTGAATAAAGGTGTAAAAATGTAACCTTGATAAGGTAAGTGTGATGAGGGCTGTGAAAGTGGGTGGGGGTGGTAGCAATGTTATCAATTTCACCTAACTTTGATTCGGGAAACCGAAGAGAAGCGAAAGTCATATATTCAAACCGCTTCGGGTTTACTTGTAGCAATGTTATCGACTTCACCTAACTTTGATTCGGTAAAAACCGAAGAGAAGCCGAAAGTCATATTCAAACCGCTTCGGGTTTACTTTACGTCAGCCAGCAAAAAAAAATGAACTTTAAGTTTTTTTCTATTTTTCTTTTTAAACATTTTTTCCATTATTTGTATATTTTATACATTTTAAATTTTTTTCCATTTTTAAGCAAAAAAAAAATTAACTTTAAATTTTTTCCATTTCAAATTTTTAAATTTTTTTTTCATTATTTGTATATATTATACATTTTTAAATTTTTTAAATTTTTTCCATTTTAAATTTTAAATTATTATTTTTCCATTATTTGTATATATTATATATGAGTAATTATCTTATGAGACCCTCTGACACCATTAAATTTGATATAGATCTCTATAAAAGTTATCACATGGGTGTGGGACTTGACTTTGACGTCCTACACACATGGGTGTAAGAGGGTCTCATAGGATCATTACTTATTATATATATATAAAAATATCTAATTTATTTATACTAAATTTAAAAAAATCCCAAAACTTTCCCCAATTTCCATTATTTGTATATATTATATATGAGTAATGATCCTATGAGATCCTCCTACACCCATGTGTATGATCTCAAAAGATTACCATTAATTTTGGCACAAATCTCTAAAAAAGTTATCACATGGGTGTGAGATTTGACTTTGGGATCCTTTGCGGTCCTACACACATGGGTGTGGGAGGGTCTCATTGGATCATTACTCATTATATATACATATATATATATACTAAATTAAAAAAAATCCGAAAACTTTCCTCAAATCGACCGAAACACCGAATTGCTTCATTTTTCTCACCTAACCAAAGAAGACTCCGAAGCGAATTAAACAACATTAGTAGTAGGCTGAATGGTGTACACTACTACATACTACAACACCGTCCATTTTTGCTGCACTCATAATTCATAATTTCACCACCATCTAATAACAATCATAACTAGCAAGTTGGGGAATAATAATATATCAGTGAACCAAAATATCAGAAAGAAATTGGTTTTATTCTAAAAAGTAAAAAGTAAAGATTTAGTATAAAATACAAATCTTAAAAAATAATATAAGTTGTAGAATTATGAAAGTTTCAGATTTGGCTTACAAAAATAGAGTAAAATGTCAGATATATAGAGACGGCGTGATATAGAATTATGATTTGCAGTTATTGTATAGATACATTAAAATCGTTGAACAATGATTTTATAGCCTTACCTAGAATCATTAGAGGAATACTTGACAATTTATTATCGAATCTTTAAATAAATACAACAATGTTTACTCTATTGTCAAATACAAAATATATCATAGATTTATTGGAAGCATAAAGTGAAACAACAATGAACTACATTAATAAATAGCAAGAACTGTAAACCAAGGTATAGGATTATTGTTAAAAACACAAAAAAACAACAACAATACCTTCAATAATAGGATTGTAGTTAACTACAGTAAAACACAAATACCCAAATATGTAAAATACTAGTTTATTCAAATTATGTAGGCATTGTATACTATAAGACCATTTATTATTGTTACAAGGAGATCACAAACTTTTTTAGCTATTGATGTGAAATTCAATAGATTGAAGTGTGTCACAACATTTCAAAAATTTCATTTTGGACTTTGTGCACAATTAGTGATACATCCACCACCCGATTTCACATCCAATGGTCATTAATGATTGTGACATTTTTGTATTAAAAGTAAATAGTTTCATTGTATGCATTTCCTATGTTGTATACACCAATGGAATTAAGAAAAATAAAAGATTAAATTAATCAGACTTCTCTATGCATGAAGAAAGCAATAAAATGCTAAAACAAATTCGAATCTCACAGTGAATTCCTAGCTGCTTAAATCTTTAGCATCATTGAATCTCGCTATTGCTCTTTATAAGAACCCATTGGATTTTAAGAAAAGAAAAAGTTTTTCATTGGGTTACTCTTCTTCTAATTTTACCTATTATTTTATGATATACGATTGTTTTAATATCTTAAGAACTTATTTTATGATATTATTTTTGAGAATATATTGCTTGTATTTTTTCATAGGAACTTATTGGTTAATTTTTTTAAGGGTTTTTTTATTCGACCAAGATACTTAATTACTTCCACTATTAATGTACTTATTTTTAAACCAAAATTCAATAATACTATTATGTTAGACCAATGTATTTAATTACTCCCACGATTAATGTGCTTATTTTTAAACCAAGAGTCAATAATATTAAGTTAAGGAAAATTGATTCCTGTAGGCTTGACCACATTTCTAATGCATGGTCAAGAAAGTGTAAAGCATCCATATTAAAGATGGATGCAAGTAGGTGTTCCATTTAACAACAATGAAAACTAACTGTCCAACTATTTTTTTACTAGAATAATTATTTTTAGTTTTTAAATTTTATTTATTTATTTTTATATTCATGATCACCATGTTAGAGATTAGATGTCCTTAAAAATTAAGTATTAAATCAATCTCAAAAATAAATTTATTAAGAGGCCTAAATTTCTACATATGCGGGTTTGGCGGCATAGAAACCGGATCCTTGAGTTAATGAAAAAATAAAGCCATACGGACGAAGTTTTTTTGAAAAACTAAGTATGGATTTATATCGATTTGATTAAAAAATATGATGTTTTAAAGATATTTTAAAAAACTCGAAGTTATTAATAGATTTTAAAATATAAAAGCTTTTTTGAAAAAGTTTGTGCTTTAAACGGAGACATACAGCTATCCATTACCCTTAATTTATTGATTTACAGGAGATGATATTTATATGTCATGACCATTAGTTTGGATCACACAGTCCATGGTCCGCTTCCTTGACCCAAAACACCTAAAAATGCATAAAGAAAATAAAAAGTTTATATTGGGTATGAATTTTATTCTATATAGTCCATAATTAAAAACAAAGATTGTTTTAATGTTGTAAAGCTCATTTCGACCTCTAGATATATGAGTATGAAAAAAACAAAAATTGAAATCATAAAAAAATGAATCTTATAACATATTATGTGAACCATTAATTTTTACAAATTTTTAGGCGTTTTATGTCTACCTGATATGCACCAATCTTGGAGTCTTAAACTGAAACAGATCTTCAGGCCATTGTAAGAATTTCCAACACCGTTTGATATGGTCCAAAATAAGAGTGGCAGTAGGCCTGGCTCCTTGGCCCTAAAACATTAGGGCTTGGGCCACAAAAGGGCTGGTCTAGGCTAGGCCAAGAGAGGTCCAACTTGTTTTGATGCCTGGTCCGATCTTTATTTCTTTGACTTGTTTGCTTTGTTTTTTTTTAATTTTCCTTTACCCGGCGCAGCTCTCATATGGCTAGGGTTGTGTAGGAGAGCAAGGCCGGGCCAGGGCCCAGGATGGTGTACATAGGCCCGGCCCGGCCCGGCATGGTGCCAGCGTAGGTCACAAAACGCTGTTGTATCGTTGTGCGTTGCCCAAGCCGCACCGAGAGAAGACATACCCGAGGGAGCAAACGTAGAAATGATCCCGCGCGATCATCAAAACTGTTGGCATTATTTTTTCAGAATACTAGAGAGGGGTGCTCATAAAACCCTAAACCTTGAAAACATCTTATATAAACCATTGCTCACACGGCGTCCACACCATAACCCTTATGTTTTGCAGCGTGAGCACTTTCGAAACCCTGATCCTAATTTATGTTTCATGTGTGGCCATCTCCATGATCTAATCCAAAATCCTAATCTGAGTTTAATTTTCTGCAAAAAGCTATATCAGATACCGCTGGTTTTTCTATGGCGGTGAAGATTTTCAAAACCCTGACCTAATTTTTAGGTTTTCATGAGAAGCCATAACCATGAGCTGTTTTTAGGGTTTTCATGGCGGAGAGAAGGTTGCGCCGCGTGATGAAATTTGGAAATTATCTCACGACGGTCGTCTGAGACTTCAAAAAGTCTGAGCTGATCATTTCCTGTTTATCTGATGGCTATCTTTTCCTCTTCCTCTGTAAAATTTATCCCTTTTCTGGAAACTTTTCGATCTGCTCCCCTTTCTCTATTTTCACATTTTCAGATTTTTCTTTGCTTATTTTCTTTTGTGATTTATAACTTCATATATATTCATGAGATCTTTCCTCTTATTCCTGTTTTTCTCAAATATTTATGCATTTTAATCTTCTTCATGGAGAGAAGTAATCGAGCATTGTGATGAAGATCTGAACATTTCTGATGTTTCCTGACTGATACAAAACCTCCTACTCATTCTGAATGCTCGTGTCACTTTTTTTCATGTATTTTTCCTATTTAAGAAATTCTATATGGTTGTATTTTCCATTAATTTGTAGATTTTTTCCTTATCTACTTATTTTATTATGTTTTTGTTTAGCGATTAATGAGTTGCTTTCTTTTATAAATTGCACGATGAAGATTCAGTTTTGTTGACCATAAGAGATCTGAATGATCTATGAGGACTAAATTTAAATGGTCCTTTTCATCCTGAGTGCTTGGAAAATTTATTTATTTTATTGGTTTCCTAAAATTTTTTCTATTATTTTTTTATTGGTATTTTTGTTTTCAGAGATTATATTCTTGGTCAAAGTGAAAATTATGTGGGGTTCTTTTTTCTGCATTTTGAAAATAATCGTCCTTTATTACTTTGCCATTAATCATATTTTTATGGAAAAATTTTATATAAATACGAGGCTCTAAACATTACAACACACCTCATAATTTCACTAACAATTAAGGGTACGTTTGGGTCACTAATCACTAAGGGTACGTTTGGGTACGTGGGACATCTATTAGGTGACAATAGAACAGAATACATTAAGGGGTACGTGGAAATATAAATACATTAAGGGGTACGTGGAAATATAATTACATTAAGGGGCAAAATTTATTATTTAATTACATTAAGCGGCAAGGGGTCGTTTGAGTACGGGAAATCTATTACTTAATTACATTAAGGGGCAAAATCAATTATCTATTACTTAATTACGTTAAAGGGCAAGAGGCCGTTTGAGTACGGGAAAATCTATTACTTAATTACGTTAAGGGGCAAGAGGCCGTTTGAGTACGGGAAAATCTATTACTTAATTACATTAAGGGGCAAAATCTATTATCTATTACTTAATTACATGAAGGGCGAGGGGCTGTTTGAGCTAGGGGCCGTTTGAGTATGGGGAAATTTATTACGTGATAAGGGGCCGTTTGAGTACGGGGAACATGATAAGGGGCCGTTTGAGTACGTGGAAAGGATAATTACATTAAGGGGCCGATTGGGTACTTGAAAATCTACATTAAACACATTAATGGATTATGTGACAATAATTTAATGGATTATGTGACAATAGAAAAATTACATTAAGGGGCTGAGAGATAGGAAAGAAAAGAACAAATCATACTATCTTTAAAAGGTTCACCAATTACTTGACTCTTGGCGTGTGATAATAGAATAATTACACTAAGGGGGGACCCAGTAAGGGGTGAAAAATCTATTATTATTGTTACAAAGGGGTCCAGTGAGAGGTAAAAAATAATTATGTGTTGCAAGATGCATTATTTTCGAGACTTAAATTTTTTTTTTTGTAATATTCAGACATTTCTATGTCGAGATGATCAATTAGAGGGTTTTTCATTGTTAAAACAACCTTCTTTGATAGATATTTGTGCTGCATCCTTATTTCTATTTGTTTAGGGTTGCAACCTTGTATAAACTTTTTTCTATTTGTTTAGGGTTGGGCTTTAAATAGGAGAGTAGGTAGGATGACATCTAAATATAACAAAAGTAGACAAACTATTTTTAAAGTTCAATACACTTTGCATGATGCCATTCTTAGTTGTTCAGTACATGTTCTATATCTTCTATAATATTGTTTAATTCCCAACTTTTTCGAAATTTTTTTGTCCATTTTAACTGTTTGGAAGTAAAACCAAACCACTTCCAGCATATTACTAAGTAAAAATAACGTTTTTTAAAAGAGTGGCCTTTGTACAAGGTGACCACCTCATATGATACAGCTAAGGCTCACCTCTTAAATTTTGCCAAAATATGTACTTTGAACCGGCTTAAAAATTCATATTCAATTTTAACTATAAAATTTAAAAATTTAAAAACAGTGCAATTGAGTAGATTTATAGGCACTTAAATTTTTTTAAATAAGACAATCCATATAGCATGATACTAGAAAAACAATTTTTAGGACTTGATTTTTCTTTATGATGTACATCTATTGATTTGAAGATTTTCGAGCTTTGTATACTCTTCTATACGCTTCGAGGGTATAAGGTGAAATTCTCTGTATAAATTTTTCATTTTAAAAATATAAGCTTATATATAAAATTGATTAAAACTTTATCAAGAACATTTTTATATAAAATTTGAGGGATTCATCCATTGTTCGCAAAATCGCCCCGTTTGCTAACGCCGGCCGGTTCCGGTTTTCGGCGGTTAGGGTGATCAACCGGTATTTTAAAAAAAAATTCAAAAAAATATATAAATTCTCGAAAGTAAGGAATTTGATTGTAATGCATTTTTAAATATTCTTTACATTATGGTAAAGATTAAAAATTGCTTTAGTCATTAATACTCACTTTTATATTTTCCCATCTTTTTTAGAAAATTTTTAAAATAGCGCTTGAAAAAATAAAATCCACTTTTTTCATTAATTTTCAACTTAATTTGAATGTGTTTTATTTTAATCATTTTTTATATGTTTTTCATATTTTAGGAGATTTTTTTTGTATTTTTTTTTCAACACTTTTTTTAATGCCTAGGACTTGCTCGGTTAGAGCAGTTGAATCAACCAGTTTACCGGTTAGGCCGGTTAAATTGCTTACAAACCCATGTCCGGTTAACCGCTCCGGTTCGACCGGTTAAATTGCCTACAAACCCATGTCCGGTTAACCGCTCCGGTTCGATTTTGCAAACACTGGATTCATCATCTACAGCCAAGCTGATCATAAATATGAAAAAACAAAAATTTTGAACTTTAAAATTGCTTATTTTTTGAGATGTTTTTTGTGCTTTTCATATTTGATATGACATCTTTTTACGTAAAGATGGATGTCGAAGAGTCCGCGGGGTCTTGCACTCGTGGATTCATCGAACACTTTTCTTTTTAATTTTGAAAATCAAACAATAATGGGAAAATATCATATTATCTTTTATTTTTAACTTCTATATCTCCTCCGACCCAAGAATTGAAAATATTACTGGTAAGCAAAATGACTCCATATTTTCTATCTTCTAACCCCTTAAACCCTTTTGACCATATATTAGTGACCTCAATAACTTATGAAATGATTCTATCTCTCTATCTAAAACTCCATATTTCTCTCACATCATCGTCTCTCACAAAACTCCATCTCCTTAAAACCCAAACTCCATCTTTCTCCCACATCCATCTCCTTAAAACCCAAACTCCATCTCTCTCCCACATCATCGTCTCTCTCTCTCAAAACTCCATCTCTCTTTTTAAAACTACATCTCTCTTTCTAAAACTCCATCTATCTCTCACACATAAGAAGGTATGCTCGTGTTCAAGCTCAAACTAAACCCCTTGGCTGGTAAACTCATCGAGAAGCGAATAGAGAGATGAAATTTTAGAAAGAGAGAGAGATGGAGTTTGAATAGGATTCATTTTAGTATTTATTTGGATTAAAAATTTATAATCAAAAGTGTCCAAAAGGTTGTAAGATCGAAAATATGAAGACCTTTTGGTTACAAGTAATATTTTCATGGGACTCATGAGATATGGAAGTTAAAAATAAGGGATAAAGAGTTATTTTCCCAACAATAAATTGTTCATTATTAATTCTTTTTCTTGAGTGAATATTAATCATTAGAATTAATTTTATTGAAAGTGATAAGAAGTCCATACAAACAATACCAAAGACAAAGGGCAAAACATGAGTGGAGTCATGCAAGTTCGAAAATTGGCTAGAACTCAATCACGTCCTCCAAGAATCGACTGAAACTCGGGACTTTTACTACAGTATCAGATGAAATTTGGTTGAATCAGCCAGTTCACGGTTCCTCCAGATCTGGGAACTCAATTAAGTGTAGATGGCTTGGCTAGGTCTGAACCCGAGGTGCCAGTTTTAATCGCCAGTTCCAAATAGAAAGTATCATCCCTGAGACAAATGATGAATTGAAAAGTGAGATGGTCCGCTTCTAACTAGGATCATGGTTTAGGCTTTGGAAGTTCAGTAATGGAATAAGTGTGACAATAATAGTGCTTGAAAAATGGATTGGATGGTTGAACTGGCCTTTTGGAAGTCTGGTCTTGAGTAGTGAATTGCCAATGGAGATTGGCAAATCGGATCAATTCTTGTGTGAGAATTGAATCAAAATTTAAAAACATATTTTTTAAAAATAACAGTAAAATGTAACCTGTGGAACAGGTACAATTGGAGTTCTGACAAGGAAACAGGTCAATCTGGATTGATAATTCCTAATCTCAACCGCTGGGTTTTAAACACTGAATGAAAGGCCTGGGTTAGCATGGCCCTAGTCTCTTGGAGCTTAAACCGGCCTGGGTGTATAAAGCTAACCCCTTGACAAATTCCCATTTAGACATTGAATGAATGAATAATCACAAGTATTTAGTGAAACATTGCTAGACTGTTATTAATCATAGCTTTGTTGTATTTATTTTCCTACAAATTTTCAACAAATTACTACAGATAAGTTTTACACAAATTCCTATCTACACATTGAATTAATTACAGATATTTTACAATCTCTCTCTCACTGTGGTACAAGAACTTTGATGCTGTTCAAAATGTTGTTCTGTCCTGGTTGTGCTAGGTGATCAATCAAATTTTGAACAGGCCCCTTACCTGTAACAGCAGCCTGAAAATAAAACCCTAGCCAGGCCACCATGGCCAGGCGCCCATTTTTCATCTCTTTAACCTTCAACTCCTCGAATGAATCAGGGTCCTTAGAAAGCCCTAATGGATCAAATAGAACACCTCCTGGGTAGTTTATATCTCCAGGTAAAAAAATTCCAAGGGGCTCCAGTGCTTCTATTCCACAATATCTTGCGTACTCTGGACCAACCTGTTTAAATAGAAAATAAAAACCTTAACGACTGTAGATACTAATTATGGTTCGAGTGCTATGAATTTTCCAACGATCAAAAGAAAAGGACCCATCTTTATGAATATATGTATTAGAAAACTAATCATAATTATTGTTCAAGGCTCTAAATTTCCACCTATTAGCAAAAAAAAAAAAGTAGAAAATCTTAGGTTTTTAATAACTACCAAAACCGAAATCAAGATCATTTTTGATGAACTTAGATGTGATTCTTGGAGAACCATTATGAATGGACGAACCAAGCAAGATTTTATTACTAATTTAAATCCGTTGTTCAAACTCACAAATTAAATCTTAACTCTTAAGCATGGTATACAAAACTTGGCCAAGTCGACTTAATTTTGACCTCAACATAACTCGGACATAATTGGGGGCCTTGAACATGTACATTGTTCAAACAAGTACCATACAAAGGCAGGGTATCAAATTGCTTGAGTTCTACAGTACTTGGGTGAGTCACTATATTACTCGCCCAGGTACCGTTAACAAAGAGGGGGTCAGTTACCACTCCCCCTCATACCCCTAATCTCTCTCTAAAAGGGGGGCAGAAATCCACCCCCTGTTGTCATCTCTCTCTAAAAAGGGGAGGGAAAAGGGCCCCCTCATTTTCCCTCTCTCCCTCTCTCCCTCTAGAAGGGGACTGGACATGCACCCCTACTTTCATCTCTCTGTGTTTCTCTCTATCCCTGTCTCTCCCTCAAATATATTTACTATTTTCCTTTTTCTCTTTTTCTCTTTTTCTCTTTTTTGAGATTTTTATTTTTTATGTTTTGCTTTTTTTAAGGCATTGTCATGCCTATACACTACTAGTCCACTCGGTCGTGCCGTCACTCGGCTCGGGCAGATGCCGAATCCCAAGCCCAAGCCAAGTATTTAAACCTTGGTTACAACTAAGAAGATCAAAATCTATAAAGATTGGCATAAAAGACTCTAAGTTTTTCTCTTAAAAAAAAAAGAGACTGCTATACTTTTCCTAGGTTTTTTATGAATCTGAGCTTAAAAAAGAGAAGGGAACTTATCAGAAATATATCTTTATTTTCGCCTAGTTGGAAAGAAAATCTTCAACTTTCATAAACCTCATCCACACCCTTTTTTTGGTATTTTTTTGACCAAAATAACCTTCACAGTAGTTGTATTATTATGAAGCCCTAGCATTACGGTACTTTAAGTATTGTAATGATTACCCCATTTTATACGACATTTTAACGTGATAACTCGGAGTAGTTTAAATGCCAAAACTGAGGAAAATGGGTGTGCACGAGGTTTATGAAAGTTGAGGATTTTTTTTTCTAATTTGTCAAAAATTAAGGTATATTTCTGAAATATTTAATTCTTGAATATGAATTTTGTGAACTTCTGCAAAACTTTTACTTCTAACTAAAAAGTAATTTACCATGAGAAGAACTTGGCATATTGCGATAATGGCAACTCCTTGGCCTCCAGCTATGTGAAATCCCGGTATGCCAAGATAGTCCAGAGTATCACCCTAATGAAACCAGATAAAAGACACGAACAAAATCAAGCTGTTGTCTGTGTGTGTGTGTGGTGAAACCAGGTAAAAGCCATAATCACATCAAGCAGTTGGATCTCCCCCCTCCCCCCCTTTCCTCTTCTCATACAGTAGATAATTTCTACAGCACAATGAAAGAACTAATAACTTATTTGACAATAAGGCTAGGAAACTAACTAGTGTAGATGCTCATTTGCCAAGAAGACAAGGAGATCAAATAATTAAGATGTTTATTTGCCAAGAAGACTAGAAGATCAACTAATTTAGATGTTTTATTTGCCAAGAAACTAGAAGATTAATTAGTGCAGATGCTATATATTCCCATAAAAGAAAGAACTGGCAGAGAGAGAGAGAGAGAGAGAGAGAGAGAGAGATTACCTGAAGTTTGGCATAGCCAACTCGCCACCAAACTGGCTCTACAAAGCGCACGATGCCAAATTGATGGAGCAGCTCAGGAATCAGAACACCTAGAGATGCAAGCATAGCCCAGCGAGCATGTAGTATCTCGAAGCTGCACATAAGCGAATTGGAAAAAAGACATGAATCTGGTTTCTTAAGCCACTCATTTTTATATAGGAAAGTACACTATAAGACCGTTGACCTTTGGTACAAAAGTGCAAAATGACACCTAACCATCAGATATGAAACCGGACAGCTGCAACTGTACCTTTGCCATGCTTAAGTTAGATAATTTTCATCAGATCATGTGTGGAGAAATGCCGTACCCACCCATCCAATTTCACATATGACAACTTGGGTTGTTTGTGACCTTTGTGCATGAGAGAAAATGGTTTCATTGTATACAATCCCATTGTGTATACAAAATTTATGCAACAGCTAACCTGAATTCCTAAAACATCATATGGAAGGGTAATATTATGTATCACTTAACCTTATCTACAATAATTGGAATAAAGATATTGGAAATTAACTCATTGAAAGGTAATTTATTGAAGCAGGAATTAAGTGGCGCAAACTGATGCCATGAAGCTAGATGTTAAAGGCTAATTAACAAAACCCAATAATTAAGATCTCAATAAAAATAAGTACTTGAATTATACCTTAAATATAGTAATTCAATCACTAAAAACCATATTCCTCTATGACTATAGACACATGGGGTTCACCTCAAAAACAACGGGTAAAAATATTGCTCGATCCATCTAAATCATGACAAGCTAATCATGTTACATAGAATGACCATATTTCACCTAGATTTATAGTTGGTCTCTCTCTACATATTGTGGAAGAGCAAGCCCTAAGGCTATCTGTGGCTTGGAGACATGGAAAGCTTTTTTGCAGAAGCTACAAGTTCAGGAACATCCCATTTCTATAAGAATTCATCGAAGGTTATGGTCTCATAACCCTCAACACAATAGAAAATGTCCCGTCTGTTCAAATCTAATAGTTAACTTAAAATTTTGATATTCCAAGCCTGAACTGCACAGAAATGTCAATGGAAAGAAGGCATCATAGCTGCTATATTATGCAGATTCCTCGAGTGTTGTTATCATATAGGAAAATTAATTTAAGGTGACAAAAGAATGGATTTGTTTATATTCTTAGTGGCGCCTGTATAATCAGGCGGCCAAAGATTATAATGTGGCATTCTTGACATCATCTTTGGAGGATAACTCTCACGAACATTGTGCATACACATGGAAGGATTCTTTGATCCCATACTCCAGTTTATTTAAATCATCATGCTCAAACCTTAGGAAGATGATGAGATATAACTAATTGTAATTGCCATATGTTTACATGTTCACAAAACTGTAGCAGCAGTTGATTACACATTCAGAAAATAAGTGCCATTTCCTTGGTAAAGATTGGAAAGCTGATTCCATGGCACAGTTAATTCTAAGATATGCTCTATTCTATAGTGAAAGAGAAGTACTTCCTCAAAGATGAAGAGAAGAAGGAAACAGCTTTACATACGTGAAATATTTCTCGAAGTCCAGGGGATCTTTGCTCAAACCAGCAATATCAAAGCCATAATCACCGGGTAACTCTCCACTGAGGTAGGCAGGATAGTCATAAGGGACTGGACCAAGCCACCGTGGACGCTCCTTCCCATACCATGAGCTATAGTGCAATAGACCATCATGCCAAAAATATAAATCAGAAAACATGAGGTCTTCTACGAATGAGATGAAATGTTTAATAGGTCAATAACTAAATTTATCATAATGTACAAGTTTGGGGTAATAATGGCTTCCATCCAAAGGACATTTGCTTTATTTCAACTGAACTAATTGCAACATAATAATAATAGTTTCAAACAGGGTTGGGTTGTACAAATATTGAAAATATAAAATAAGAAAAAAGCAATAACCTATTGATGACTTTTCTATTACATACTTGCTTATGTAACTTGCAACATTTGCATGGTCAATCCAAGATATCTCAAGGATGAACAAGAAATATGCATAGGTTGCTCCTGTTAGACCCACATACCACACAAAGAATAGGTGCTATTGGGCAACCTAACATACAAACCAAAATTTCATCCATGGGTACAAAAAAGAGATAAAACAAGTTCCTTTTATTTTAAGGATTGTATACAATGAGATCATTTACCTTTTATACAAGGAGGCAACAATTACTTATAACCATCCGATGTGAAATCCAATAGCTTGGGTGTGTCACAAAATTCGAGAAAATTTCTTTTGAAGTTTGAGCTTGGTCAATGTAATAAATGCAGCCATCTAGATTCACATCATTTGGTCAAGACTAATTGTGACTACCTTGTACCAAAAATAAATAGTCTCATTGTATACTTTTCCATTAGTTTATTCGCAAGAAAAGCTACAGCCTACAAGAAACAAGTCAAAACTCAATCGTCAATCTTTCTAAATGAGGGTTATAATTGTTTCTTTTAGGCTTCCAACTATTTCTAAGAGCTGCTACATATGGTGGCCGAACTCATTTAATTGCAGTAGCTATCCAAATTGCATGGCTAAATTCTGCACCAAACAGTAATAAAGTGAATTCCCAACTGCCTTGAACAAATACAGGGAATAGTTTAGCAAACTATTTGAGAATTAAATCATGGCATGGGTTACACATTAGCTTGACATGTTTTCAAAGACTGATTTGAATCGGATAAAGTTGAAAGAACAACAAGAATAAACTACTTGCTTCACCATGCAATCAAGGTAAGCAAAGAAAAATGTAAACTTTCAAGTTTCAACAGCATGTCCATGAGACAATGTTGAAGGTTACAATTGTGGAAAAGTACGAGAAAATCTGAAACTGAAATGATATATAATAGATGTAGCACCCCCTAAAAGCTGTCATGCCCTCAAGTTTTGGTTGATGAGAAAATTTAGTCCAAGTTTCAGGTGAAGTAGTTTCTTTTTCTTTGGGCACAATTTCGACTAGTTTCCTATCTGATATTGGCCAATGGGAATGATAATCAAAGCCATCTCTCTTGAAATTCTTCAGATAAAATTTGCCTGATAAATCTCTTTCCATAACTCACATATCAATGGATGAAAAGAATTGGAATTTTCAAAAACATGATAAACTTTATGGGAAAGATATGGACTCCCCACATCTGATATACTGCCAATTATTTGACTGTTGTCAACTTTGAACAGTTTTTTCTTCTTTGGGCTATCCAATTTCACTGATTTTTTCAGATTTTGGCCTTAATTAACTGTTTACTGTTTTTGGCAGCATTAAACTTGGCCAAGTTACTCGGTCTTGGCCCCTTGCCAAGCTGAGTTTTCAGGTACACTAGGTTGGCATATAAAAATTCAAAATAATTATATTTGTATGTAAAATAATGTATAAATATTTTATGTACAATTTGGTGTTTTTGAAGATGATTTGTGAGTTTTTCTTGTCATATGCCCTATTTTTATATTTTTCCCTTTTTTTGGGATATTTCTAAACCGTTTCCAGCTATAAGTAAGTTATTTCTCAATCCTCTGTTTTTAAATATATAAGTAAGTTATTTCTCAATCCTCTGTTTTTAAATATATTTTTCATCTTATTTAGACTTCAATGTTGTTTATAGTTGACTTTCTTTTTACTTTTAAACATTTTTTTATCTTTTTTGTCTTTTAGCCCTTACACTAATGTCGGGCCACTCAGACACGCCCGACCAACTCGGCGGGCACAGCCAGATTCCCAAGTTCGAACTGAGTTTTCGAACCTTGTTTTTGGGGTTTTTTTTACAGGACCTTGACCTCTACAAGCTTACATCCGTAAATAATTAAACTAGTCCCAGTAGTTCTGTTCCTCTAAGTTGGTCAAAGGACACGGCATTGATTATTATGAACTAGTCAATATTTAAACAAACATTTACCAAATGCGAAGAATCTACTTCACATATATACAAAACCAAACACTAATCACAAAATTGGCCTTTTAGACACAGTATACCCTTTAAGAAAACTGAGATGTGGGGTTTTAGTTGACAGTGAGTACACATGCATAGAGAGGTTTCAAGAATAAATGTTAATGTGGGGTTTTAGTTGACAGTGAGCACACATGCATAGAGAGGTTTCAAGAATAAATGTTAATACGAAGTGTCTAGGTTTCTAAAGTAGAAGATAAGAGTGTCGCAACCATGGTTTGTCACCAATCACATAAACTAGAGGATAAGAGTGTCGCAACCATGGTTTATCACCAATCACATAAACTAGAGGATAAGAGTGTCGCAACCATGGTTTGTCACCAACCACACAAACCATGGCCATGGGTGTCCATGTTACATAAGAGATAATATATTCATGCAATGTTGATCAAAATGCAGTAAAATTTGGAAGAAAAAGTGCAACTTCAGAGAGGAAATAATTATGAGCTGGTTTTTTCCACTAACTACTTAAAAGCTAAAAAAATGGTGAAAATACATGGTTTTATGAACAAGGCTAAAATTCCAGATATCAATTGTTCACAAGTACCTCTTTTCTCTGGCTTTTTTTGCTAGGGTCTTTGCCTCTGAGGATCTAGCCAGAGATTCCTTTTTGGTAGCCCGCATTCTCTCTTGAAGCTGAGCTCCAATGGAGCTATTAGCAATGGCCTTAACGGCCGTAAAAGGAATTGCAGAGAAAACCAGAAGCCCTGCAATCTACATAAATTTCTTGATAAATAATCGAAAATGGAGGACAAAACCGCTCAAAATCTTGATAGGGAAAGCAATCCAAAAAAAATTCCTGATAAATATCTAAAGATTGAGCCAAGAAAACCGCCATTAAAGCTGAGAAGAAGTTGCAGACCTCTTGCCATGAAGCTTTGCAGGGAGAAACCGCGTGCTTGAGTTTAGTAGGTCGAATTTTTTGGGTTATTCTGAGGCAATTTAAAGGGAGACTGGTGAAGGAGCTCTGGTTCAGGGAATTAAGGTTCGGCACTGGAACCAGTGCCATGGCCGTGGCGACGATAATGCAGATTTTCGTCGGATTCGTTTTCGCGAAGTTTTATAGCGAAGTTTCGGTGGTCCTTAATTTTCAAGCGGATCGCGGAACAGCCGCGAACTGGCCTTTTGACGTTTTAACTTAAGGCATGGATGCCATGCTACTGTGGGGACGTATAATGTACACCTATTCCCTTGGGCAGAATGCTTGGGAACCACTTTAAAATTAGAGAAATGATTTTACTTGACCCTATTTCATTTACGCGAGGATCAGCATTAAATTTAGTACGGATTTATAAAAAAGTCAAGTTCTACAATCATTTTTACCTCTTAGATTTAAAAATAGATAGTTGTGAGAGTATCATTGATTAGATAAAAAGTTTTAAAATTTTTTTTCTCGGACTTCATAAATCACCCCAAAATAGATAGTTGTGAGAGTATCATTGATAAATAAAAAGTTTTTAATTTTTTTTTTCGGACTTCATAAATCATCCCAAGCCATCCAATTTGACATCTAATTAGTGTGAATAATTGTGACCTAATTGTCTAAAGAGTAAATGGTATCTTTGTAGATAATCCCTTATATTTAAAGAGAAAGTATTTAATGAAACCATTGCCTTTTGGTATAATGTAGTCACAATTAATCTTAGATCATTAAAGGTGAAATTGAGTAGCTACATTTATTTCATTGAACAAACACAAAGCTCAAAAGAAATTTTTTCAAACTTCGTGATACACTTCAGCTATCAGATTTTACATCGAATGATTGTATGTAATTGTGACATCTCTATACCAAAAATAAATGGTCTCATTGTATACAATCCCATATGTAAAAGACAAAAAAATTGAATTTTGAGGTTTTAATAATTAGATTTAAAATTAGATGATTTCCGTTCGATCATAAGGAATTAGTTTTTCACGCAACAAGAATGCAATTTGGAAGTTTTCTTATTGAGTATAAAATATGAAATAGTTTATGTTTATACATGGCCAAGGCTTTAAACAATCAATTTAAAAAATTTACTAATCCCAAATTGATCATCTCCACCTCAAGATGTAGAGACATGAGAAAAACATGGATTTCAAATATTAGAAATAGTGCATATTATAATGCATTTTTATACCGTTAATTTTTAAGGTTTTCAAGCGTTCATAGATTTGCTTGATCAACACTATTTTTGAAGTTTTAAAAATTGAGAAAATATCTCGATAACCCCCTTATTTTTAGGTTTCATTTCACAATAGATCCAAGGTTTAAATATGTTTTTTTAGGTAAAACAAATCTAAAAAGTTATGCCTTTTCTAGAAACCATCCTGCCGAAGTTCTCTATTTCTCTCTTCCCACACCCCTTCTCTTTCTCTGTCTTTTCCATCTCTAACCTTCACTCTCTCTCCTCTCCCTCTCTCTCATCCCATCTCTCTCCTCCCAAATATACAATATGTATACGTAGAAAAAGAGATGTGTTTGGATAAACATAGGTAGAAGAGATGTATTTGGTGGTGAGAGGTTACCAGGAGGAGAGATAGAGGTGTTTGGATAAGATGTATTTGGTGGTGAGAAGTTATCGAGAGGAGAGAGAGAGGTATTTGGATAAATAGGAAAAGAGGGAGGAAAGTGTTTGGATAAACATGGGAGGAGAGATGTTATTGAGAGGAGAGAGAGATGTATATGGATAAACGGGAGAAGAGAGAGATACTTGGTGGTAAGAGATTACTGGAGGAAGAGAAAGATGTGTTTAGATAAATACAAGAGGAGAGAGATGTTGGGTGGTAAAAAGTTATCGGGAGGAAAGAGAGAGGTGTTTGGATAAACACAAGAAGGGAGAGAGATACATGGTGGTGAGAAGGGAGAGAGATATTTGGTGGTGGTAATAAGGGAGAGAGATACTTGGTAGTGAGATCTTACCAGGAGGAGAGAGAAAGGTGTTTGGATAAACAAGGGAAGAGAAAGAGGTGCTTGGATAAACAATGGAAGAGAAAGAGATGTTTATCAGGAGAGAGAGAGTGAAGCATGCAACAAGAGAGAAAGAGAGAAGTTTGGGGTATATAAATGAAGAGAGAAAGGATTGGGTTTAGAAAAAACATCCTTTTCACATTTGTTTAAGTTTAAGAATAGGTTTAAAGTGGGCACGTGGTTGGAAGATATTTTTTGAAACCTTAGTTAGTTTAGATGTCAAGTATTAAGAAATATTATCATCTTTTTTTTTATTAGTGTGCATCCTACCCTTCCAAAATTGTCTTGCCAATCAAAAACTTTTCTTGTATCCTTGGCATCAGTAAAAAAATTTGCTTATACATGATGTAGAACCTGCCACTCGAGCTTCTCGCTTACAAAATTGAGCTCTAAAACGGGGCATATTGATCCCCAGTTTTGACTACGGGCCAAGTGCTCCCACTTGAAATACTCATTAGGATCTTGAAGGGTGCACTCTCGCAAATATCGGAGGGGATCGTCGCGTTGCTCGCCAGTGACAGTGGACCGTTTCAATGGAAATGCAGTTTTATATTGAAGCAATTTTGGGGCTCTTGAGGGTTTTGCGAAGGTACAGGGCTCTGAGGTGCCGAGGCAAGGTAGATGGTGAATCTTTTTGCTGAATACCATTCCAATAATTTATTGAATCCAGTGATTAGAGAGAATAATTATGGGGGCTTTGGATTATAGGAAGTAGCAGCAATTTTAAAGAAGATGAGAGATTCAAGGGTGGAGAGATTGTTTGGGAGCTTTGGGGTGAGGGCGGCCAAGCAAAGCCTTTGGAGAAGATGAACGATTCAAAGGCAGAGAGATTGTTTGGGAACTTTGGGGTGAGGGCGGCCAAGCAGAGCCCTAAGAAGAAGTCTTTGGGTGCGCTGATTAGGAGGCTTCAAGACGCATCCTAGGGCTTGCCATGGATGCCACTTGAGCAGGGGTTGCCATGGATGGTGCTTAAGCCTGTCTGGGTTTTTAGAAGAGCGAAAATGAAAATGCTCTGTATATTTGAGAAGAGAATATGTTTGACCATTTGTTTGATCCAAATTTTAAAATATGCGCTCTTTTCATTCTAATGAACAATCACCAAAAAAGTAAAATTTGAAAACACAACTCTAATTAACAATCGCAAAAAAAAAAGAAAAATTTGAAAACCTAACCTCGAAAATAATTTTTTTAGTCAATTAACATAGACTTTCCGTTTTAATAAGATGTTTAGATCTAGGCCTTAGAAGTATTTGTTTTCCTTTCTAAATTTTTTTGATGGCTTTATTATCATTAGTTGAACAATGTTAAAGATGAAAAAAATGATTTTGAGTTTGTAAAGGCTAAGATATTAAAAAATTTTAAATAAATGGTCTAGATTCGTTGTTGGATGGGGTCTTATTTTGACCATATCTAGGGTTCAAATCGAACTCTTTTTTTTTTGAGATTGATTATTGAGAAGAATAGAGGGTGTTTACAAAATTTTGGGTCATAAAAATACCTCAAACATGGTTTTCTAGAAGTGTGGTTGTATTATACTATGATACAATCATTGCATTAGATCATTCCCCATTAGATTTTCTATTATACATTCTCAAATAAGGAAGATGCTAAGGAACGTTGATTCGCGTACTGCTACAGTAAACGCCGAATGGCCCAGATTGAATTTGGGCGAATCAGACGATCATGGATGTCTGATAGTATTTAAATTTTAATTTTATTTTACAAATCAAAATTATTTAAAATTTTAGATATGTGTTCTTCAAAAATAGACGAATCTATGAAAAATATAAAAAAAATATTTTACGTGAAAAATATTGACCAAAATACTCCCGAAAAGTTTCAGGAGCATTTTGGTCAATTGTTTTTTTGTAAATTATTTTTTAATATTTTTATTAGGTGCGCCTTGATGAGAATACCACATACTTAAAATTTCGAGTGATTTGAATTTATATAAAAAAATTAAAATTAAAATACGATTGGACAACCGTGACCGTCAGATCGACCCAGATTCGATCTAGACCGTTGAACATTTACTGTAGTGATACACACATACGCGTACGAGAACCTTTTCCCTCAAATAAATAACCAATAAAGGTATTTATTATTGGAGGAGTTAGATTTTGAATTACATTAAGAGGCAAGTTGCTCACACTTTGTAGGGCCGTCCTCAACACAGTCTACCTTAATCTTTATTATAGGAGGAGATAGATTTTGAATTACCTTAAACTTTATTAAAGGTCCATACGTACATGTGGTTTTAGAAGAAAAAAAAAAAAAATGGGTGTAAAAATTAGCTCCCAAATTTCATCATTTCATGTAAGTCTCCATAACTAAAAGATGGCAAAAAACGAGGTGGCCCACTGTAATCCCTTTGAAGCCGGTGGCTTTGGATAAGTGGTGAAGGCAATTGCCCCCCAATGTACGAGGCGAGCGCGGGCATTCCGGCATGCCCTATTGGCAATTGCCCCATGATGGCCGAAGTGGGTGCGGGCATGGGCATGGGCATGGGCATCCGTTCAACATTCTCTTCGAACCTGGGCAATTCGAACCAGGGCAGCATTGTAGTAGAGGGGTGCAAGTTTGGTTGCTCCACTGGATCAGGGCACAGGCCCGCTGCGCCAGGGACTGCCTGCATCCGTTCAACATTCTCTTCGAACCTGGGCAATTCGAACCAGGGCAGCATTGTAGTAGAGGGGTGCAAGTTTGGTTGCTCCACTTGATCAGGGCACAGGCCCGCTGCGCCAGGGACTGCCTGCATCCGTTCAACATTCTCTTCGAACCTGGGCAATTCGAACCAGGGCAGCATTGTAGTAGAGGGGTGCAAGTTTGGTTGCTCCACTTGATCAGGGCACAGGCCCGCTGCGCCAGGGACTGCCTGTATTAATTGCTCCACCATGGCCGATATGACGGTCGAGGTGAGTGCCGGCAATTGCACCTGTCCGGCATTCTCTTCGAACTTGGGTGATTCGAAGCTGGGCAGCATTGTAGTAGAGGGGGGCAAGTTTGGTTGCTCCACTTGGTCAGGGCACCGGCCCGCTGCGCCCGGGACGGCCCCAGATTGCTCGAGCTCATTGAGCTCACTCTCAGACAACTCCATGTCATGGATGCTATACCTACTCTTGACCTTTTCTTTCCTGGAATTTTGGCGCTCATAGTACTTTTGAGCATGGCTTGCCACTTGGCTCGGTGTCCGGGTCTTGACACAGTGCCTGCTTATGCTCCTCCAGTCGCTTCCAGGGTACTTTTTTAGTCCCGCAAGAAAAAGCCTGTTACAATTTGACAAAGAAAGAGTTCATCATTCTTCAACCCCTCTATATGATGCATGTTCCGAATTTTCACGAAAAAAATAATGTTACAATTCATCAAACAAAAGGGACAAATTAGATTTCATCAACCCCTCTAAATAATGCATGGAAAAATTAGAGTACATCAACCCCTCTGAATAATGCATGTTCCGAATTTTCATGAAAAAAACAATGTTACAATTTATCAAAGAAAAGGGAAAAATTAGAGTTCATCAACCCCTCTAAATAATGCATTTTCCGAATTTTCATGAAAAAAACAAAATCCTCAATTTGATTAATAAACTATGAAGATTTTTTAATGCCGGAAATATGTGTGATGATCGGGAAATTTATTTTTATATATAATTATAAAATTTAAAGCTTCCATAGTAGTATAGATCGAGCATATCTATTAACATTTGAAAATTGATGGTCCAAAAAATGCATTACGAGATACACTATTTCCAATATTTGAAATCCATTTTTTGTCATGTCCATAAATATTGATGTCGAGATGATCGATATGAAGATTTTTCAATATCAAAACAACATCTTCTAGTGAATTTTTGAAGTGCGCCTTAATTTGATTGTTTAGAGCCTCACCTTTATATAAACTTCTCCATAATACCAAGCTAGAGAATTTGGCTATCTAGTTGGTTATACAAGTTTACAATAAAAATCAAGCACTTTTTTTGTATAAATTCTAAAATTTGTTTTCACAAAATATCGGTGCCCCATTCATTCACATATTAGAGTTCATAGTTAGAATTTAACTCCACTCACCCCTTTACTTTTTTATTCTCTTTCTCCCTGCTCTCTATATCTCTCTCTCTACTGGCCCTAAATTAATATTCTAATAAATATAATTATATAGTTTTAGTTATAATATTTAAATAATATATAGATATATATATTTAATTTCATATTTAAATATATAACTTTTATTATTGGATTAGGTTCAGCCGAACTCGACCTGACTAACTCATTCCACCCCTAAGCAACTAATCAGGTCAGCCTTGAAGGAAAAATTATGGATACCCCCAAATGAATTTTGTAGATATCCTACCTCTAATACTTTTAATGTACTATAAACCTAACAATATTTTCTTGTATTTACCTCAGTAAAAACCCAATTAAGACTATAATGCACTTCCCCCCCTCTTTGCCCACCCTCTCTTTCTCTCTCTACACTACTGGAAAAATCTAAAGGGCCTTACTTTTTTATTTTCTCTCTACCCGCCATCTTTTTGCACACACTCTCTCTCTAATGACACTCGCTCTTTCTCTCTCTATCTCTCCGCTCTGGAATTTTTAAGACCAAAAAATCTCACTGTATCCGCCTTCTTGAGCTTGTAGAAAAGGCAATAGCCTCCTCTGATAATGGCTTCTCCATTTCTCCAACCTCCTCCAACAGGGGAGCCAAAAGCTTCATCATCCTCATTAGATTGAAGCATTACACTCTTTGGGTCCTCCTATAATCACCATAAGATCCAATGCATTCAATAATTCCCACTAAAATGTCCACTAAAATGTGCACTATATCTCTGTCATCACCATCTGATCTCTGGGTTACCAAGCAAGAATCCACTATTAAAGGACATGCTGGGTCTTTGGGATCCCCCTCTATGATTTTTACCTCTATTTTTTAGAATTAGATCCTCTTTGAAAATGGGCTTGTAGGGATCAAACCAGGTTGACGGTGTGGACCATTTTCTAGAGAGAGAAACAACCAAAAACCCAAGTTGATTGTATCCTATTCAAAAAAATCTAGTTGGATTCAGATATGGATCTGGGTTGGATCCATATCGGATCCACCTGCACCCTGATCCAATCCAAATTTTAATTCGGACCTGACTTTTGGGTCTGGATCTCGATTTCATATCCAAATTTGGGGTCCATACCTAGATCCAAATAGGGTCCGACTTCCGGGTTTGGTATCCGAATCGGGTCAATTGTAACCCCTACTTCTAAGAGCTCCAAATCCCATAAGGTTTCTCTCTATTCTAAGACTTTCAAATCCCATAAGGTTTCTCTCTATTCCAAAAACTCCAAATCCCTTTTCGCCTCCTCACTTTTCACTGGCTCCGTTTTTCGCTATGTTTAAGTCGTTTCTTTTACTTTATCGTATTCCTCTCAACACAAATATTCTCACATCTAACCGCATGAAAAAAATCAAAATATCTCCACACTAACCATACTCCTCCCATCACAAATATTCCCACATCTAATCTAACACCACACCACACCACAACACACCACGGAAGAGCTCAAAATATCTCCACGCCAACCAAGTAAGCAAATATCTCCACGCTAACCAAATATGCACCTGTGCGCCGATACATGGTGAGAGAGTGGCTCCCAATTTACGTATCTACAACTCCTCTCTCTTGAAAAGTTCTTTGAATTCTCTTCCCTACTCTTTATAGAAAAACCTCTCTCTCATACACTAATACTACTGTTCACATTTATTTTATTATGAAAAGATTTTCTCCCTAGATTAACAAAACTCCATTTCTATCTCTTTATGAATCATCTCTTCCCTTACAATTATACTGTTTATATTTCTTTTATAAAAATATTTACCCGATCTCTACACAAACATCAAGAGAGAGAGAGAGAGCTTACCTGTGCTCGTTTTCGGTCCATTGTCTAATTTTCTTCCTCTCGATCTTGGGCTCGAGCACGATCGGCTTCGGACGGTTTTTACTACCAGGCTTACGACCGCGAACTTTCTTTTTTGGCAAATGTAAATCGTCCTTGTATGCCGGGAGCTCGACCTTGCCGGTATAGATGGCTTGCAAGTCTTCATACGGTGCACGAAAGTGATTACAAACCTCCGATTGATTTTTTCCCTCAATTATTTCAGCTGTCTTTGTTTTCCATCTATCAGGTAAATCGTCAGGAAACATGGCCATAGCTTCCTCAAAATCCTCAGGAAACGTGGCTATAACTCCCTCAAAAGCCTTATTCTCTTCAAAATTCCATTTACTTGAATCCATCTGCACAAAATTCTACAATTAACAACTAATGGTTGCAAGAACCACGATAATATTGAGAAGATACACCGAGATTAAGGTACCAAACCCTCAAAAGATAGCAGATAAATTCTAGCATTAACAACTACTTAGTTGTAAGAACCACGATAATGATGATGTATTGAGAAGATACACCAGAGATTAGGGTACCAAAACCTAAAACGATAGCAGATAAATTCTACCATTTAACTACTCAAAAAAAAGTTCTCTCTTCCCTAAATCAAGAGAGAGAAAACGTACCTTGAGAAGGTAAATGGCAGAGAGATGTTGGGAAGCAGGAGGTTGGAAAGAGTTATTTGAGAGGTTAGGTACAGTTCTTATATATGTTTTGGGTAGAGAGAAAGATGGGTTAATCCTTTTCGCTGTGGGATTAAGATTAGTTGAAGACTCAACTAACTAGATAGCGTGTCCAGGGGTTACGCATTTTATCTTAGGAAAATTTAAATGTCTTATCTTCTTAAGAATGCCTTATCTCTTCCCTTTTTTTAATTATGGAAAAAGTTTATATAAGGTTGCTATTTTAAAATGTAGAATTACATATGCACCTTGAAAATCCATTTGAAAACCTTGTTTTAATGTTGAAAAACCCTCTAATTGATCATCTCGACATTGAGATGTATGAATATAATAATAAAAAAACGATTTTGAGTCCCAGAAATAGTGCATCTTGCATCACATTATCTAAACAATTTATTTTCAAGATTTTCATATGTTTATAAAAATTTTACATGTTATGATAAAATTTGGAGGTGCACCTTAATTGGATTGTTTAAGGTTGCAACCTTCTAGAAACCATACCTTTATTTCCCATATTTACTCTTTTATTCACATGTAGAAATAGGCTTGGCAATAAATGTATATTTTAAATATAATTTGATCCCAATATTTAGAAAATATATCATCTTTAACATGGAGATCATGAATAAGAATAAATAAATAATTTTTTTTTAAAAATAATAATAATTATATTAAAAAAATATTTGGACGGTTAGTTACAATTGTTTCTAGATGGACCACCTATTTGCATCCATGTTTAAAATGGATGCTTTATACCTACATATTATACAAAGGGGGGCACAATTGTTGTTTTCTTTATTCGCCCTAATATATATGGACGGATAAACAAAACTCTTTAATCGCCCTGATATATACGGATTGGATAAAAAAACCGATAACCGGAACAAATTCTGGGACGTATCTAACCTTACGCATATTAGAGATAGTAGCAGTGTCGTTATTCTTCGTTAATTGAGTCACTGACATATTCATACTTTCGTTAATTTGTTAAAGGTATCTGATATATTCATACATAACGATATCGTTTGTGATGATTTTTTACAAAGTAATACATAATTTGCACAAATCTTTCCATTTTCCAACTCGATCCGATCTAGATCTATTTACTAGTTTGTATACATTTCTAAAACACCTTTATGACAAACGAACAAATAACTTATTTTCCATGTCGGCAGAGCTATTTACTCAGATATTTCAGACCTCTCTGACAAACGAACAAATAACGTATAACTTATTTTCCAACTTGATCCGATCTATCTGCAAACAAATAATTTGTAACTTTGTTTTTCTATTTCCCAGATTTCTATTTTCCAACGCGATACAATCTATTTGTTCGTTGAGCTATTTACTCGATTGCAGTCCCTTTTTATGGCTAACTCATCTCTATGTAACTACGCCTATTATTTTCTAACTACTCTCTCTGTCTCTTCTCTGTACACAATAGAGATCACATACTCTTGATAGCTCGTACAATGTCACCTATCTCCTTTCTCTCTCTATACACAATAGAGATCTTTTCTGACGTGGGTACCTTTTGGAGTCTAAGCTGGTTGATTGAATATGTAATTAAATCCTCATGGAATAAATCACATTCTATTATATTTGACAACAATAATGCAGAGATAGAAAATTTAAATAATAAAACACTCAAGAAAATAAATATCCAACTTGCTTCAAATTAGCAAAAAACACATAATTTACTATAGTTTTCAAAGCAAATGGACATAAATAAATGATAATTTTCGTCAATTTGTCACAATACTTAGATAGAAATAACTATATTAAATATTGGATCAATATTATTCAAGTTTTATGTATAATTTAACAAAATGTGGCCTGGGCCGGCTCTATGTTAGGGCTGGAGTTGGCAACAGGCCCTGGGCCAGCCCTAACTCCAAATACTGAGAAAGGAAAAAAAAAAGAAGTCAAAGTAAAAAAAAAGCACCCCGTATTCGAACATGAGGAAATAAGCCATCTAAAAGAAAGCCTAGTGCCCATTCAGGTAAATGTAAAGCAGAAGGGCGAGATCTTCTTAAACTTAAAAACAGAAGAAAGAAAGATCTTTCAAAACTTAAAACCATGCACATGGAGATTAGACTGCCTGTAAAACCCAAAAGCAGGAGAGAGAGAGAGAGAGAGAGAGAACCTCCAAAATTCGCTACTCTTGAACAACTAAGAGAGAGAGAAGATGTACCTTAACAACCCGAAGCCAAAAGGCAGAGAAATACTGGGAAGCAGGAGGTTGAGTCGAGTTGTTACAGGTTTTGAGAGACTAGCTACCCTTCTTATGTATGTTTTGGGTAGAGAGATGGGTTTAGAGAGAGGGAGGGGGACTCTTTTTCGATGTGCGATGAAGATTGGAACCTTCATATTATGCCCTGTCAAACATTCTCTCTCCTCTTTAGAAGACTCCAAAATTAAATACAATGCTGGGGGTTTTACATTTTTTTTTTAATAAAATTTAAGAGTGATTTATGTTCAGGACTTAAAATTTTAAGTAAAATACAAAATGCTCCACTTATATGTAGAAATTACAAAAAAAGTCGGCCAACCCACGGTTTTTTATTTTTTTCAAAATTGTTCCTTGGTCAACTTGAATTTTGATTTCTTTTTACTTTAGGAAAGTATATAATGAGATCATTTATCTTTGGTATAAAGTGGTCACAATTAATATTGACCATTGGATGTAAAATTAAGTAGTTACATTTATTTTATTGACCAAGCTTAAAGTTCAAAAGAATTTTCTCGAACTTTCTGACACACCCGAGCTATTAGATTTCACATCGGATGGTTGTAAGGTAATTATGACCTCCCTATACCAAAAGTAAATGGTCTCATTATATAGATTCATTTTTATTTCTTTATTTTTTTCCTGAGCTTCAAGGCACGGTCCTACTCACTAAAAAACAAAAAAAAATAATCAAAATTCGGTTTGACTGAAGAGCTATTCTAAAAAAAATAAAAAATAAAAGTTGATTGGCTTTCTTTGTAATTTTCACTTGTAAGTGAAGCATTTTGTATTTTACCCAAAATTTTAGGGTCTCAAAGTTAAATATGTCTAATCTCTTCTCCCTTTTAATTCTTACTTTCATCGTTATTTCCTATATATATATTTACTGGCGACTCCTAGTTGGCTTCTGCGTGTCCTTTAAATATATTGCCCAACTTGAATTTATTTCTTTGCGTATGCGATCCATCTCTATCTCTTGAAAATATAAAGAGAGAGAGGTTAACGTGGGGCAAATATTTGCCTCATAGATAAGAGGCTTTTTAAGAGATAGATACGGATCACATACGCCTGATAGAAAGAAGGGTTTGGCAATAAATATATATTTTAAGTATAATTTGATCTTCTAAAATCATAAATATGAAAAAATCAATAAATTTTAAAAAATAAAAATAATACTTATGTTAAGCAAATGTTTGGACAAGTAGTTACAATTGTTCTTAAATAGACCACCTATTTGCATTTATTTTTAAGATGGATGCTTTATATCTTTGGACTACATATTGTGCAAATGCAATCAAGCCGGCATGAAACAATTGTTCTTTTTTTAAGGAAAATATCTCCATATCCCTTATTTTTAAGTTTTATTTTTTGATAAACTCAAGATTTCAAAAGATATCTTCTAACCCATTGACCACTTTAAACTTATTTTTTAACCTAAACAAAAGTGAGAATAACATGCTATTTCTAAACCCAATCATTTCTCTCTTCACTTATATATCCTAAACTTCTTTCTTTCTCTTTCTTCCTACGTCTTTCTTACTCTCTCTCTCCTCCCATGTTTCTCCAAACATGTCTCTCTCTCCTCCCAATAACATCTCACCTCCATGAAGCCTTCTCTCTCTATAGAGGTTTGGAATGATGGCTTTTAGAAAAGGGGAACACATTAAAAAAGTTTTTGAGATAAAATGGTATAAAAAGATTTGTTGGAGCTAATTTTTATGGTCAAAAGTCAATAAAAGAGGAAGATAAGAGATAAGGAGATGCGGTGGAATCCTTACGGGTTTCCTTATGTCGCTTGAAAGAAAACAGAAGGAGGATTTACCATGAAATAATATGAGAAATTAAAGTTCTATACAAAATTTTCGCTTGAAAAAAAAGCAGAAAATATGAAAACATAGCATCTTCGATTTATCAATTTCTTAAATAAATTCAGAGTTTTTATGAACCCTTATGCTTCTAAAAAGTTACTTATAATAGCTTTTATTGGTTTTAGATGTAATGATTTTTATTACTATTTATTAAAAATATTTTGTACTTACCATAAAAAAAGTACCAGCTTTAAAATATTTTAACTTCTTAAATTTTTATATTTTATTTGTTTCCACTTACACTCATGACCAATTTATTTTTAATTAATTTAAAAAAATTATATAAAAAAATACCACATTACCATTTCGTTAAATTTATATCATGTAAAATTAATTTATGAGCAATTTCTAGTTTATAATGGATTTTAAGATGCTTACAAATTAAGTTTTCCTTTTTCTACTTATACTTTTAGTATTTAAATAGTTATGTCCATTTCCTTTTCCAATTTTAGGGCAACCTAACATTATGTTAAGTATATTCAAACCATATCAGTGATTTTTGTTTCTATTTTAAAATTCCACTAGAATATATTACATTATGAGATTGTATACAATGAGCCCATTTACTTTTGGTGTCACAATTACTTATGACCATTCAATGTGAAATCTGATAGCTTGAGTGTGTCACAAAGTTCAAAAAAATTTATTTTGAACTTTGAGCTTGGTCAAGAAATAAACACAGCCAACCAATTTCACATCTAATGGTCAAGATTAATTGTGACCACCTTTTACCAAAGGTAAATGATCTCATTATATATTTTTCCTTACATTATAATTTTATATATTATATTTTAATTTACTATAGCTTCAACTAAATTCTCCATCGGACGTGGATTAAAGATTCAGTTTCCAATGATGTTAATAATCTTCATAAAAGGAGGGAATTTTGCTTTACTTGCATTTAAAGTATTTACTCTTAATTTTGGTAAAGCATTTAATAGAAGTATAGTTCCCATTTACTAATTGATTTTATGCAAAGGTTGTGTCATAGTATAATGCAATAATTTTCAAAAACCATGTTAAGACCATTTGCTTGATCCAAATTTCAAAATATGCATTCTTTTCATTCTAATAAACAATCACTAAAAAAGACAAATTTGAAAACTCAACCTCGAAAGCATTTTTTACCATAGGCTGTCCATTTTAATAAGATGTTTAAATCTAGGCCTTAGAAGGATTATTTTAAAAAAAAATTAGATGACTTTATTATCATTAGTTGAACAATGTTAGAGACGAAAAAAATGATTTTGAGTTTGTAAAGGGTAAGATATTAAAATTCACGAAATGAATGGTCTAGATTCGTTGTTGGAACCATATCTAGGGTTCAAATTGAAATTTTGGGTCATACAAATACAACAAACATGATTTTTTAAAAGTGGGATTGCATTATACTATGATATAACCGTTGCATTAGATCATTCTCTAATAAATTTTCTCTTATACATTCTCAAATAAATAACCAATAAAGGTATTTATTATAGGAGGAGATAGATTTTGAATTACATTAAAAGCAAGTTGCTCCCACATACATTGTAGGGCCTTCCTCAACACATAGTCTACACTAAACTCTCTCTCCATAGGTCATACTCTTTTTCTATAGGTCATACTCTTTTTCTATTATACATTCTCAAATAAATAACCAATAAAGGAATCTATTATAGGAGGAGATAGAGTTTGAATTACATTAAGAAGCAGGTTGCTACCACTTTGTATGGCCCTCCTCAACACATAGTCTACCCTAAACTCTCGATCTCCATATACTCTCTTTGAATGCCATATATCTCTATCTTAAATTTACATATTATATATATATATATATATATTATATTATATTATGTTAAGCATTTAAAACTCTAGCCTTGGATTTTTATGTAACAATAGATTTACTAAAAATAGCCTCTCTGTTGAATGGTCTCAGTTGTACGTACATACGATCTTAGAAAATAAAAAATGGGTGTAAAAATTATCTCCCAAATTTCGTCATGCCATATAAGTCCCCATAATTAAAAAAAAAAAAAAAAAAAAAAAATGTGTGCTCCCAAATTTCACCAGAAGTCCCCATAATTAAAAGATGCCCCATTGTAATGGGGCAATTGTGGTGGAGCAGTAGGTATCGGCATTTGTGTCGGTGCGGCATTCTCTTGGTAGTGGGGCAAGGGCGCGGCATTCTCTTGGTAGTGGGGCAAGGGCAAGGGCATGGGCATGGGCATGGGCATGGGGAAGGGGAAGGTTAGAGTAGAGTGGGGCAGTGGGGGCAATTGTGGTGTGTTCAGTTGGGATGACTGCCTGGCATTCTCTTGGTAGTGGGGCAACGGCAAGGGCAACGGCAACATTAGAGTAGAGTGGGGCAGTGGGGGCAATTGTGGTGTGTTAACTTGGGATGACTGCATCCATCCGGCGGTCTGTTCGTAGTGAGGGCACATTCGATTAGAGTGTCCCCCCGGCATTTGCATCCATCCGGGGGTCACCTCGTACTGGGGGCACATTAGAGTTGAGTGGGGCAGTGGGGCTAATTGTATCGTGTTCATTTGGGATGATTGCCCCACGGGCATTATAGTAGACTGGGGCAATTGTACTTGTGGTGATTGCCACTCGATGCCCGTGGCCGAGGCCGAGGCCGAGGCCGAGGCCGAGGAGGGTGGCAGCATTTGCATCCGTCCAGCTTCCTCTTCCAACCTTGGCAACATTGTCGCAGAGGGGGGCAACTTTGGTCGCTCCACTTCATCAGGGCACTGGCCCGCTGCGCAAGGGTCTGCCATAGATTGCTCGAGCTCATTGATATCACTCTCTGTTAACTCCATGTCGTGGATGCTAGACCTACTCTTGACCTTTTCTTTCCTATTTTGGCGATCATAGTACTTTTGAGCATGGCTTGCCACTTGGCTCGGTGTCCGGGTCTTTACACAATGCCTACTTATGCTCCTCCAGTCCCCTCCTGGGTACTTTTTTAGTCCCAACAAAAAAAACCTGTTACAATTTAACAAAGAAAAGGGATAAATTAGAGCACATCATTCTTCAACCCCTCAAACCCTGTAAATAATGCATGTTCCTAATTTTTATGAAAAATAAAACAATGTCACAATTTATCAACGAAAATGGAAAAATTAGAGTTCATCAACCCCTCTAATTGATGCATGTTCCGAATTTTCATGAAAAAACAAAACCCTCGATATAGTTAAGAAACTATGAAGGTTTTTCAATGCCGGAAATCTTTTAATTCTAAAGTGGCAACCCCGTCTTATTTAAACATTCTCTCCCTCAACGTGGTAACCCATGAGGCCATTAGTAAAGTCTCTCTCTTTTCTCTCATCTTTACCTTATTCGAATCCATGTTTCTCTCAGTAAGCTGCTCTCTATATATAGGTGGGAACTATCTATGTTAAGTGTAGTACGGATTCGCTGTAGGCTTTCTCAAAATACAACTCATCACCGAGGTATGCCCTTGTTTCTGTGTGCCTTTCACGGCCTCTAAACATTTTGCTGGATGTGGAAAGGAAACCTTTCATAGTTCTGTTTGTTCATTAAAGTGCAACAGGCAGCTGTCTTTCATAGTCTATAGCAATGAGCTTACAAAATATGGGACCTTTGTTTGATAAGCTGATCTACTATGATGATTAGGATTGCCAATGCTTTCAAAACTTTTGTCACTGAGCTCTTGTGCATACTGATTCCATAAGATCTACTGTAAACGGGCGGCCCTTTAGTGCCCCAACCAACATACACCAAAAGCATCAATTTCGTGAGTGATTAAATGTAAGTGACATCATCTTCCTGAAAAAATAGCCTGTTTTTAATAAATAGTGATATTTCCGTCCAAGATCTTTATTTTATAAGTTTTGTGTGTAAGTGACGTCATTGTCTTGAAAAATAATCCATTTTTTTTATAGTAAAATTGTGATATTTTATCTATTGTTAGGTATTTTAAACGTTGTAACTTCTTAGAAATAAATTTAATTTTCTTGTCTATTGTTCAGAATTTTAAATACTGTAAATTATTAGAAATAAATGTGATATTTCCGCTTTTAGTAAAATTATGAGATTTCCTTCTACTGTTTTTGAATATTTAGACATTGTAAAATTCATATGCAAATGTCTGCCTCATTATTTGAAAAACTGATATTTTTGTACTTGATTGAAGTATTGCCTATGAAATGATTGTTTACAAATTGGAAATTCCATAAATTGTGATAATTCCGTATTTAATTTTAGATTTTCATAAAAGTTCGTCTATTGATACTAGACTGTTATCATGTTAAATTTCGAGAATGTCCTTCAAAACTGTTAGCTTTTAGAAATTATTGCACAAAATATTTAAATGGCAACTTAGAGATATTTCAATGGAAGTGATTGTTATTAATTGCTTCCAGTGAATTCATCACCAAACTATGGTAAATATTTTTCACGATAATTGCAGTCTCATAGTTAAATGCACATCAGGACCAGCTTGTGAAGAAGATGCAGTCATGTTATAACTAAAATATCTTTTGTAAGTTTTGTTTAACTTCACCATTGTAAATTTTTGTTCTATCAACAGATGTATACCTAGCCTTCATGTTTAATACCAATTGTGAGCAAACTTTTTACAAATTTTAATTAATAGAAAAAAAAATTTGTTTTGTTACAATATATATTAATAGGAATTTGAATTTTTCCTAATATACGAATAGTCTGTCGCACTTCGGGAATGTTAGAAATCTTGGAGCGTGACATCTAGAAATTTATTTTTATCTCTAATTATAAAATTTAAAGCTTTAATAGTAGTATAGATCGAGTAGATCTATTAACATTTGAAAATTGATGGTCCAAAAATGTATTACAAGATGTAATATTTCCAAGATTTGAAATCCATTTTTTACCATGTCCATGAATATCGATATTGAGATGATTGATTTGAAGACTTTTCGATATCGAAACAATCTAGTAAATTTTTGAGGTGCGTCTTAATTTGATTGTTTAGAGCCTCACCCTCCATAATACCAAGCTAGAGAGCTCGGCCATCTGGTTGGTTATACAAGTTTACAATAAAAATCGAGCGCTTTCTTTGTATAAATTCTAAAATTTGATTTCACAAAATATCAACTCTTCATAGCCCTGTTCATTCACATATTAGAGTTTGCAGTTAGAATTTAACTCCACTCAGCGTTTTACTTTTTTATTCTGTTTCTCCTCGTTCTCTCTCACTTTCTCTCTCTCTACTCTCCCTTAATTAATATTTTTATAAATATAATTATATATTTTTTAGTTATAACATTTAAATAATATATATATATATTTAATTTAATAGTTAAATATTTATTTTTTATTTTTTGATTGGGTTTGGCCGGATTTGACTCGACTAACTCATGCCACCCTGTGCGGCCAACCAGGTCAGCCTTGAAGGAAAAATTATAGATACCCCCAAATGAATTTTGTAGACGTCATACATATAATACTTTTAGTGCACTAGAGACCCTAACAATATTTTTTCTTCTATTTACCGTAGTAAAAAACAAATTAAAACTATAACACCTTTCCTCCCTCTCTTTCTCTCTCTACACTACTGGAATTTTTAAGACCGAAAAATCTCTCTGTATCCTCCTCCTTGAGCTTGACAGAAAGAGGCAATAGCCTCATCTGGTAATGGCTTCTCCATTTCTCCAACCTCCTCCAACAGGGGAGCCAAAAGCTTCATTATCCTCACTAGATTGAAGCATTTCGCTCTTTGGGTCCTCTTATAATCACCTAAGATCCAATGCATTCAATAATTCCCACTAAAATCTGCACGATATCTCTCTCATCACCATCTAATCTCTTGGTTACCTAGCCAGAATCCACCATTAAAGGACATGCTGGGTATTTAGGTTCCCCCACTATGATTTTCACCTCCATTTTTTAGAATTAGATCCTCTTTGAAAATGGGCTTTTAGGGATCAAACCAGGTTGATGGCATGGGCCATTTTTTAGACAGAGAAACTCCCAAAAACCCAAAGACCCAGTTTGATGGTGTGGCCATTTTCTAAGAGCTCCAATTTCTTCCTCTTCAAGTCCCCCTCTCTCTAGTTCTAAGAGTTCCAAATCCCATTTTCTCTACTAAGGGCTCCAAATACCATTTTAGTATACATTGGATTCAAATCTAGATCTGGATCCGAATTACTATATATACTATTTAAAAAAATTATTTATATAAAATAAAAATATCCCATTTAAAAAAATCTGGTTGGATTTAGATATGGATTTGAGTTGGATCCATATCGAATCCACCTGCACCTTGATCCGATCCAAATTTTAATTCAGACCTGACTTTTCGGTCCGAATCTCAATTTCATATCTAAATTTGGGGTCCATACCTAAATCCAAATAAGGTCCGAATTCCAGATTTGGGATCCGAATCGGGACAATTCTCACCCCTACTTCTAAGAGCTCCTAATCCCATAAGGTTTTTTTCTATTCCAAAACCTTCAAATCCCATAAGGTTTCTCTCTATTCCAAGAACTCCAAATCCCTTTTCACCTTCTCAATTTTTATCGGCTCCGTTAGGTTGTTTTTTTTTAGTACTTTATCGTATTCTTCTCAACACAAATATTTTCACATCTAACCACATGAAAAAATTTAAAATGTCTCCGCAATAACCATATTCCTCTCAACACAAATATTTCCACATCTAACTGCACGAAAGAATTCAAAATATCTCCACGCCAACCAAATATGGACCCATACAAAATATGCACCGATACATGGTGAAAGAGAGGCTCCCAATTTACGTATCTACAACTCCTCTCACTTGAAAAGTTCATTGAATTATCTTCCCTATTCTTTGTAGAAAAACCTCTCTCTCATACACTAATACTACTGTTCATATTTATTTTATGGAAAGGCTTTCTATGTTCCCCTACAATATAGAAATTTTATGTTCTCACTTATCCAACAGTCCGATTTTTAATGGAGGGTTAAGATTATCCCAATTACAATGTCACGTCAATTTTTTTTCTATAAACTGTTTTGACACCAAATTTTGGACATCCATTCTTATATTAAACTTGCACTAACGAAAAATATATATAAAAAAAAATTTATAAAATAAAATGACCAAAATACCGTATTTTGGTTATTATTTTTATCGAAAAGTTAGTGTTAAGATTTTTTATAGGTGCGTCCCAATGAGAAGATGGCATGTACAAAATTTCATATTAAAAAAAATTATATTAAAAAAACTAAAAATAAAATACTTTGAGATGTCGGATTTAAGATCAAACGATGAATGACTCTCTTCATAAAAAAGGGAGAGCTGGATGGTAGGGGGAACATGGAAGAACTTGGGGGAACATAAAAAGCTTTCTTTATTTTATTATAAAAAATTTTTCTCCCTAGATTAACAAAACTCTATTTCTACCGCTTTATCGATCATCTATTCTCTTACAATTATACTGTTTATATTTCTTTAATAAAAATATTTACCCGATTTCTGCACAAACATCAAGAGAGAGAAGGTCCTAACATGTGCTCAGAGAGAGAGAGAGAGCTTACATGTGCTCGTGTGCTGTCCATGGTGTACCTTTCTTCCTCTCAATCTTGGGCTTGGGCACGATCGGCTTCGGACCATTTTTAATACCACGCTTACGACCGCGAACTTTCTTTTCCGGCAGATTTGCATCGTCCTTGTATGCCGGGAGCTCGACCATGCCGGCATTGATGGCTTGCAAATCTTCACACAGTGCACGAAAGTGATCACAAACCTCCGATTGATTTTTTCCCTCAATTGTTTCAGCTATCTTTTTTGTCCATCTATCAGGTAAATCGTCAGGAAACATGGCCATAGCTTCCTCAAATTCCTCAGGAAACGTGGCTATAACTCCCTCAAAAGCCTTATTCTCTTCAAAATTCCATTTACTTGAATCCATCTGCACAAAATTCTACAATTAACAACTAATGGTTGCAAGAACCACGGTAATATTGAGAAGATACACCGAGATTAAGGTACCAAACCCTCAAAAGATAGCAGATAAATTCTAGCATTAACGACTTCTTAGTTGTAAGAACCACGATAATGATGATGTATTGAGAATATACACCAGAGATTAGGATACCAAAACCTAAAACAATGGCAGATAAATTCTACCATTAACTAATCAAAAAAAAATTCTCTCTTCCCTAAATCAAGAGAGGGAAAACGTACCTTGAGAAGGTAAAAGGCATAGAGATGTTGGGAAGCAGGAGGTTGGAAAGAGTTATTTGAGAGGTTAGGTACAGTTCTTGTATATGTTTTGGGTAGAGAGAGATGCAGGGAAGCAGGAGGTTGGAAAGAGTTATTTGATAGGTTAGGTACAGTTCTTATATATGTTTTGGGTAGAGAGAGAGAGAGAGGGGAATCCTTTTCGATGTGGGATTAAGTTTAGTTGAAGACTCCTGAACTAAATAGCGTGTCCAGCTGTTACGAATTTTATCTTGGGAAATTTTAAATTTCTTACTTTCTTAAGAAAATTTAAATGCTTTATCTCTTCCTATTTTAATTATGAAAAATTTTTATATAAGGTTGCAAATTTAAAATGTAGAATTACATATGCACCTTGAAAATCCATTTGAAAACGTTCTTTTAATGTTGAAAAACCCTCTAATTGATCATCTCAACATCGAAATGTATGAATATATATAAATAAATAAATAAAGATTTTGAGTCATAGAAATAGTGCATATTGCAATACATTATCTAGACAGTTCATTTTCAAGATTTTCATATTTTTATAGATCTATTTGATTTTAACTATTTTAGAGTTTCAAATTTTATAATTAGAGATGAAATATATTTTAAGATAATCCTAAACAAAATTTATAACAAAATTATATGTCATGATAAAATTTGAAAGTGCATCTTAATTAAATTGTCTAAAGTTACAACCTTCTATAAACCATACCCTTACCCTTTAACTATTACTTTGATGATTATTTACGCAGAGTCTAAGGTTGTAACTTTTTGAAAACCATACCGTTTAATTATTACTTCGATGATTATTTACTCTGCGTCTGCTTTAAATATATTGCCTATCTTGAATTTATCTACTAAGTCGTATGCTATCCATATCTATCTCTTAAAAATATAAGGAGAGAGGTTAATGTGAGGTAAATATTTGTCTCATAAATAAGAGACTTTTTAAGAGATATATATGAATAGCATGTACCGAAGAGATAGGACGCACACGTAGAATATGAATAGCATGCACCTAAGAGACAAGACACACATGTAGAAATACCAGCCTGGTAGTAAATATATATTTTAAATATAATTTGATCTTAATTTTTAGAAGATATATCATCTTTAATATGGAGGAGATCATGAATATGAAAAAATAATTTTTTTTGAAAAGTAAAAATAATAATTATATTAAAAAACTTTGGATTATTAGTTACAATTGTTTTTAAATGAACCACAAATTTACATATAACTTTAAGATAGATGCTTTATACCTACATTGTATAAATACGGTCCAACCCGCATTAAACAATTGTTCTTTTCTTTATTCGCCCTGATACATATGGATGGGTAAACAAAACTCTTTATTCGAGTGAAAAAGAGCACCCCAAGATTTTTGTATTCAAACATGATGAAATAAGTCATGTAAGAGAAAGCCTACTGCCCAGAAACCCGAACCCGAACCCGAACCCAAAAGGCAGAGAGATACTGGGAAGCGTTTTAGGTTTTGAGAGATTAGCAACCCTTCTTATGTATGTTTTGGGTAGAGAGGTGGGTTTAGAGGGAGGGAGGGGGCCTCTTTTTCGATGTGGGATGAAGATTGGAACCTTCAGACTCTCAAACATTCTCTCTCTCTCCTCTTTAGAAGACTCCAAAATTAAATACGGGGTTTTACATTTTTTTCTTAATAAAATTTAAGAGTGATTTATGTACCGATCTTAAAATTTAGATAAAATACAAAATGCTTTATTTATATGTGAAAATTACAAAGAAGGTTGATCAACCCACAGTTTTTTTATTTTTGTCAAAATTGTCCCTTGATCAACCCGAATTTTCATTTTTTTTTACTTTTTACTTTGAGAAAATATATAATGCGACTATTTATCTTTGGTACAAAACGGTCATAATTAATCTTGACCAATATATGTGAAATTGGGTAGTTGCATTTATTTTATTGACCAAGCACAAAATTCAAAAGAATTTTCTCGAACTTTGTGACACACCCAAGCTATTAGATTTCACATTAGGTGGTTGTAAGTAATTATAGCCGCCCTATACCCAAAGTAAATAGTCTCATTATATAGAATCCTTTTTATTTCTTTATTTTTTCCCCAAGCTTCAAGGCATGGCCCTACTCACTAAAAAACTAAAAAAAAAAAAACTAAAAAAAAAAAAAAACTAAAGAAGAAAATCAAAGTTTGGGTTGGCTGATGTGTAATTCTTAAAAAAAATTTTAAAAAATGGGTTGACTAACTTTCAATGTAATTTCGATTTATAAGTGAAACATTTTGTATTTTACTCAAACTTTTAAGGTCTCAAAATTAAAAATGTCTAATATCTTCCCTCTTTTAATTCTTACTTTCATGGTTATTTCCTATATGTTTACTGCTGACTACTAGTTGGCTTCTGCATGTCCTTTAAATATATTACCTAACTTGAATTTATCTCTCCGATTAATCTCTTATCTTGAAAATATAAGGAGAGATGTGGGGCGAATATTTGCCTCCTATCTTTAAGAGATGGATATGGTCACATACGCATATATTACCATACTTGAATTTATCTCTCGGATGAATTTCTTATCTCTTGAAAATATACGGAGAGATATTTGCCTCTTATCTTTAAGAGATGGATATGGTCACATACGCCTGATAGATAAAGGTCGCCCCGCATATGTAAAAATATGGGTTTGGCAGTAAATATATATTTTAAATATAATTTGATTCTTTAATATTGAGTTCATAAATATGAATAAACAAATAAATTTTAAAAATAAAAATAACAATTATGTTAAGAAAATGTTTGGACAGTAGTTACAATTGTTTTTATATAGACCACTTATTTGCATCCATCTCTAATATGGATGCTTTACACCTGTAGATTGCATATTATGCAAATGCGATCAAGCTGGCATGAAACAATTGTTATTTTCTTTGTGGGCAAACTTTTTATGCTTCTTCTACAATATAAAACTTATATACTTCCAGTTAACCAACCCATTCATTCTGAATGGACAAGTAAGATTGTCCCAATCACAATGTCACGTCTCTGCACTATTTTATTTTTTTATTTTTTTTATAAACTATTTTGACACCAAATTTTGTACATCCAATCCTCTACTGAACTCGCACTAGCGAAAATAAAAAACAAATATTTTTAATAAAATAAAATGACCAAAATACCCCTAAAAGATTTAAGGGGTATTTTGGTTATTATATTTTATGAAAAAAATATTTTTAATATTTTTTTATAGGTGCACCCCAATGAAAATATGGCACGTACCAAATTTCATATTCATACAATTTGTACAAAAAAAACTAAAAATAAAATACTTTCAAATGTCGGATCTAGGATCAAACGGTGAAGCTTGATCAAAATTGGACACTTGGATAGTAAGGGAATCATAGATCTTGTAAGGGAAGTATAGCAACAATTCCCCTTCTTTATTGGCCCTGACATATAGGATGGGTAAACCTGTAGCAACGGAAGAAATTGTGAGGACTTGCATCCGACCTAGCGCATATTAGAGATTGTCAACATCCTTCTTTAATTGAGTCACAGGTGTCCCACACATTCTCCAACTCGATCCGATCCATTCGTTAATAGAGCTACTCGATCTGATCTATTTACTCGTTTGCAAACGTTTCTAAAACACCTCTAAGAGTCGAGAGATTGTCAACATCCTTCCTTAATTGAGTCACAGGTGTCCCACACATTCTCCAACTCGATTCGATCCATTCGTTAATAGAGCTACTCGATCTGATCTATTTACTCGTTTGCAAACGTTTCTAAAACACCTCTAAGAGTCGAGAGATTGTCAACATCCTTCCTTAATTGAGTCACAGGTGTCCCACACATTCTCCAACTCGATCCGATCCATTCGTTAATAGAGCTACTCGATCTGATCTATTTACTCGTTTGCAGACGTTTCTAAAACACCTCTAAGAGTCGAACAAAGAACGTATAATTTGTACAAATCTTTTCATTTTCCAACTCGATCCGATCTATTGGTTCGTAGGGCTATTTAGGTTCGTAGGGCTATTTACTCGTCATTCATATTCCAACTTGATCCCATCTATTAGTTCATAGAGATATATACATATGCGTCATTTATTTCTAATTATGCTCTTTTTCTAATTATGCCTTTTTAGTTACTAACTCATCTATGTAACTACATCTATTGTTTTTTGGGAAAGGTTTCTATGTTTCCCCTACAGCATAGAAGTTCTATCCTCCCCTTACCATCCAGCCATCCAAGTTTGATAAAGAGAGTCGCTCGCCATTTGATATTAGATCCGATGTCTCAAAGTATTTTATTTTTAGTTTTTTTTTATACAAATTGTATGAATATGAAATTTAGTATGTGTCATCTTCTCATTGAGAGTCACCTATAAAAAAATATTAAAAATAATTTTTCGATAAAATATAATGATCAAAAGACCCCTTGAAGTTTTCAGGGGTATTTTGATCATGTTATTTTATTGAAAATATTTTTATATATTTTTCACTAATGTGAGTTTAATAGAAAAATGGACATCCAAAATTTGGTATCAAAATAATTTACAAAAAAAAAATTAAAAATAAAATAGTGCAGAGACATGACATTGTGATTGGGACAATCTTAACCCTCATTCAGAATAGACGGTTGAATAAAAGGAGGATAGAACTTGTATGATGTAGGAAAATCATAGAAAACTTCCCGTTGTTTTCTAACTACCATGTGTCTCTTTTCTCTCTCTCTATACGCAATAGAGATCACAAACTCTCTCTCTAACTACGATGTCACGTATCTCCTCTCTTTCTATACACAATAGAGATCTTTTCTGACGTGGGAACATTTGGAGTCTAAGCTGCTTGATTGACTATTAAATGGAATCCTCATCCAATAAATCATTCTATTATATTTGACAACAATAATGTAGAGAGAGAAAATTTAAATAATAAAAAACTCAAAAAAATAAATATCCCAACTCGATTCAAATTTGCCAAAACCTATAATTTACTATAATTTTCAAATCAAACAGAGATAAATAAATGATAATTTTCATCAATTTATTACGATACTTACGTAGAAATAACTATATTAAATATTAGATCCATATTATTCAAGTTCTACTTATAAATGAACAAAATGTGGTTCAAGTGTAAGTTCACGCCCGGGCCGTAGCCCCCTTCACTTTTCTTTGTTTCTATCTTTTATTTTATTTTATTTTATTTGGCTTAGCTTGGCTCAGCCCTGATAGGCCTATGGAAAGGGTTCAGGACTAACCGGGACAACTACCTCTAAAACGCAAAAGCATAGAGGCAATAGAGAAAGTACCTCCAAAATCCAAAACAATAAAGGCAATAGAGAGCACCTCCAAAATCCATTACAAAATATTGTTTTGATGCTGAAACACCATCAAATTGATCATCTTAAACTTGAGATTACGGATATTGTGAAAAAAAAAAAAAATTCCAAGTTGTGAAAATAGTGCATCTTTGAATATATTATCTGGACCATCTAGTTATTTATAGATCTGCTCAATTTTTTATTTTTTGAAGCTCTAAATAAATAATTAAGGTGAAAGTAGATTTTTGTCTTATTATAAAGCTTTTCAACATTAAAGCTGCATCTTTTTGGCATAGTTTTGAGGTGCACCTTACTTCAATATTATAAAGTTCCCACCTTATATGAACGTCACCTTTCAAAAAATCAAACACAATACTTTCTAATCATTTGTTTTTAAATAATATTTAGCCCGCAACCTAGGTGCGTGGGTTGTGGCCTTGGCCTAGTGCCAAATATGTCCCATGAGATAAGCATAGGTGCAGAAAATCTCGTCAAAGGCATGTGCGAGTCCAAGTGGGATTGATGTTCCTTAGGCCTTCAAGGGGTACAACAGCCTCCTCTACGTGGAATCAATAGTGCTGATAGACTTGGAGAAGGAAACAAGAGTTTACCCATCCTTGTCTCGTATGATACCCCTATTCATGTTGGCTCCGGGTTACCCAATGAGTAACCATCAAAGGTGAGCTTAGTTGGACAAGTTTGAGAGTCTCCAGAGTAGCTCGGCTATTGCTAGCACGAGAAGAAAGCAAAACGATATCTCTGGACTGAGCATCCCGATTGTTGATACCGACAATAGTGAAGTGTGGGGAGAAGCTATTGTTGACCATTTCAAGAAGGCCTTCTCTGCTGAGGTAAGATTCATTCCTAACTTGTCTAGATTGCCTTTTAAATCTCTTTATGTAGAATTGCGCCCTTCTTTGGAGTGTGATATCTCCATGTAAGGGCTCAAAAGGGCTGTCTTTGTCTTACCAGGAGATAAGGCCCCAGGGCCGGATGCTTTCCCCTTGTACTTCATTCATAAATTTTGGAGTTTGGTTAAGTTTGAACTCCTGGAGATGGTTAAGGAGTTTATGTCAAGGGGAGCTATTTTCAAAGGGGTTAATACCACTTACATTGCCCTTATTCCAAAGAGATCTGTGAGTGCCGAATTGTTCGATATTAGACCCATCAATTTGCTTTCTAGTCTTTATAAGATTGTGGCAAAGGTTTTAACTGAAAGGCTGAAGATTGTTCTCCCAAGCATTATTTCCCCCAATCAATCTGCCTTCATTCAAAACCGCCAAATAACTGATAGTATTTTGGTGGCTCAAGAGTGCATTCACAAAAACATGGGCTTTGGGGAAAAATGCAGGAATTGGATTTATGGTTGCCTATCCTCCACCCATTTCTCAGTTCTTGTTAAAGGCAGCCTTTCTAGCTTCTTCAGAGCCACTAGGGGTCTTTGTTAAGGGGATCCTCTATCTCCCTTTCTGATCTCTATTTATGCTGAGTGTTTCAGTCTATTATTACAGAATGTGGAAGCTCGTGTTAGGTTCTTTGGCTTTTCGATTGCTGATTCGGGCCCGAGAGTCTCTCACCTCCAATATGCAGATGATGCCTTAATTTTTTGTGACGCTTCTTTAGTCCAAATTGCTAATATTGCTTGCTTTCTAGATTGTTGGGAGTTAGCTCTAGGTTCAAGGTTAATTTCCAAAAGACTTCTTTAATTGGAGTCAACTGTCACCCTGACCTTTGCCATTCTTTGGCCTATCATCTACGATGTTCAATTTGGTCCTTCCCTTTTTCCTTCTTGGGTATCGCTATCTCTGATTCTAGGCCCCCAATTTCAATATGGGATTATGTGGTTCAAAGAGTGTAAGTTAAATTGGATCTATGGAAATTGAAAACCCTTTCTCTAGGTGGTAGGATTGCTTTGCTTCTCTCCTGTTTAACGAATTTACCCATTTATCTCATGTCACTTCTTCTTATGCCGGCTTCGGTTATCAACAAAATTAAAAGAATGATGTGCAACTTTTTGTGGGGATCTTTCGGTCAGGAGCCTAAGTACCATTTGTTGAGATGGGACAGAGTTTGTATCCCTAGGAATGAAGGTAGTTTGGGTATCCAAAAACTGAAATTTATGATTGAAGGTTTACTTGCCAAATGGTGGTGGCGCAGTTTCTATTGTACTGATCAACTGTAGTGTGAGGTTCTAACTTCTAAATATGACAGGGATAGGAATGGTCTGTGGATTGGAGGCAGCCGTTCTAATGAGGGTTCTTTCTTGTGGAAGCCCATTTCTAGATGCCGACTTATGATAGCAGCTCATTTCCGGTGGTTGATTGGAAATAGCTTTTCTATTTCTCTTTGGCATCACAGATGGTTGGGAGATGTTCCTGAAGGTCTATTGTCCTAAGTTGTTTGTAAAGGTGCTCTACCTTGATGCCAAGGTTGGGGAGCTGATTGAATCCAGAGGTTCCAGTGTGGCATGGAATATTCCTTTTCCTTATGAGAGACTGTCTAGTCTCATTTTTCATCAGTTGTTACAGTTATTGCAGATTTTGGAGCCGGTCTATATATCCGAGGGGTCTTCGGATGAGCTCATATGGGAATTCGAGAGTGATGGCCTATTCTCGGTGAAATCCTGCTATAGTATTTTCTTTCATAACATATGGCGATGGTCTTTACGTCAAGTGGCTATAATTTGGAAATGGCATGTTCCTCACAAGGTGCAAGCATTTCTTTGGTTAGCCGCCCTTAACAAAACATTAACATTAGATAATTTGATTAAAAGAGGTAAAGTGTTATTCAATATCAGTTTGATATGCAAATTAGATGGGAAAATTGATAATCATCTATGGCCTTTTTGCGGGAAAGAGAGAAGTGGGAATGGTAGTGTAGACTATTTTTTTTTTTTTTTTAGTTGAAGGGGTATTTGCTAAAAAACTATATTTTGCGTAACCCATGGAAAGACTAAGCATGGGGTTATTTGTAGTTTTTCCATATTTCTGATTCGGTTTGTAACCTCATCGGCCGGAAATTATAGCCGCATTTTAGTCAATATTTCACTGATTCTATGTACGTATCACCTGCGCTTGAGGAGCAGGAAAACGAACCAGTCCCAAAGGTGGGAAAGAGAAGGCAAAACTTCTCTCACTGAAAACCCTAATTTGTAAGTCTTTCTCTCAATTTCTTCTCTCACTAAATTTATTATTTTTCTTTGTCTCAAAACTGCTGCTTCTCCTTCTTCCTCTCTCTTTGTATAAGTTCCATTTTTCATATTTTCTCTCTCTAAATGTGCAGCCTGTTTCTTCCATCTCTAAAACTGGTCCAAATCACGTGTGTTCCTTATATTCGCAGGGATTCTATTTCTAACTCAAGCTCAGGTGATGAACTCAATCGTTTGATTTCACTTTTCCTTCATCTTTCCTTGTAATACGATTCCTTTATTTGAGAGCTAGGGTTAGGGTTTTTAGCCTCCTGTTTTCCTTCTTCTACTTCTGTAATGTCATTTTCCTCTTCTCTGCAATTCCAGCATTTTGTTTGAACTAAGGCTGGGGGGTTAGGGTTGCTTTTTTTTTCTTCTTGGTTTAACTTTTCCTCATCTGGATCATTTATTTCCTTTGTAGAACTGGGATTAGGGTTTTTCCTATCCTACAATGGCTCATCTGGGGGGAGGAGCTGAAGCCCATGCTAGGTTCAAGCAATATGAGTACAGAGCAAATTCAAGCCTGGTTTTAACAACGGATAACAGGCCAAGAGACACTCATGAACCGACTGGTGAACCGGAGTCTCTTTATGGAAAGATTGACCCGAAAACTTTTGGTGATAGAGCAGCTCGAGGAAAGCCACCTGAGCTCGAAGAGAAGCTCAAGAAGTCAAAGAAAAAGAAGGATCGGGAGCCCCCTCTGGTTCCAGAGACTCAGAGAAGAGACCCCAAAAGAAGGAGACTTGAAGAAGAGAGCGTTCTCTCTATATCGGAGGATGGAGTCTACCAACCCAAAACCAAGGATACAAGAGCTGCTTATGAGATCTTACTTAGCTTAATTCAGCAACAATTTGGGGGCCAACCCCAAGATATTCTTAGAGGAGCAGCTGATGAGGTCTTATCAGTCCTCAAGAATGAGAAAATCAAAGACCCAGATAAGAAGAAGGAGATTGAAAAGCTTTTGAACCCCATAACGCCCCAACTTTTTACGAATTTGGTTTCAGTGGGGAAATTGATCACTGATTATCATGATGGGGTTGAAACTGGGCTTGGTTCAAGTGGAGATGGAGAGGCTTTGGACGATGATATTGGGGTGGCTGTTGAATTTGAAGAGGATGAAGAAGAAGAAGAAAGTGATTTGGATCAAGTTCAGGAGGAAACTGATAACGATGAGGAAGATGATGGGGAAAATGCTAAGGATACCTCAGCTATGCAAATGGGTGGCTTAGATGATGATGATGTAGAGGAAGCAGATGAAGGCTTGAATGTTCAGGATATTGATGCTTACTGGCTTCAAAGGAAGATCACCCAAGCTTATACAGATATCGATCCCCAGCACAGCCAGAAGCTCGCTGAAGAGGTCTTGAAAATATTGGCTGAAGGCGATGATAGAGACGTCGAGAATAGGCTTGTTATGCTATTGGATTATGACAAATTCGATCTTATAAAGTTGTTGTTGAGGAATAGGCTTAAAGTGGTTTGGTGCACCCGTTTGGCTAGGGCAGAGGACCAAAAACAGAGGAAATCAATTGAGGAGGAGATGATGGATGGGGGCCCTGGACTAGTTGCAATATTGGAGCAGCTCCATGCTACTAGGGCAACCGCTAAGGAGCGGCAAAAGAATCTTGAGAAGAGCATTAGGGATGAAGCTCGAAGGTTGAAAGATGATGGTGATAGAGAGAGAAGGCTTGAGAGAGATGGCTTTCCAGTGGAGAATAGCTGGTTGAAAGGGCAAAGGCACTTGCTCGATTTAGAAATCCTTGCATTTCAAAAAGGTGGGCTTCTAATGGCAAACAAGAAATGTGAGCTCCCCCCTGGTTCTTATCGTACCCCAAAAAAAGGTTATGAGGAGGTGCATGTACCAGCCTTGAAGCCAAAACCCATGGCTCCGGGTGAAGAATTGATAAAGATAGCAGTTTTACCGGAATGGGCTCAACCAGCTTTCAGTGAAATGAAGCAACTCAATCGGGTGCAAAGCCGGGTCTATGAAACTGCCCTTTTTACCCCTGAGAATATCCTCTTGTGTGCCCCTACAGGGGCTGGAAAGACCAATGTCGCCATGCTCACTATACTTCAACAACTTGGTTTGCACCGCAATGCTGATGGGTCTTTTGACAACAGCAGTTACAAGATTGTCTATGTGGCTCCAATGAAAGCTTTGGTTGCAGAGGTGGTTGGAAACTTGTCGAAAAGGTTACAGGCCTATGGGGTCTCAGTTAAGGAGCTTACAGGTGACCAGACACTCTCTCGCCAACAAATCGAAGAGACACAAATAATTGTTACGACCCCAGAGAAGTGGGATATTATAACAAGGAAATCAGGCGACCGTACGTACACCCAACTCGTTAAACTGCTTATAGTTGATGAGATTCACCTTCTCCATGATAACAGGGGGCCTGTGCTCGAAAGCATTGTTTCCAGAACTGTTAGACAAATCGAGACCACAAAGGAGCACATACGGCTTGTGGGTCTCTCTGCAACTCTTCCTAATTACCAGGATGTAGCTTTGTTTTTACGGGTTGATAAGGATAAAGGGCTATTTCACTTTGACAATAGCTATAGGCCTTGCCCCCTTGCCCAACAATATATTGGTATTACAGTGAAGAAGCCCCTCCAAAGGTTCCAGTTGATGAATGATATATGTTACAAGAAGGTTGAGGCTATTGCTGGGAAGCACCAGGTTCTGGTTTTTGTCCATTCAAGGAAAGAAACAGCGAAAACTGCTCGAGCCATAAGAGATACAGCATTAGCGAACGACACATTGGGTCGTTTCCTAAAGGAAGATAGTGTAAGTCGTGAGATTCTTCAGAGTGAAGCTGAAAATGTTAAGAGCACTGAACTCAAAGACCTTTTGCCCTATGGGTTTGCCATTCATCATGCCGGTATGACCAGGGCTGATCGTACACTTGTTGAGGAACTATTCTCTGATAGCCATATTCAAGTTTTGGTTTCAACTGCTACTCTTGCATGGGGGGTGAATTTGCCTGCTCATACAGTGATTATAAAGGGTACCCAAATTTATAACCCTGAGAAAGGAATATGGACTGAGCTGAGCCCATTGGATGTTATGCAAATGCTTGGTCGAGCTGGAAGGCCCCAGTATGATACTTATGGAGAGGGGATAATCTTGACTGGGCACAGTGAGCTGCAATATTATCTCTCTCTAATGAACGAGCAATTGCCCATTGAGAGTCAGTTTGTGTCCAAGCTGGCTGATCAGCTGAATGCTGAGATTGTTCTTGGGACTGTTCAGAATGCAAGGGAGGCGTGCACTTGGCTTGGGTATACATATTTGTATATCCGTATGCTTCGGAATCCAGTTCTTTATGGCTTGACGACTGATGCAATAGAAAAAGATAAAACCTTGGAGGAGCGACGGGCTGACTTGGTAACAACTAATCCTTGTTTATTCTTTTGAAGTTTGATCATTTTCATCTATTTACTAACATCTGTGTGTTCATATCTTCTTTCTGTTAAAACCAATGCAATATTTTTTTTTCCTAATTTATGTTTTTATTGTTATATTGATTACGTTTCTTGTGCCATCACGTTGTTGCATTCCTTTTTCTTGATGTTGACTTCTGGGCAATTCTTGCTATTTAATATTCATTCTTATGCTAAAGTTTGAAACTTACTGTGCTGCATAAAAACTACTGGTGGAATGCAAGTGATAATGTAAGGGGATGTTGAGTTGAACACTTGAACTCAAGCCTGTATAGCCCAAAATGTGGAGCTCTTTCTAGTCCTGTCATTTGGGGTCAAATTCCATTGCAATACTTCACTATTTTTGTATAAGCAATAAAATATAGGGAAAATTTTGTATAGAACCCTAATTCTTCGTATTATGTCATGGTAGATCTTCTTTCAGTTTTTCTTTCAAACGGCATAAGGAAAATCTCTATGGATTTCACCGTACCCCCTCATCTCTTATCTCCCTCTTTTATTGACTTTTGACAATAAAAATTAGCCCCAACAAATCTTTTTATACTATTTCATCCCAAATTTTTTGTAACCCTCATTTTTCCTTTCCACCTATTAAAAGAGTTTTTGGGTTAAAATGGTATAAAAAGATTTGGTGGGGCTAATTTTTATGATCAAAAGTTAATAAAAGAGGGAGATAAGTGATGAGGGGGGTATGGTGAAATCTTTAGGGGTTTGCTTATGTCACTTGAGAGAAAAATAGAAGAAGGGTCTACCGTGAAATAATACAAGGAAATTAGCATTCTATACGAAATTTTCCCTAAAATATATTGTAGGCTGGTGTGTGTTGGCTGTACATAACACTGGTAGACAAGCACTGTTGTATAACATCTCAATGAATTGTGCGGACAAGAAGCATTTTAGTCCATTTATGACTCTTGAAATCAAATTTGATATTCGCATCCAGGTAGACTTATCTAGAACCATGCATGGCGTAGTAACACAGATAGAAAAGCTGAAGAGAGGTAAACAGCACGAGTTAGAACTATAATGGTGGTGGAGCTACTATAATGGTGGTGGAGCTGAGGAGTTGTCCTTACCGTTGGAAAGATGTTAGAGATAAAGTTTTTCCTTTTCTTCCTTTTTTAATCATCAACTAGAAAATTTCACTGAAGTGTATTGATTCAAATTTGCTCTTCCTTGGCAAGTTTTTCTTACCCTCTTTTAAAAGTATTGTGAGTCTAGCCAAAGCACCACCTTGTTTGGCAATATTATGTTAGTTCAGGTGTCCTTTTTGTATAAGAAAGCATGAAATTGAAGAATTTGCGACCTTACATTAATTATATTTTATTTATGGTAATTTGTAGTAACCGGGTTTTATTTATTTTGGTCCATCAAAAGATAAGTCTGACAGATCGGCTATAGAAAAAGATATTTGACTCATCTCTTGTTTGTTAGAAGCTTAGAATCATGTGCCTACTATGCAAGAAGTGAGATATAGCATTCATGTTCTTTCCTGATGTGGGTGGCTATTATTGTTGGCAAGAGTACATCTAAAGTTGTTGTAAGTGTTGGCAGTTAATTGAATATTTCTTTTATCTCTTGTATGCTTCGGGATTTTTCCTATGGTTTGTTTGTTTGATTACAATATTTTGGCTCTTCAGTATAATGTTCCTTTCTCTTTTGCTGGGCCTTTTACCTGTGGGCTGCTCTGTCTTGGATCTTGTTAGCATCCTTATTAGGTTTTGACATTTTTGTAGAACTTATAGAATGTGATGAAGGTCAGTATCATGTCTTACTTAATTTATTGACTTCTTTATCTTGTTTCTCCAGGTTCATTCTGCTGCAACTATCCTTGACAAAAATAATTTGGTCAAATATGATAGGAAGAGTGGGTACTTTCAGGTGACAGATTTGGGTCGTATTGCTAGTTACTATTATATATCTCATGGAACAATATCTACATATAATGAACATTTGAAGCCAACAATGGGTGACATTGAACTCTGTCGGTTGTTTTCCCTAAGTGAAGAATTTAAATATGTTACTGTGAGGCAAGATGAGAAGATGGAGCTTGCAAAGCTCCTGGATCGTGTGCCTATACCTGTAAAGGAGAGTTTGGAAGAACCCTGTGCAAAGATCAATGTTCTGCTCCAGGCATATATTTCGCAGCTAAAGCTCGAAGGACTTTCTCTGGCTTCTGATATGGTGTATATTACTCAGGTATTTTGGGAAGGCTTTAGATTATGGATTCCGTTTAGTTCGTTTCTATATAACAATTAGACTATGAATTTGGATTCATGTGTGAACTATGCAACCGCATCCAGTTTCAAAATGTAAACACAAAAATGCTTTTGATTCTTTTTTTTTGAAGGGAAGTTAACTATAAATGGTTTTGATTCTTAGAAAATAGAAAACTGCCTCCAGTTCTTGGAAAGTCTAAAATTTTTTATAATACCAAATCCAAGATCTAGGATGGCTGATAGACCCAAGGGCCTTGCACTTCATAGAAAGAAATGATCCCCAGCCTGCTGCTGAATAATGGAAATCTCTGTATAATGGAATTTTCTTTTCTATATTTGACTTGAAGAAAAATGGTGAGTGTGCCTCGCAAAACTCAATGCTAATGTAATAAAATTTCAAGAGTGTTAAAAGCATTCCATCTATGCTGTAAATCTGAGTCATTATTTTGAAGTTTGTGGTATTGAGCTTTGGAGGATCAGAAAATGTTTTGAGTTCATCCAAACTAGCAAGGGCTTTTTTCCATTTCAGAATTCGTTGCAGTTTTAGTGATATATTTAGAACATGGCACTTTCATGGTTTTCCATTGCTTTGGTCTTTATTTTTATTTGTAATAAGATGAAGAGATTGAAATAATTCAGCTTTTCTGATTGTGGATTGTTGTCTCATGCAGAGCGCAGGGCGGCTATTACGTGCACTTTTTGAGATTGTGCTAAAAAGGGGATGGGCCCAACTGGCTGAGAAGGCTCTGAACTTGTGCAAGATGGTTGGAAAGCGCATGTGGAGTGTCCAGACACCCCTAAGGCAGTTTAAGGGTATACCAAATGACATCCTGATGAAGATTGAGAAGAAGGATCTAGCCTGGGAGCGGTACTATGACCTCTCTTCTCAAGAGATTGGGGAGCTTATTCGATTTCCAAAGATGGGCAAAACTCTTCACAAATTCATACATCAGTTCCCAAAGCTAAACTTAGCAGCCAATGTCCAGCCCATTACACGCACTGTTCTGAGGGTTGAACTCACAATAACCCCTGATTTCCAATGGGACGAGAAGGTCCATGGCTATGTCGAACCCTTTTGGGTAATTGTTGAGGACAATGATGGAGAATACATACTCCACCATGAGTACTTCATGCAAAAGATGCAATACATTGATGAAGACCACACGTTGAATTTCACAGTCCCAATCTATGAGCCCCTTCCTCCGCAGTACTTTATTCGTGTTGTCTCAGATAAGTGGTTGGGTTCTCAGACTGTATTGCCTGTTTCTTTCAGGCACCTTATTTTACCGGAAAAATACCCCCCACCAACCGAGCTTTTGGACCTGCAACCTCTTCCTGTGACTGCATTGAGAAACCCCTCTTGTGAAGCTCTTTATCAAGATTTCAAGCATTTTAACCCCATCCAAACTCAAGTGTTCACTGTTCTTTACAACTCAGATGACAATGTTTTGGTTGCAGCACCCACAGGTAGTGGGAAGACCATATGTGCAGAATTTGCTCTGTTGAGGAACCATCAGAAAGGCCCTGATAGCATTATGAGAGTTGTTTATATAGCCCCAATTGAAGCTCTTGCCAAGGAAAGATATAGGGATTGGGAGCAAAAGTTTGGAAAAGGCTTGGGATTGAGAGTGGTCGAGCTCACTGGGGAGACGGCAACCGATCTCAAGCTCTTGGAAAAAGCCCAAGTAATTATCGGCACACCTGAGAAATGGGATGCCCTTTCTCGTAGATGGAAACAGCGGAAGCATGTTCAACAGGTGAGCCTCTTTATAGTTGACGAGCTCCACCTGATCGGTGGTCAAGGGGGACCAGTTTTGGAGGTTATCGTCTCAAGAATGAGGTATATTTCGAGCCAAGTTGAGAATAAGATTCGAATAGTAGCTCTCTCTACCTCTCTAGCAAATGCGAAGGATCTTGGAGAATGGATTGGAGCCACCTCTCATGGCCTTTTTAACTTCCCACCTGGTGTTCGCCCTGTGCCCCTTGAGATCCACATTCAAGGGATAGACATAGCCAATTTTGAAGCTCGAATGCAAGCCATGACAAAGCCCACATACACTGCCGTAGTTCAACATGCAAAGGTGGGGAAGCCCGCTCTTGTTTACGTTCCCACAAGGAAGCATGCCAGGCTAACCGCCCTTGACTTGGTCACGTATGCTAATGCAGAGAGTGGAGAGAAGTCATCCTTCTTGCTCCAACCTGAAGAAGTCTTGGAGCCCTTCATTTCTAGGGTTAGCGAGCCGGCCTTAAGTGCTGCCCTCAGACATGGGGTAGGTTATATACATGAGGGGTTGAGTAGCATAGACCAAGACGTGGTATCGCACCTCTTCAGTGCAGGTTGCATCCAAGTTTGTGTATCAAGCAGCTCCATGTGTTGGGGGACCCCATTATTGGCCCATTTGGTTGTGGTTATGGGAACCCAATACTATGATGGCCGAGAAAATGCGCACACTGATTACCCCATCACTGACCTCTTACAAATGATGGGTCATGCCAGTAGGCCACTCCAAGATAACTCCGGCAAGTGCGTGATCTTATGCCATGCTCCACGAAAGGAATATTATAAGAAGTTTGTTTATGAGTCGTTTCCTGTGGAGAGCCATTTGCAGCACTTTCTGCACGATAATCTTAATGCCGAGGTGGTGGTTGGGATCATCGAGAGCAAGCAAGATGCAGTTGATTATCTCACTTGGACCTTCATGTATAGGAGGCTCTCTCAGAACCCAAATTATTATAACCTTCAAGGGGTGAGCCACAGGCACCTCTCAGACCACCTTTCAGAACTTGTAGAGAATACTCTTTCAAACTTGGAAGCGAGCAAGTGTGTGGCAATAGAGGAGGACATGGACCTCTCCCCATTGAACCTCGGCATGATAGCTTCTTACTACTATATAAGCTACACCACCATAGAGAGATTCAGTTCTTTGCTCACAGCGAAGACGAAGCTTAAGGGGCTTATTGAAATATTGGCTTCAGCTTCTGAGTATGCTGATCTTCCAATACGACCAGGCGAGGAGGAAATGATAAGGAAGCTCATCAACCATCAAAGGTTCTCAGTTGAGAAGCCACGGTACACTGACCCTCATTTGAAGGCAAATGCTTTGTTACAGGTATGCAGCAACTAAAATGCCCCTCTTAAATGCCCTTGGGATATGAGGGGGTTTACTTTGAGCACTGACATTTTTAGTAAGTCACCTGTTTTTTGTCTCAAAATATGGTGATGATGCTAACCTTTGGAATTTTCAATATGGCCATCCACTGTTTTCAACTGAATGAGTGGATTATGAAAATCATGGGTGGCTTCCAACTTAAATGGCTAAAGGAATGGTGTACTATTTGTTTGACCAGTGTGCTAGGACTCGGCCGAGTCGACTTGGACTTGGCCTAGTACCCCAAGATTGTGTACAACTCGGAGCATTTAAAACTTGTCATAAAACCAAAAAAAACAGTATGAAATCAACATATGTTGTAGAAATTTTACTTACATGATTTGGAAATTTGGCAAAGATTGGTGAGTATAATTTGCCATAATCACTATTTTATATTTGTCTGTTATTTAGATTTTTTTAAATTGTCCCTAGCTGGAAATCGGGTTCTTTAAATACAAATTTTCTGTACTTTTTAAAACTTGTTTTAACTTTTTGAAGTTGTTTCAGGTTTGAATTTAGCTTATATTTTTGTTGTTTTTTCTTAATTTTTTTAAAAAACTTTTTTTTTCAAGGGCTTTTTGGCCCTGTGCTGGTCTAGGGTGGGTCCCCTGGCCAAGGCAAGTCCTGGCACATTGGGTTTGACGATTCACTCATGGCCATCGCATGAAATGGAGGGTGATGGACATGGGGCACATGTCTTGTACTCTTGGGTCCCACTTTCTCTCCCACTCTCTTCATCTCTACCCATCATTTCATTAGGCACAGTAAAATATCATAAATAACCATACTGCACTCTCTTCATCTCTACCCATCATTTCATTCCCACTCTCTCCATCTCTACCCATCATTTCATTAGGCACAGTAAAATATCATAAATAACCTTACTGAATTATTAATGACAGGCCCACTTTTCAAGGCACACGGTGGTAGGGAACTTGGCAGCGGACCAGCGTGAGGTTTTACTATCAGCCAACAGGCTCCTCCAAGCCATGGTCGATGTCATATCGAGCAATGGGTGGCTGGTACTAGCTCTTTCGGCCATGGAGCTTAGTCAAATGGTGACCCAAAGCATGTGGGACAAGGACTCAGTGCTCTTGCAACTCCCCCACTTCACAAGGGAGCTTGCTAAAAAGTGCAAAGAAAACCCAGGCAAGAGCATCGAGACCATATTTGACCTCCTTGAAATGGAGGATGATGAGAGGCGTGATCTCTTGCAAATGTCGGATTCCCAACTCTTAGACATCGCCAAGTATTGCAATCGGTTTCCTAACATAGACATGTCCTATGAAGTTTTGGAAGGAGAGGTTGCTGGAGCAGGAGAGAATGTTATTCTTCAAGTTACTTTAGAGAGAGACCTTGAGGGGAGGTCGGAGGTGGGGCCCGTTGATGCCCCAAGATACCCGAAGGCCAAGGAGGAAGGTTGGTGGTTGGTGGTTGGGGATTTTAAGCTCAATCAGTTGCTTGCCATTAAGAGGGTTTCTTTGCAGAGGAAATCCAAGGTGAAGCTTGAGTTCCCGGCGCCTTCTGAGGTGGGGAAGAAGGAGTATACACTGTATTTTATGTGCGACTCTTATCTTGGATGTGACCAAGAGTATAACTTTACCATCGATGTGAAGGAAGCAATGGAAGGGGATGGAGGTGGAAATGAGTGACTGGCCTCTTGATATTATGTGTTCATGGGTGCAGGGTGGATGCTTTGTTTAAAGTAGGGTGGGCCTCTTGATCCTCTGATCATGGGTGCAGGGTGGATGCTTTGTTTAAAGTAGGGTGGCATTTTTCGGGTAATTTTCTTTTATGTTCACTTCCTGTTTCATTGACGCTTATTAGATAAAAGATCGCTTCTTTCTTTTATGTTCACTTCCTGTTTTTTTTTTGGTCTACACTAGGATTTTGTTTTTTTGGTCTCTGCTTTCTTTTCTTGCTCACTTTCTTCCTAGGGAGCACATTTAAATGCCCTTCTTGCCTAGGAGAAACATCAACGTGTTGTGAGCTTTTCTTTGTGTTTCTGGTTTGGTTGTGTTGGTGGACCATGATCCTTTAATTGGTTCCCTGTTTCATGTTACTGCCAAGTCTCTCTTACACACACACACTACCTCCACCGTCACCGTCACCGTCACCGTCACCGTCACCGTCACTGCTACTAAGAAAGTCTCTCTCTCTCTCTCTCTCGCTCTCTCTTTTTTCTCACGCACGTGCCCACACACTATAGCATCAATGCTTGTCCCGGATGAATTGCCAGTTCATTTTTCCCATAACTTCAGCTAAGGATTGTTTGTTGTCTGGTAGGCTGCCCTGATCCTAACTGGATGAGAGAGGCTACATCTTGGAAAACCATGCACAAGTGAATGTGAAATGATGTTGAAGGTGGATGTGGTGAGCCTTTCTTTGTACTGATTATAAGTAAGAAAAAACTCTAGACCTTTTATCTCAGCAATATATGCTGGTGTTGTACATTTTGGACCTGACTGACATAGTAGGCAATATTTTGCCTTGGCTCTTTTGCCCTTTAACGTCAAGTATGGTCTCTCTCTCCCCCTTGATGGAAGGAAAGCATCCTTATTGTAAAAAAGGAAAGTATGCCTACATAAGTTCGAAACATATATGCACATCAAATTTGAATTGATGAATAAAAAACATGCCAGGATCAAAACATAGGAATATAGATAGAGATTGTCTACATCAAATTTGAAATGATGAATGAAAAACATGTAAGGATCAAAACATAGAGATATAGATAGAGATTGTCTACAAAGAGATTATTTATTTTTTGTATATGGAGGTTACAATCATTCTTGTCCTTTAAATTTTCAAATGGGTGATTGTAAGAGTGTTATAGAATAGACTCAAAGTTCGAAAAAAAAAAAATCTTGAACTTCATGATTCATTTTAAGTCATCCAATTTGACGTCTAATGAGTGGAAAATTAAAAAGTGGGTGGTACTTATTACACATCTCCCTTTTGAACAATCAGCCGCTCCTCTTAGGCTTGCATTTTCTCTAGTCAAAACGCATGGGAAGGCAGAGGGGAAGGAAAATGGCGAAAGAGGAGAGAGATTTTTTAATGCAAAAAATAAAAATAATAAAACTAAGACCTTATTCCCTATCTTTTCTTTCAAAAGGCTTGAGTATACCAAAGGTCACAAGCATCGCCAGCCATCCACCCAAAAGAGCCCTGAAGGCAGAAACTCTCACATTTGAGCCCCCAAGCCTAGCTCCAACGCCTCCCAACACTACTAGTGCCATGGAGCTCACCACTGCAAGCACCATGATCCTGGCCTCATAGCCAACTACGAACACACTTGAGACCAATGGTGCAATTGATCCGCACAGAAAGGCCAATGCGGAGGCACTGGCAGCTTGAAAAGGGTTAGGCAATGCCCTCACTCGATCTTCTCTCTCGGGTGAATCCCTAGTAACTATTCTTTTTATCGAGCTTTCGGCAATTGCCCTCATCATCGGAGATCTCATTGGTGACATCCCTGATACACGAATTTTTCCGTTGGGAACTTCTCGTATCGGGGACTTGTCTGCTAAAGGCCCCAATTTTGCGGTGCCCTTTAATGAGTCAGTGGAGCACCCCAAAACACTAGTTGTTGGCGACTCCAAGTCAATTGTGTGTTTCTCTTGGTCCTCAGGGATCGATTTCAAGACCTGAAGAAGGTTGTGGACTGTTTGGAGGTTAACTACTTTGAGCTTGGATGTGGAGGCCACCATTTCTATATCTCGTTGGGTCGACACAGACACAAATTCTCCAACCGCCATGCTACATGCTCCCGCGACAGCTCCTGCGAGGCCTGAGAGCAACATGGCTCGGTGTTCCTCGACCGCCGCTCCAATACCGATCATGAGTGAAGCTGTTGAGACTAGACCATCACTGGCTCCGAGGATCATTGCTCGAAGCCATTGAGACCTTTGGCCCATGTCAGGGCCCTCGTCTTGGACAACATCGAGCGTCGCATGGTCAGCACAAGGAGCCGGACTTTGAGCCATATAGCCTCGGAGCCTCTCAAGCAAAAACCTATCAAATTAGCAAAGGACTAGTGGAAGTAGAGACTGCATGTTTCGATTTCAAAGACTAGAATCTTTTTTTTCTTCTTTTGAGAAGTTTAGTGGAGATGGAGTGTTTTTTTATCTACAGTAGAAATCGCAAGATGTCATGTTGTGGCACCTTCGTCACCCTGACCTCCTAGTCTTGAGCCCCCAATCTTATGATTGGTGGCTTGGTGTCTTAGGCTAGCAACTGTGGCTGTGTGCGTAATGGCCACACTGCACCATAAAGAAACAAAGAGAGAATGAGGAGTGTGGCTTGCCGTGGGGGAGCACACTCCCATAGTGTGAGCTATATATGGATGACAACAAAAGATTCATAAGATGGGATTCCTGTGAAGAAGAAATATTTTTCAAAACAAACAAATATAAGAATGAAGGCATAGATTTGTACGTGGGATAACGTGGGATAAAACGGGGCAGGGCGTGAGTCGCTAGGATAAAATTAGTCCTCTTGTGAGAAAGTTTTTTATTTTTTGCCATTTTAATTGGTTTTATTGGTTTTTTATGTTGGGTGTCTTGTGTTTTGCTTGAACATTCAATTTGTTTCTAGCACTTGGTTTTGACGTATGCTTTATGGGAAGGTGAATTTTACAGAGGAAAATGGTTTGGTAGGACTGCAGCCCTATCAAAATAAGAAAAGCCTCACCTCATAACTCATCGTAATTACATTCAGGCATTGAAAAACCTTTGCATTGATAATAAACTTGGCTTGAACATTATGGTTGTTTAGAGAAATTGCGATTTTAAGTTCTAAAAATAGTATATAATGTAACAAAGTACCTAGACCGTCCATTTCACCCTAAAAATGAGTATTCATAGATCCACAAGATCTGTACCATTTTTTTAGTTTTAAATTTTGTTGTAATTGTTGGAAATTGATTTAGATCCATCATGGAGATTTCCATTATCAAAAGTGGTTTCCATGAATATTTGAGGTGAGGCTTTATTTTGTTATTATAAACCCTAGGCGTCATAGAAACCACAAAAATATGGTGGGTCAAGTTGAAGAATTTTTATAACCCCAGCATTGTTCTGGCCACTCTATCCAATGAGTTGGGACTTTTTTTCTTCATGTTGCTGTCTCATCTGAGATGTTACTTGGGGTGTTATCTATCATTTGACAGAGAGAAGCCAGTTCAGTTGACTCATCTATTTATGTATGTCACCTCTCTAAAATCTATCTTAGAGATGTATGTTAGGTTCAAACATTTAAGGGGTCGGTAATTTGGACCATGGTGATCATGAATCTAAAAAAAATAATTGAGATTTAGAAAAGTATTTTTTCAATCTTTTTTGCATTGCCATTTTAACTTTATAAAGCACCATTCTTGTTGTTTTGAATATGTTTAACTGTCCAAGGCACCATGTTTTTGTTGCAAGTGCACTCTGGTGAATATTTGATGCGTTGGGAGATGCAATCCATCAACTGCGTCCCCATGACCCATCAAATGCTTTTCATCTTTCTTCCCATTTTTGTCATCTTCAAGATCTAAGGTGTTGCTTGGAGTCTCTCTCATAAAGAATCCAGTTTGATGTTAAGTCTTGTCTTTTTTTTCGCAGTTTGTGGAGAGCATAGTACTTTCCAAAACTACATGGAAAACTAAAATTTAAAAACTTGGAAGAATTTGTGGATTAATTTTTTTAAAAAAAAACCCACATTAAGGGCAGTTTGGATGGACTCAATGCATTAAATTCTATTTGCAATTATTATTTAACGCATTAACCTATGTTAATTATGAACACTTTTTACTTATTAAAGAGGCGCCTAAATTTTCAGATGCCACAATTTGGCAATCTAGGCTTCTTGATTTTATTTTTCTTCCTTTACTTCATGATATGGCACAAATGCGTTATTATAGGGTTGTAAAATAATGATTTGTAATATGTTTTATTTCTATTCATGAATAACATGTAAAATGCATTTTCCCTACTAATTTACCCAAAATAAAGAAATTTATGGACACTTGTTTTAAAAACACTACTAGTAAACCCCGAATACGTTTACTCACAATAAGATGTAATTGTTATGCAACAAATAATTATTGCCAGCCATACCTAGTCAGCTCTGAACATGCCCTTTTAAATAGCAAAAAAAATTGAGCACAGGCTGCAACCCCTTTCGGAGGGCAAGCAGGCTGGATGGGCCTGCCCAAGCCCAGCCTGCGTGGTATCGATCTGGGCTTGGGCCTGAGCTTGACATAGGTAAAAAATGTTGGGAATGAGCCAGGTCCACATAAAAAGTACCTAGCCTCTAGAGAATGACCTGGCCTATTGGACGGATAGCTGGGCCCAAGCCCAGCTTTGGAAGCCTTGAATGGAGAACATACCTGACCGGTCCATTTGCAAGCTCAAGCCCGGCTTAAACTCATTGACATCTGACTGCTTGGGTGGTGTGAAGACGGTGCAAGAAAATCCTCTGTGCTTATTCTATTGTCAATGCACACTCTTATAACGTGTTCAGACTTCTGAAGGATGGTCTCAAATGAGGGGCATCTGCTGTTCATTTTATAGACACTTGACCCAGGCTGATCCTCCCTTTAATAGTTCACATCCCACCTCCTTATCTCGCCGCTCGGAACCATTCTGGATTTCGCAATCTCGAACAAGGTGGTTACCAAAGGCTCAAGAGACGTAATACTGTCGTGTCCAGCCTACCCAAAAACTCATATAATTGATCATGACTTAATATTGTTGTGTAGGATGTCGAGCCTAACTAGCCATCTACTCTCTATCCTTTCGAGGATCGAATTTGTTGTTCCCTCATAAGATTTAACTAGTATTTCGAAATATGGTGTTCTAGATCGGGAATAAGCCAAGACCAAACCACTTCCAAGAAGGTATTGGTACCGGTCAAGTCCCCTAAAACTTTTTTTATTTTTTTTTATATTTTGTTTTTTAAGCTTATTTAATATTTTTTTATATCATCTCTTAAATTCCCCCGACCCATAAACCTCTAGTTTATTTTTTTATTATTGATCGCCGCTTCAAACCGATCCGAATCAGAGATCTGACCATCCAACAAAGATATACGAGGTGACAATCCACTACCATCCCTTGACAAGGTGACAATCCACTACCATCCCTGGACAAGATCAAGTGATAACGTATCCTAGCATCCCATGCAATCCATTTTCCTTCTCAGCACCCCAAACAATTCTAGTAGTGTGGGTATTGTATATTTCCCCCTTAATAATATTATGAAAAGATGTCGAGTTATATTTCAGAGTGGGACAGGGGGGACAATGGGTCACCACTACCGTCCGTTGATAAGATTGGACGGTGGATGTCATGTCTCATCAACCCAAACAATAGTCGCAGTAAGATTGCACTTTCCCTTTATATGAGAGATTTATCTAAATAATTATAAGCTATTAACTTTTAAAATTTCTTCTTTCAATTTAATTTTAGAATACCCATCAAAATATACACTATCATAACATAAAATATACATTATCGTAGTATAGGTAGTTTAATGAATTTTATATAATACAGAAAGAAAAAAAGGCCCTCATTGATGTGAATGCCCTTGTGTTCGTGTTTTAAATGAGCCAAGTAATTGTGATGTAAATTGATCCGAGTCATAGAAACCATATCTGAGCATAAAGCTGGAAAATCTGTTTAAGAGTTTTATAATATTCCTATTTCTCCGTAATGAAACCTCCTTGAGTTATATTTCATATATACGCTATTGAAATATAACCCTATTTCTCCATACTGAGACCTCCGACCTCCTTTAGTTATATTTCATAAATACCCTATTTCTCCGTAATGTGACCTCCTCGAGCTATATTTCATATATAAAAGTAACCCATTTTTCCGTAATGAGACCTCCTTGAGTTATATTTCAATATAAAAGTAACCTATTTCTCCGTAATGAGACGTCCTTGAGTTATATTTCATATATAAAAGTAACCTATTTCTCCGTAATGAGACCTCCTTAAGTTATATTTCATATATAAAAGTAACCTATTTCTCCGTAATGAGACCTTCTAACATCCACTTTTGGAAGACCTTTAGTTATATTACCCGATCTAGATTTTTCATATATAAAAGTAACATCCACTTTGGGAAGACCTTGAGTTATATCACGGGATCTAGATTTGAGTTATATTACCGGATCTAGATTTTTCATATATAAAAGTAACATCCACTTTTGGAAGACATTGAGTTATATCACGGGATCTAGATTTTTCATATATAAAAGTAATTGATGTATCTCCCGATTTCTTCGTAATGAGACCTTCGAACATCCATTTTTGGAAGACCTTGAGTTATATCACTGAATCTAGATATTTCATACATATATATAAAAGAAAAGACCTTGAGTTATATCAAGGATCTAAATTTTTCATATATATATATATAAGTAAAGACCTTGAGTTATATCAAGGATCTAGATTTTTCATATATATATATAAAAGAAAAGACCTTGAGTTATATCAAGGATCTAAATTCTTCATATATATATATAAAAATAAAGACCTTGAGTTATATCAAGGATCTAGATTTTTCATATATATATATATAAAAGTAAAGACCTTGAGTTATGTTAAGGGATCTAAATTTTTCAGATAGATATATATATATATATATATATAGACAAGTAACTGATTTTTTCAGTAATGAGACCTTGAGTTATATCACCAGATCTAAAAGGAATTAATGTATCTCCCTATTTCTCCATAATGAGATAAAGAGAGTTTGGAGTATATAAATGAAGATACGGGAGAGAAGAGAGAAGTTTGAAGTATATAAATGAAGATAGAGAAGGGATTGAGTTCATCAATATTAAATCAAGGGATTGGATTCATCAATATTAAATTGATTGAATGTAACACTTGTTAGACTTTTGAAAGACTTTAAACTTTTGGAAGACCTTCAACTTTTGGAAGACCTTGAGTTATGTTAGATTTTGAAAGACTTTGAGTTATATCATCTGATCTAAATTTTTTATATATAAAAGTAACCAATATATCTCTCTCGTAAAGGATTTCTCCATAATGACCATGAAAATAAACACCCGAGATGCAAGAAAGAGTGAAGTTCGAGGTATATAAATGAAAATAAAGAAGGGATTAGGTTCATCGATATTGAATCACTCGCTTCTAACACTCATTCAACTTTTTGAAGACCTTGAGTTATGCTACCAAATCAAGATTTTTTATATATAAAAGTAACTAATGTATATCCCTCGTAAACGATTTCTCCGTAATGATTATGAAAGCGAAATGAAGTCGAGCAAAATGGTACTTAGCTAATCTCATTACTGAGGTATAAATGAAGTATATAAATGAAGGGATTGGGTTTGAAACGTTGCATATCTTTTCACTTTTTCACATTTGTTTATGTTTAGGTCAAAAAAATCTCATTACTGAGGTATATAAATGAATAGATAAGGGATTGGGTTTAAAACAACCATGTCTTTTCAATTTTTGTTTATGTCTAGATAAAAAAAATAGGTTTAGAGTAGCCAAATATTTTTCAAATCTTGGATTTATTAAAAATAAAATTTAAATAAAGGATATGGAGATATTTTCCCTATTTTTAAAAGGTGCAGTTTGCATCCGTAGGTGTACAGGTAAAATCTATCATGGCATATAATTTTGATATAAAATGCCTTTAGGATTATCTCAAAATTTATTTGTATATTTAATTCTAAAATTTTAAATTTCAAAATGGTATAAAGACATAAAAATCTATGTTGTAAAATGCACTATTTGTAAGACTTAAAATCGTTTTATATTTCATAGTCATTCATCTCGATCAACCAGAGGGTTTTTCAACATTAAAACTACTTTTTCGGATGGATGATTTTTTAGAGGCATCCGTAATTCTACATTATAAGGTAGCATCCTTATATAAACTTTTTCCATTTTTAAATATTTTCTACAAATATAAGACGATCAGAGATATGAACAAAATATAATATGATACTCTAAAAAGTAGGAATTAATCGTAAAATATAAAATCAATTTACAAAAAATTTACAGGACTACTTCTTAATTTAGAAAATAAAAGGGGCATCTTTAGAAATATTATTTTCTTATAATTCTCCACAATATAGCAAAAATAATCGAAATCCTGTCACATTTCCACTTAAACCCATTTTTTATAAAAATTGGCAATAAATAGAAAATAAAATTAGCAATTTTTTCACAACAATAATCATAAATGATTCCCTTCAATTCCATTTAAAATTTCGCAGAAAATTTCAAATTTATATTATTTTCTTACAGGCCGCAGCAGCCGAAAATTAGGGTATGCGGCCGAAATTTTCCAAAACAAAAACTCGGGGGCCAAGCCGAAATTTTGGGATATAGGGCTAAATTTAGCGAAACGAAACTTCAAAAAAAAAGAAAAAAAAGGCTATAAACATGGAGAAAGAAGAGTCCTTTATTGTATGTACAGATAGAAGAGACTCGGAAATTTACAAACCCTGGAAATAGCATCAACATATATTCCGGCCAAACGCTCACCGGTAAACTTTGAATCCACATGAATCGGGCAAAAGATTTCCCGCCAATATGGGCGAAAATATTCAGTCATCGTAAATCCGGCACTCATCAGTCTCTGGATTCTCTTGGCAAAAGGACTCTAAAGGGTCTTCCTTCTCCATTTTCCGGCGAAGATCAGCTTTGGCTTGGCTCACTTCTTCCACTTCATCCCAAGCCACTTTGCACTCATCAGAGGTGAGATCGCCTTTGCAAACTTCTTTCGCTTCAGTGATCTTCTTCTCGATCATCTCTGTGAGCTTCTGCTCTCTCATCTGAGTTCCTTTGAACTTCGCCACCGCCTGAACCTGCGAAAAACGCCGGATCTCGATTTTGTTGGGTTTAGTTTTCGAAAAATAAGGGCTTTTGGGGAGTAGAGCACAGGTTCTAGTATTGAAAGGGGAAAGATCAAGAGATTTCAAAGAAAAGAGGTTCAGGGAGGTGAGAAAAGAAGCCATTGAATAGGTTTTAAGAACCAGAATGTGAGAGAAAAAGGGGTTTGAGGTTGGATCGATCAAATAAACTTGGATCTGGAGAGAAGAGCATAACAAACCCTAAATAAATAAGACTGCTCTGATCCCTTCAAAACCCTAGACGAAACGACTCTGGATCTGGTGAGAAAAATTCTGGAAAAATCAAGAAGAAATCGCTTTGATCTCTTTGAAAGGAAAACCCAAGCGCACGAAAGAAGAAAGAAACCCCTAAAAAGAAAACTGCTTTTTGAGAGCAGAAATAATCTCTCTCTCTGCCGACAATGACGAAAACACCCTTAACAAGTTCTTAAATGCCTAACTTCTCCCAGTGTAAATATCTAAAATACCCTCACTCTCCCGATTTTCGTGCCGAATCGGGTAATTCCAATCTTAATTAATCTATTTTAAAATCTTCGTACTACTTTTTAGCTTATTTTGGATAATTTTTTATAATAAAAATAATACTATAAATATACTTTAATTTTTGTCTATTTAAAAAAAAATCTTCTAACTCCTATAAATTTTATCTATTTTAAGTAACTTAAAAAGTTAAATACACTGAAAAGTAACTCATTTTACACGGTATTTTAAATACCGTAAAAACTAAACCATATTATATGGCACTTAATGCTTTCGTTTCTCTAATTTTTTATCTATTATTTTGATAAAAAAAAGAATTGAAAAAAAATGATATGGGCGAAATTTATGAAAATTAACATTTTTTTTTTAAATAAACTAAAAAAGATATATTTGTGATAATTTCTCAAAAATAAAACCTCTCCTCAAAACTCACCTAAAATTATAGTACTTGTCTCAAAAAACTTTTAAATCTATCATCTAGACCTTGATTATTATAGTTATGAAAAATTAAGATTTCAAACCTTAAAAATAATATATATTATAATAAATTATCTAGACCATCCATTTACAAGTGTTCATGGCTCTAGATTGGTTCTTCATCGCTACGAGATATTGTGGGAAAAAGAGGCAAAACGAGCTATGAGTAGAATCATTTGTTGGGGCAATGAGATCCAATTCCTTTATTGTTGACTCCGCTTTCTTCACCCCCGCTGCAGGCGTGCTAAACATATCCCTATACCGCTTTCTTCACCCCGCTACTGGCGTGCTAAACATATCCCTATAACATTTAAGGGTCATTTAGATACTTCGAAATAAATTGTCTATGAAATATATTACTAGCGTAATACATTACTGCATAAATATATTACGTGCAAATGGATTCTTACTGTTTGAGTAGTTACCTGCAAATGTTGTATTGTTACTGTTTGAGTAGTATTTAGATGCAACTTCGGAAATACACTGCTATTGTTTGCCTATGTCGAGAAGAAATATGGGAAATGCATTACCAATGTTTTACAAGCATTTACCTATAAACTATCATTTTTTTCGTTTTTGTCGCAAAATTTCATTGAAATGTAAAATTAATCACTGAAATGTAAAATTAAAGTCATCATCACACCATTCCAAAATGATTTTCTAATAATGGCATCGTCACCATTCTAGAGATAGAGAAACAAAAGTATTAATAATCATCATTCCAAAGATAGAGAGAGTGCAAAATATTGATCTTAATAACCAATCTATAAAAAGAAGCAAATAAATATAATTAAAGTACAGAGAGAGAAAAATCAATTTAAGCAACATGTATCATACTATGTTTAATTTCAGTAGCATTATGTATCATACTCTGATAATTTTAGCAGCATGTAGCTCACCTTGATTATAAAAAAAACATACCGAAATTCATATTAAAGAGTATCAAAATAACCTAAACTCCAAATAAATTTTCTAAATTGTAGAGAGAGAGAGCCCATACTAGGATTCAGAAAAAGATCTAGAAAAACTCAAGAGAGAGATTCGCAAATGATGAATCATACAAAAATCTCAAAAAAAATTCCGCAGAGAGATACGCAGACACAAAAAACAATTATCATATAACCAAAACCCAAAATGAAAAACGATCGACATTATGAAATAAATATTGGTAACTACTGTGTGATAACCCTATGATCAAGATTTCTGAAACTTTTCATAATTATTGATTTTATGTAAAATAAAATAACAAAAAAGAATCAAACCAACCTATAACTTTACTTATTTATGGAAATAAGAGTAACAAAGAACGAACCAAATCAACCTAATCTTATCTGCTCAAATCAACCTTTTTGGCCTATAAAATATTTACTGTTGTAAAAATCTTTTACCCACTAAACCCTACTTTTATAGAGCATTAGAAAAAATGAAAGCCCTAAATTTTTAGAGCAAATTTATGTCATAGAAAAATAGGTAAAACCCCCAATTTTTTAACAAAGAGAGAGAGAAAAAAAAAAAAATACTCTTACTTAGACATGGTAAGGGACATAGATGCTGATTTCGAACAGGGTGAGAGAAGTTGCTCCAAGAGAGAGAGAAAAATAATAGTTTTGCTCGAGGTTGCTCTAAGTTTGTTGTTTCGATAGAGAGGTAGCAAATTTGCTCGCAAAGATTACCCACACAACTTGTTTTTAGAGAGAACGCAGAGAAGGGAGTCTCGAATAGGGACATAAAAGAGAGGTGGATGTCGCATGAACAATTAGATGTCGCCTCAGTAATTGATTTCTTGGCTTTCCCACATGTAATAGTTTTCATAATATATAGGGAAATGACCTATAATATATTTTTATTTTTTTAGTCTTTAGGTGTACCTAAACACTAAGGGGGCGTTTGGGTACCTGAAAATCTATTACGTGACATATGACATTTCCAATGTTTGGGTAGACTTAATCGTAAGAAAATGGAAAGAGAGTGAAGGATAATTTTGAGAAATCTTTCGTGTACCTTTTTGCCTAAACCCTCTCTGTTTTTAAGCTTGTCCCCTTATATGAAAACATCAGCTGTCATATTACAAAAATTGACAAAAATAAAAATCAGTAATCGATGATAAATTATATAACACAATCATAATAAAGAATTTCACATAACATAATATGATCCCTCCCTTTCCTCATCTCAAGATATCAATGTCATATAAAAACAAAAATAATAAAATTAAAAATCAGATAAATTACACAACACATTCATAATAAAAAATTTCACAGAACATAACCCTCATAAGAGATTACTAAAATCTCAATTGAAATAACATATCTCTTTAGTCTCCTCCAATACCTCAAAATTTTTATAGTGCAATTACCAAACCTTCTAGTTTACTAATTAAACTTCTTCTCATTTTTTAACTCGTACCCTACCGATTTTGAATTTAGTAACATAAATTTGTTGTTTATTTGAAATTATATAGAGAGACATTTGAAAGACTTCTATAAAAACTAAATAAAAATAAGGTTTATCATAATAAATATGTTATTCCAATCATGTTGTTCCAATGACTTATCAGGTTGAAACCAATGGCATGTTAGAAAACATGTGATTGCATATAAGTGCCAAAGGCAGTTAAAATAAGTAGGAAATAGTATCATGACTGTAAAATGGTACAAGTTATTATTAGAAAATCTTTTTGGAATAGTGATGATGTTATTATTAGAAATCTTTTTGGAATGGTGCGATGATGATTTTAATTCAGTATTTTAATGAAATTTTGTGACAAAAAATAAGGAAATGATAATTCTGCATTTTAGTACAATTTTGTGAGAAAAAAGAAAGAAATAGGCACGTACTGGTAAAATGTTGATAATGCATTTCCTATATTTCTTACAGACGTTGCCCAACAATAACAATGTATTTATCAGGTTGCATCTAAATACTACTCAAATAGTAACAATCCATTTACAATTACGCAATAATGTATTACACTAGTAATAGATTTCACAGACATTATATTTCCAGATATCCAAACGGCTCCTAAAAATGCTAAATTTCCTTGTAATTTGTTTCCTTGTAATGGATTTTCAGGTATCGAAACGGCCCCTTAATCTAACCCAATTTCCATTATTGGGTCCACTTCGGATCAATCGACATTTTTGGGACAACATTGTCAACAAGTGAGTTGCTCAAACATTTGAATATTCTGAAAAGATTATAAAAAGGATTTACTGCTATATATTTCCTCCTAGAAAGAGGGTTGATCCATTTTCTCACAAATCAAGAAGTTAAAATGAGTCGTGCCAATCTTGTTTGTTCGAGGAAAGAGTTGTCCCACATTTAGGTGAAGACGAACCTTACAAATTTCATAATCAATGTTGGAAATGAATTAACGAGTCATCTTAACCATTTCTCATGCCCAAAATGTTATTTGGACAGGAATGTTTAGTGAAGGTATACTTTTTTTAAATAAAGCCTAAGCCTTATAGAAGGTTGCAGTTGGCATACAAACGCCTCCGTAGATGTAGAGGTATGGTGCCCTTCAAATTTTATCATGGTACATAATTTTGATGTAAAAGGTTATTAGGATTATCTTAAAATTTATTTTTATATCTAATTATAAAATTTTAAATTTCAAAAATGTTTAAAATGAAGTAGATCTATAAATATATGAAAATCTTGAAGATGGACGATATAGATAATATATTGTAAAATACACTATTTCTGAGACTTAAAATCTTTTTATTTTTCATAGTTATACATCTCGATATCGAGATGCTTAATCAAAGGGTTTTTCAACATTAAAACTACATTTTCCGAATTTTTTAAGGGGTTTATGTAGTTCTACATTATAAGGTAGCATCCTTACGTAAACTTTTCCCTTATAGAAACTGCGTCAAAAAAGAAAAAGCAAGCAAATAGGTGATATTAGGCTTAGCTTTTCTCCCATTCATTAGGCAGTAATGGCCATACTTTTGACCTTGATTGGATGGTCATAACCCATTTATGATTGCCAAAATGCAGTGGCCATGAGTATAATTTAAACTTTTCCTATGAAGAAAAATATTTATATATGATGTCATCCCTATATTAAAGAAAGGGTGTGGTTTGTATAAAGCCTAGGCTCTAAACAATCAAATCCGAGCCTCCCTTCAAATAGTATCGAGAAATGTAGTTTCATTATTGAAAATCTTTGTGATAGCCTTAAAATATATTTTCATCTTTATTTATAAAGTTTAAAGCTTCAAAAATGGTGTAGATCAACAAATCTATGAAAATTTGAAAATTTTGAAAATTGACGGTCCAAAAATGCGTTACAAAATAAACTATTTCCAAAACTTGAAATCCATTTTTTTCTCATGTTTATACATCTTGATGTTGAGATGATCAATTTGAGGATATTTGAGCATCAAAACAACCTCTTCTAGTAAAATTTTTGAGATAAGCTCCAATTTGATTGTTTGGAGCCTCGGCTCTATATAAACTTTTCCCTTAAAGAAATGAAGCGCACCTCAAAAATCCACTCAACCAATTTATGTAGATTTTGTAAAACTATCATCTCCAACTCAATAATTATGGATATTCAAGTAAAAGACTTTCGAGCGATGAATACAATGTATCTTTAACATGTTATTTGGACTATCAATATTCAATATTTTCAAATATTTATGATATCCTTGATCAACAACTTTTTGTAAAGCTTTAAATTTCATATTTAGGGGTAGTACTTCCATTTTAGGCCAGAGTTTTCTTCACCAAAATTGCACCTTCCACTAGCATTCGGAGATGTGTTTTACTTTTATTGTTTTAGATGTACGCCATATATAAATTGCATCCTAAAACCATTTCCCTTTGATTCAAGTCAAGATCACCCATCAAATTTACAACATTCAGCTAGGGCCATGCTAATGACTATGTTAAAACTTTAAATAAAATAGAATTAAATTTAATTTTAAAAACAAGAAATTTGTAGCCATTCAGTTTAACATCTAACAGCAAAAAGCGCATGTGATTTCATGTCAAAATAAAAAAACAGTCATGCCCTCTAATTAAACGATGACATTATGTACACAAAATATCTACATTTTTCCTAATACCTTCTATAGAAATATTGAAATATAACTCCCTTTGGTTGGTTTGTCCTTTTATCATTTTTGGGTCATCAATGGCAATTTGCATATGGCATCAAAACTTGGTGACTCCATTGCATGTGCATTTGGGTATGAAGGCCCACTCTTCTTGAAATGGGAATAACCACTCACTATAGAGTAAAGATTTGCTGCTCCGGCATGAGCATATTGTGTACTTGTTTTCTTCGGGTAAAACCATGTTAGAGAAAAAAAATTTGGACCCAAAATTTGGGGATATAATCTCTAGAACCTAATAACCAACTTTGAAGGAAAAGATAATTGAATAGAACCTTTATGTTCCTTAAAAAATCAACAACCTAAGATTTAAACAACCATCCAGTTTTCCGAGAGCAAGATTTAGGTGTTCAAGAACTCAAAATTCAAATATTTTTCTATGAAAATAATCATCTAGTGATACTTGGATATATTCCAAATTTTTGAAACAAAAGATTCTCCGAAATAGGCCATCTACCCAAGGGAGTAGCTGTACAGTGTGTTCCCGTGTGAGCATAGCACATGTACTCTTCATTGTATCAGTTGTTTTCGTTTTCTCTAATGTTATTAACTCTTATCAATTACTTGGCCAAAAGCTCTATGGGTAAAATCAGGGTTATGTTCATATTTTAAAAGCTGTAGAAATATAAAATCTATTTACTTCCTTGGGCAAATGAACTACATGGCATTTTTTTCAATAAATTTTGAGATTCATTTTAGAATCACTAAATGAGTATTAAGAAGCATTGAAGACCTACATTTAAGTATCTAACCATCGAAATTGGAGATGTGTGTAATCCTAGGGTATAATATTTTTGTGTGCAACTTTTCTTTTTTACTTTGATCAATAAGTTGAGAAGGTTACATCCCCAAGACTTCTAGCAGGGGTGGCAACGGTCGGGCCAGGGCTGGTCGGGGCTGCTGTGGGTCCTTAGATTCCCGGCCTAGGCTTGAGGCTGCTGGGTGGCCCTTCCCTATCTTTCGCATGTTCTGAAGGGCCTAGGCTAGGCCAGCCATGGCCTTAGAGTTGTTGGGCTGGGCCAGCCATGGCCACAGGCCCTAGCATGGTCCTACCCATGCTGAGCCTTCAAGCCGAAATTTGAGTCAGGCCTGATTTTTCCTTGGTATGTCAATGGTCCGGACCAAGCCGCCTGGCCTTTTGCAAGCCCTAGGTTCCATTACTACTATCTAGGGATTTGCTCATGGGAGCAAACATACATTTTGCTCCTACAAGAGCATGTAAGTTTTCATGTTAGGCTAAATGATATTACATTGTTACATGTATAAAAACAATTTATATTACATTTAGGAGATAAGAGATAAGAGACTTGTATAAAATTTATATTGCACTTGGGAAATAAGAGGTAAGAATGAGAGTGAAAAATCCAAAAGAGAGAGAATGTTTCTCACGTTTACATATTTCTCAACTCATTGAGACATCCACGCACACTCGCATACTGCACATGCTTTTTTTTTTTTTTTTTATTGAGGATGATTTGATATTTTTTATTTTTGGAAGAATGTTACCTCGACCTACTACAATGCTTAGATTAAATGACATTAAAAAGAAGCGGTTTTGGGCATAAGGAGATATAAAAAAAAAAAAAATCCGTGACAATTGCCCCATCTAGATTGAGAATCAGTCGCACCACACCAGTTCCTTTATTATAGATATAATATCTTGTGTATGTACATTGAATAATACAAATTCAAAATGGCTATGCTGGAGTGCATCTAGCCAAGTTTCGACACGAGTGATAGAAAGTATACATATTTTGGATTATGTCTTCTTTTTTTTTCTTTTCTTTTTTGTTGTCCAGATGACCAATTCAACTAATCGAAATTGTTGATCCGGATCGGTACTAGTGGGTGGGTGATCCACCCAACTGATCCATGTTTTAAACACTATGTCGTCCTAAGACAAGTTTTTAGTCTATATATATTATATAGATTTGACACCTCCCAATGAATTGGACCAAGGTCAACCTAGACCTGACCCGACCTAATTACATGCCTAGTCCAATTGTTTTGTGACATTTTCTACACAAGTAGGGTTAAAAAAGGGCAAAATGCACAAATATGTTGCATGAAACAATGAGAAGTTATAATATTAAACAAAAAAAAGGTTTATATACTTCTCTAACAACATAAAAGATATATATCTCCACCCTATCCAGCCGTCCAATTTAGATTAAGGGAGTCATTTTTTAATGGGCCACGCCTAAAAAAATATTAAAACGATTCTTTTGATAAAATATAACGGCCAAAATACCCCATAAAACTTTTAGGGGTATTTTGGTTATTTTATTTTTGAGAATAATTTTTTTATATTTTTTTACGAGTGTGAGTTTAAGAAATTCAACTCTTAATCAAAATATTTTTTTGACTAAGATTAAGAGTTTGAGAATATTAAGAAATTCAACTCTTAGTCAAAAATTTGTTACCATTGTGAGTTTGAGAATATTTTTTTTATATTTTTTTTAAAATTTGATGTCAAAATAATTTGTATAAAAAATATACAAATAAAATAACATCGAGACATAACATTGTAATTAGGCAATTTTATGGAGTAGGAAAAAGCTTGCCCTATTGAACAAAGACTCTTCTAGTTACCACAAAATTGAAACCAAATTGAAACCGTTAATCACGACGAAAAGAAAAAGAACCAACTAGAAGACATCATGATGTGGACATGTGAAATAGATGGATCTTGGCCTGAGGTCCACAAAATTGTCCGAAGACCAAATAAGAAAATGGAGCTCACATAGGTTGTGTTAATTGATAAGTGAAAAGCCCTGAGGATGGGGTTGGGGTTGTAGTGGTAGCATTATTTGAGCCACTAATGCGATCCAAAATCACTATTCCCCGCTGATCTACCCGAAAATCCAAATACTCTCTTTCGAAAGCATGCCAAGGACTTTATGCTCTCGAGGGATCACATTGTGCATTTGCGCCTTTCGATGGAACCTAATCTAATCCCTTTTTTTTTAAGACCCTATATTTTGGGGAAGTAACATGTTTAACCTATATGATATACTCACTTAAAAAACTCCTAATTGCTTAAAAAAATAATGCTCAATTTGGAGTTTTTAAAAACGGGTGAGGTTTGTATAGAGCCGAAGCTCTAAACAATCAAAGTAAAGCCCACCTTCAAATAGTATCGAGAAATATGGTTTCAATACTGGAAATCTTTGTGTTAGCTTTAAAATATACTTTCATCTCTAATTATAAAATTTAAAGCTTTAAAAATAATGTAGATCGAATAGAAATGTTAAACTTTAAAAATTGACTGTCCAAAAATACATTACAAGATGCACTATTTCTAAGACTTGAAATCTTTTTTTTTTTTTTTTCTCATGTTCATGTATCTTGATATCAAGATGATCAATTTGAAGATATTTGGGCATCAAAACAACCTCTTCTACTGGAACTTTTGAGGTGGGCTCAAATTTAATTGTTTAGAGCATCAACTCTATTTAAACTTTTTCCTTAAAAAAAACTCCATATTGTTGAATCTATACTACTTTTTAACATTTATATCTAGTTTGGATGTACTTAAAATTGTAATATTTTTTTATTTCAATAAAAAAAAAATCTTGTGTTTCGATTTGAACCGTTTGGACATCTGCAAGATTTTATTAGATTTTTTGATTGAAATAAAAAATACTGCATTATCAAGATACATTAAAAAAATTAAATCAAAATACAGTTCTCTTACCCAATACAAACCCAACCCATGACCCAACAATCCACATAGTGAAACTTCACAAACCCCATATCTATTCTCTCCCTCTACTTCAACCCGAAATCTTTTCTCTTTCCTTTTTCTCTCTACAAAATCAATTATTGAGTTCCCCTTTCTCTCTCTAAAATCAGTGTCTCGAGGGCTCTTCTTTTCCTCTTTTTTGCATAACCAAAACTAATTATTGAGCTCCTCTTTCTCTCTCTAGAACCGCCTTCTCGAGAGCTCCTCTTTCTCTCTTCTTGCATAACCAAACCAATTATTAACTTTCTCTCTCTAGAACCACTGTTCGAGAGCTCCTCTTTCTCTCTCTTAATACGAAACTAAGAATGAAACATATAGTCATTTGAATAAAAGAGTAGGACAGTTTCGTCATTACACAATTTAAATCTAAAATCTACAAACATTTGAATTGTGGCTCCATGACCGTTAAACAAACTTTGGTATAAAGCCAGCGAACCACATCAGAGCGTGCCTTCACTCAAATTACTTGGCATTCCAAAACCCTAAAACCAGGAGGTGGAAGAAGAAGAAAAAGAAGAAAGAAGGAGAAGCCATGGCTGAAGCTATAGTTGCAGATGCAGAAGCAGAATTTTTGGCTTCAGACGTGAAGTCGAGCAATGATTGGGAGTTGTTTAAAGAGAATGTGAGGCCATTAAAGAGGGGAAGAAATGTTGACCTTTTGAACTGGGCCCTCAAAGCTCAAAAGGACAGTCTCTCCAAGAAATCGCTGCTTGAACATCGCAGGTTATTTTTTCTCTCTTTTTTTTTTCAAATTTCTTCCACATATTTATGCGAAGCATTCCTTGTTGTTGGAAATCCTGTTGTGTTTTGAGATGCTATTATGTATCTTTTTTGTAATTTTAATTGATGGGTTTCTTGAATAATAGGTATCTTCTCTGTTTCTTTTACTATTCTTCTTGAAATTTGGAGGTTTCCTAATTTTTTAATCTTTTCTCATTTTTTGACATTCTTATTGAAATTGGGGTTTTTTTTGTCTATTTTAAACATTGTGACTTATTTCTATTTAAGAAATTTTCATTATCAAGCACCCACTATTTTTTTCTTGTGATTTATCCATCCATCCTTTGTTTCCATAAATTTCTAAAAATGGTTTTCCTTTTATTTTTTGGCTTATATGCCTTGGTGAGAATTGAATTTTGTGAAATCTAGGGCGTTTGTGCTATTTCGGGACTGGGGATATTTTCATTTCAGTATTTGACTTATTTATGGCGTTTCTTGTTTATCTGCCTTCAGGAAGTTGATTGAAGCCATTGATGAGTATAAAGGAGAAGATCCTCTTCAACCGTGGCTTGAGTGAGTCCTTTCTGTCATTTTGTAGGCTTTGATTCCAAATAAGAACTGGGGTTCATGGCTTCACATGTATAGCACAATGTTTTTGTGGAACAATTTGGGGACTTTTATGGCCTTCTGATTAAGAACATGTTTTCCTGCCATAAAAGAATAAATGGACTGGTTAAGAACAAAGCAGGCTATCAATCACAAATACTTCCATGAAAAATTTGTGGTACCTGTTAAGGCCATGTATATAAATCTCTTCTTGTCCTGGAAATCATTGATATATGGGTGCAGTTGGCATACGGATGCATCCGTAGCTGTAGAGGTAAGGTGCACCTTCAAATTTTATCATGGTATATAATTTTGATGTAAAATGTTCTTAGGATTATCTCAAAATCTATTTTTATATCTAATTATAAAATTTTAAATTTCAAAGATGGTTAAAATCAAGTAGATCTATAAGCATATGAAAATCTTGAAAATGGACTGTGTAGATAATATGTTATAAAATGCATTCTTTCTGGGACTTAAAATCTCTTTGTTTTTCATGTTCATACATCTCGATGTCGAGATGATCAATCAAAAGTTTTTTCAACATTAAAACTGCCTTTTCCGATGGATTTCTGAGGTGCATCCGTAGTTCTACATTATAAGGTTGCATCATTATATAAAATATATATAGATATATATATATATATATATATATATATGAGGAAATATTAATTTTAGCCCACTAGCTTACAACTACATATGAGCATAATAGCCCATATTGAATCTGGGCCGATCTGACTGTCACAACATCATTTGGTATTTTAAAAAATAATTTGCAAAAAATAAATAGACCAAAATACCTGTGAAAAGTTTTGGGGGTATTTTGGTCAATTTATTTATTACAAATTATTATTTTTATATTTATTAGATTTTCTAATTTTTAAGGAATACCCTACAATTTCAAGTGATTTGGATTTGTAGAAAAGAAAATTAAAATTTAAATACGAAATGAGGTCTTGACCAATCAGATCGGCCCAGATTCAATCTGAGCCATTGGGACCAAAATGCCTCTCAAAGGTTTTGGGCGTTACTTCTTGCAAATTATGTTTTTGATAGTTATTAGATTTTTCAATTTTTAAAGAATACACGTCTACAATTTCAAGTGATTTGGATTTGTAGAAAAAAATTAAAATTAAAATACGAAATGAGGTCGTGACTGTCAGATCGGCCTAGATTCAATCTGGGTCGTTGGGCTCATATGTAACTATGAGATAGTGGGCTAACCTCAGCATTTTCCATATATATATATATATATATATATATATATATATATATATATTGCAATGATTTCATGCAACGATTGTATCATAGTATGATGCACCCACACTTCTAGAAAACCATGTTTGTAGTATTTGTATGGCCCAAAATTTTGACACACACTCTCTTCATCTCAATAATCAATCCTTAAAAAAAAAAGTCCAATTTCTGTTGTGCCCTGATACCACTTGTTGTGCGCGCAGAAGCTTTAAATTCGATGGGTTAATATTTGACAAATAAAATATGAGAAATAAAGCATGAAATACAACACAAGAATAAAAAGATTTACGTGGTTCACCCAAGAGGGTTACATCCACGGGCACGGCAAACAGAAATCCACTATACCAAAGAAAGTTACATCAAAGATTTTGGATCAGACCTCGACAAAAATCCCCAGTTGAGAAAACCCCTTTAAACCTCTCTCAATCTCACAAAATATAATAATATCTCAATCAATTCCACAAAATATGGGATTTCTTTATGTGGGTGATTTTGGATAACACCATATCCAACAATCTCCACCTTGATATCAAAATCTCCTACTCACCATGCCAACATCTATTGGATAGCTTTATGGATTCTTCATCTTTTACCAAATAAATTTCTTCATCATTCTTGCTGAAAAATAGTGTCTCCATAAAATATCTCCACCTCGAACCTTGCATTCGAAACCTTTATTGCCATAGTGAAAACCCCAAACCGGGCTTTGATACCACTTGTTGTGTGCGCAAAAGCTTTAAATCCAATGAGTTAATATTTGGCAAATACAGTATGAGAAATAAAGCATGAAATACAACACAAGAACACGAAGATTTACGTGGTTCACCCAAGAGGGCTACATCTACTGGCACGACAAATAGAAATCGACTATACCAAAGAAAGTTACATCAAAGATTTTAAATCAAACCTCGACAAGAATCCCAAGTCAAGAAAACCCCTTTAAACCACTCTCCCTTCCTTTTTTTTACTTCTGGCAACCATTACCAACAACACCAGATAGAGACGCAAGAGCAACGAGAAACTTACTTTCTCTCTAACTAAAAGGGGAACAACCCAAATCTCTATGGGAACCGTTTCTCTACAAAAAACAAGCCTCTCAATCTTCGGGAGTCTAAAAGATGCACCATCACAATGTTTCTGTTTAAAGGAAGTTTTTTTCTCTCTAAGAGGAAATTGCATAAACAAATGTAGCTTTCTCTCCTCTCTAAGAGGAAATTTCATCTTATGCATAGGAGGCTCTAGCTCTCTCTCTCTCCAGAGAGACCATGCTCTAGCTCTCTCTCTAGAGGAACCATCATTCCTACATGGTGACCCAAATAGGGTACACGAATTCTCTGCACTTTTATCCCATATATATAAAATTAGAAGTCTATACTTAATAGAAAACTTCTTATTGGTATTATATATATCTCAAAAGGCTAAGAGATATATCCATCCAAGAGTCCTAATCTTTTTTTATTTCTATTTCCCGTAGGAAATTTATCAAATATCAATATCAATCCCAAATAATATGGAAATATCTCAATCCCACAAAATATGGAAATATCTCAATCCCACGTAATATAGAAATATCTCAATCCCACAAAATAGGATAATATCTCAATCAATCCCACAAAATATGGGATTTTCTTATGTGGGTGATTTTGGATAGCACCAAATCCAACAATTTCAACCCTAGATATGGTCAAAATGAGTCCCCTCCAACAACGAATCTGAACCATTCATTTGGGAAATTTCAAGATCTTAGCTTTTATAAACTCAAAATCATTGTTTTTTTTTTTAGCATTGTTCATATCATGATAATAAAGCCATCTAAAAAACTTGGAAAAGAAAAACTCTTTTTGAAGCCTAGATCTAAGCATCATATCAAATGGACGACCTATGTTAATTGGTCTAAAAAAATACATTTTAGGTTCCGCTTTCAAATTTATTTTTTTTAAGATTGTTCATTATAATAAAAAAAGTGTACATTTCAAAATTTGGATCAAATAAATGGCTGTAACATGGTTTTTGAAGGTTGTTGCATTATATTACTATACAACCGTTGCATGAAATCACTTCCCATGTATCTATATATATATATATATATATATATATATATATATATATATATATATATATATATATTGCTGAAAACTGCAAGTCAAGTTGGCATTTGTACTGACACTTAGTAAACTGTTGGATTTTCACTGGCCTGTATTACTTTATTAATATAGGTACTTGTTTGCTATTTATGTGCGTGAAAGTGGTTTATGCAAAATTTTGTTTTTTATATGAAGGTGTATCAAATGGGTTCAGGAGTCCTTCCCTTCTGGTGGAGAATACTCAGGATTATTATTAATCTACGAACAATGTGTGCGCACTTTCTGGCATCAAGAGCGTTACAAGAATGATCTACGCTACTTAAAAGTTTGGTTGGAGTATGTAAGTGGCTTTATCATCTCCAAGATTTTAATTGAGATGAGTATTGGATATTTATGTCAAAAGTTTGTGATGAGTTACCAATTACCAAAAAAAAAAGTTGTGATGACTTTTGTAGATGAAGAAAAATAAGTCCAAATATGATTGGTTAATGTGATGCAGGCAGAGAATTGTTCTGATGCTGAAGTGATATACAGTTTTTTGGATGCAAATGAAATTGGACAAAACCACGCAATTTATTATGTGGCATATGCTTTGCATATGGAATCTAAAAATAAGATGAAAAAGGCAGATGAGATATTTAATATTGGCATCGCCAGGTGAGTCTAGAACCTACCCTTTCTTGTAGTTTTAATTTGTACCTTGTATCTTATAAGTGCATTGGTCTAATTTTCCTACGAAGGGTTAGGCTATTTGTTCCCACAAAGTGGAGAGCAAGCACAGGTCTTGAGAACTTCTATTCTTCCAATGGAAGAAAGGCACAAATCTTCAGAACAACCCCTTATCTCTTACATCATAATAGCTTGGAACACAACTTCAGTAAATGCTAAGAATGAAGAGGCCCATACATACAGGTTTTTATGTGTGTGTGCAGGTTAGTGTGGGTCTGTGCCCATGCATGTGTAAATTTGGGTCTCTAGTTTGGCATGTCCTTGATAGAACAAGCTGCCTTTTGTAATTAGAAAGGAGCAATATCGCCTTTTGTTCAATAAGTTAGCAATAACTAGGTAAATAATGAAAGAGTGTCAATAATTAACCTCAACATAATTGCTCTGCCCTTTTTCTTAAACCAGATAAGTAAATAATGGAAGAATTGGCCACAATACCCCTTAATACAATAGTTGTGCTCTTTTTAGACACAAATTAGTAAATACTAGAAGAATGGGCAATGGTACCCTTCAATAGAATAGTTGTGATCTTTTTAACCTAGAAGTTATCATGAATGTTCCTGGTGAATCTTTTACTGCGTGGATTACTACTAGGGATGTTGTGATAATGAAATCAGTCATTTGTTTGCAATGATAATCGTCAATAAGGAGACAATTACTTGTACATTATTTGTTTAGTGACAAGTGTATTGCAAAATTTCTTGATCTTTAGATGCTTATTCACAGATGTCTGGTTTAGCTTAGGTTTATTTGGTCACTTATGCTACTAGATTTTAGGAAATGTAATAAGTTTGAGAAAGTGTCCATTCTTCTTGTTGTTCCTTGCTTATACATTCCCTTTCTTGATTTCTCCTACATTTTATTTTCTTGGCTAGTACTTCATGAGAACAATTAATTTGGGCAGTTTGTGTGTGATTAGAGGAGCATAGCAAATGGTTACATGTCATATCTGATAATTGAAATCCAAGTGTATGCATGCAGTCCCAGCAGTTGATGATTGTAAACTTTGAATATATTTTAAATGCTTCTTTTACCGGATCTTGATAATTGACCTTGACGCAATATTGCTTATCAGGAATTAATACGTATAAGCCATTTGGCATGATCATTGATACATGTGAGTCAATATGGTGTTTTAATTGTTGTTTTATGTTTTAGGAAAGCACAACCAATCAAAAAGTTAGAAAGCTCTTACAAGAAATTCATGGGTCGATCCATTGCAAGAAGCAAAGCCCAGGATGTATGCACATTGAGACCTTGAGATTTCCTATTCTAGCTTTTGTCACTTGCCTATTCTCTTCTCACCCATCACCTTGCATTATCTCATCTTAGATCTTCATACTCTGTAGGAAGAAGTTGTAGAAGATCATTTAACTGTTCGAAGCTTTGGAACCATAGTGGCTGCAAGAGAGGCCCGTAAGTTTTACTTCACTATTCTTTGCCCCTCCCCAAACCCACCTTTTTTTTTCTCTCTCTTCGCTCTATATGGCTTTAATTGCTGCTACCTTTCTTATTTTGCTCTGGATGTTGTAGGAAGACAAACTACACGGCAATCAGATATATTCCAGAATAAGGCAAAACTACAAAGGTGTGTTGTCGAACATTCATTTCTTTTACAGTAAGCTCAATTCCTCGGCCTGATTTCAGTGGAACTGGAATTTTTAGGTCCATGACTTGGTGAAGCTATGGCATAGCGTAATCTGTTTCTTTTTTTCAGGGTAAGTAGTAATGCTCCCCTCGCTGTCTATAACGATGCAATATTGGGGACACAAGCAAGGCATCCACACTCTGGTGCTAACCAACTTGATGCAACCAAGAGCCAAGGGCATGCATGGAAGACACTCGGAACCCAAGCTGAAAGAAACAAAGAAAATTCTTCTCTACCATCCAAATGGACATCACACAAGGTATGGAAACCACTCTCTTTTTTCCTTTTTAAATCTAACTTTAATCACTTTCCTTGATGCCAAACAAGAAAACATTTACTTCTTCGAACAGATTTTTGGTTGGTTTTGGGAGAGTGGTCAAGTTAGACGGAATATCATATGTTGAGAAAGAACACCTCGAAATTATTTTGTACTCCTTAATTGACACTCTTTTTTATTTTTAGATTCCTCAAAGAATGGGTGTGAGATCAGGAGCAACATCTGGTGTTGCTCTTGAGGTGTTCATTGATGAAGAATGTGCGAGGTAAACATATATTTGATAGTTCACGACATTTCTCAATAAAATGGAAATGGCTCTTCACATTGATTCTAAGATTCAAAAGAAGTAGAGATTTTTATGTGAACGTAGTTTGAATCTACATGGCGGCCTAGGGATAAAATTTGATTGCTTGGTAATATGGAAAAGTGTACAATACAAATCATCTGCATTTTATACCACCCACGTTGCTTCCATTGTAAATTAATGAGAAGTGGTTCATCTCTGCAATGGTTCATCTCCACGTGTATATAAAAACAAGGACTTGGGTTGGAACTCGCTAGGGTTCTGTGCCTGGGTCAGGTGAGACAGACTCAGCCAAGTCGGTCAAAGATTGGTTCCAAACTTGGCAGCCTGCAAAGCCCGAGGAACTCAGGCTTCGCGACTTGTCGAGTTTTTCAACATTGATGGTTATATGGTACATTTTCCATAGCACTAGGCATATGCTGTATTCAAGTCTAACTTTGTTTTATGATGAATCATGCATAGGCCAACATCAAAGGTTGATGCTAATTCTTTAGTAAATTATGCAGTATTCAAGTCTAACTTCGTTTTATGATGAATCATGAATAGGCCAACATCAAAGGTTCATGATACTAATCCTTCTGGAAAGCTTTCTATTTTACAGCTCAGGCATGGTGATACAAAAGACCTTAAGAAGTAAGCAAGAAACCAACGCCCACTTTTTTGCTTTTGACTTTTTTTTTTGGGTGTGGCTTGTATGAGGCTGAGGGCCTAAACAATCAAAGTAAGGTGCCCCCTTAAATAGTATCAAAAAACGTCATTTCAGTATCAAAAATCTTTATGATGGCCTGAAAATTTATATTCATCTCTAACTATAAAATCTAAATAGTAAAAAACAGTGTAAATCAAGCCAAATCTATGAACACTTGAAAACTGATGGTCTAGATAATACATTACAAGATGCACTATTTCCAAAACTTGAAATCCTTTTTTTTGTTTACATCTATGTATCTCAAGGTTGAGATGATCCAATTTGAGGGTTTTTGACATTGAAACAACTTTTTCTAGTGAATTTTTAAGGTGCGTCTTAGTTTAATTGTTTAGGGCCTCGATCTTATATAAACTATTTCCTCTTTTTTTTTCTTTTCTTTTTCTCTGATATAGAAGCTAACAATGTCTTAAAAGACTGTTATTTTGTGATTATGGTCTTTTGGCTAGCATTAATTTTATTTTTGTTCCCTTCTTTGCCTATGTAATTTACAGGGAGACGAAACTGTTGAAGGAAAACCCGTTACGCAATTTCCCTCTAAAGAGTCTTCCAAGATGATCAGTTAAGTCTCATTAACTGTTCTTCTGGTTCTTTGCATTTTGTTAGGCTTCAACCCCCCTCCTCTCTCACTCTTTCTCTCTCTTAATTATTTTTTTTTACTAGTCCTGTCAATGAGGCCAGACATGTTTTGTATAATGTATTTGGTTGTCAATTGTATGGTTGCAAATTAAGATCACAACTTAGACTTTTCAAAACATGCATTTGGTTGTCAATTATAACTAGTACGGCTTTACTTACATTCAAAACATGCCTTTGATGCTTCAGTCATGATGAATGCAATCAATCATCAATTGTTGGTTTTATGCTCCTCTCTCTCTTCCCATATTATCTCTCTCTCTCTCTCTCCCTCTTCCGCCCCACCCACCCACCAAAGAAAAAAAAAACAAGTGAGGTCTTCATTGGTTTAGTTTATGAAAGGTCTCACATACTACTCAGTGCTATGAAATTTCTTAAATCGCCTTCCCATCAGCCCAACTTTGTGATGTATCAGTAGGAGTGGCAATGGACCCGGACGAATAGTGCTATTATTTGAATAGTATTTTAATAATATTTATTATTATCATTTTTAAAATAAATATAATTCTGTATTTTAGTTATAATATTTAAATAAGGGTGTGATTTCTATCGGGTTGCAACCTTAAACAATCCAATTAAGGTGCACCACCAAATTTTGTTATAAAATGTAATTTTGGTGTAAAACATTCTTAGGATTATCTGAAAATCTATTTTTTTCATCTAATTATAAAATTTTAACCTCCAAAAATAGTTAAAATCAAATAGATCTATGCCTATATGAAAATCTTGAAAAAGGACGGTCTAGATAATGTGTTGCAAGATGCACTATTTTTGGGACTCAAAATCTTTTTTTCTTTATATTCATAAATCTCGACGTCGAGATGTTCAATTAAAGGGTTTTTCAACATTAAAACAAACTTTTTCGATGGATTGTTTAGGTGCATCCGTAATTCTACGCTTTAAGGTTGCAACCTTAATAAACTTTTTTCTTTAAATAATACATGTGTAGATTTAACATAATATTTAAATATATATTTTAAAAAAACTTTGGGTCGGTTCCAATCAGCTCCAGGTCCTATAATTTTTTTCGGTATCCTGGTCCGGATCCGACCGAACCTGTTGTCATCCCTAAACACCGTATCAAGGGGATCCTCAGGGCATGTGTTGTAGTAATTCCATCAGAGACCTTGATCAATTTGGTGCCGAGAAACAACACATCCCATTCCTATTAGTCCAGTGGTGATAACTGATGACCAATATGACTTTAAGATTGTGTGGAAAAGATAATTCCATTCATTGAATACAGTTTCTTTAAGTTCTTCAAGTTTACTCCCTTAAACCTTTCAATTTTATGGGTGTGGTTTGTATAAGACCGAGGCTCTAAACGATCAAAATACGGCGTACTATCAAATTGTCTCGTAAGACATTGTTTCAATACTGGAAATTTTTGTGATGTTCTGAAAATTTATTTTCATTTCTAATTATAAAAATTTAAAGTTTCAAAAATAATGTAAATTGAACATATCTATGAGCACTTAAAAATCTTGAAAGTTGACGGTCCAAAAATGCATTATAAGATGCACTATTTTTAAAACTTGAAATTCATTTTTTCTCATGTTCATGTAACTTGAGGTCAAGATGATCAGTTCCAGGATTTTTGGGCATCGAAACAACCTCTTCTAGTGAAATATATGAGGTGACCATAATTTGATTGTTTAGAGCCTTGTACTTATATAAACTTTTTCTTTTATCAAAATACCTGAGAAGAGATCATCTATTTAACAATTGACCTTTTTGAAACTATTCCAAGACCATGGGTTTATTCTATGTGTATTTTGAAATTAAATCTAAATATATGAAGAAAAAAAAAGTATTAAACCGCTAACCTCTCATTGATAAATTTCCCTTATAGGAATCACAGCCAAAGAATTCGAAGCTTGCTTCTAATAGATACACAATTTAATGCTCCAAGTTCATATTGAGTATACACATTTTGCTGTGAACCATGATCAACATGATCTACCAAACTTTCACTGTGTTCTCCTCATTGCACTGATCTTGGTACTTCACCTACCACAAAAGGACTCGGTTTCTATGAGGCCAAGCCCGTATATGTAGACATGCGAGCCTCTGTAACATGGAGATCATGAATATAAAAAAATAAATAAATTTTTAAAGCTAAAATAATAATTCTAGTAAACAAACATATCTTACTAGAAATCAGTGCAATGTGTTCTCCTCATTGCACTTATCTTTGTACTTCACCTACAACAAAAGGACTTGGTTTCTATGAGGCCAAGCCCGCATATGTAGAATTGTGGGCCTATTAATAAATCTATTTTTGAAAACGATTTTAGGACTTAATTTTTAAGGACATGTAATCTCTAACATGGAGATCATGAATATAAAAAAATAAATAAATTTTTAAAAATAGAAATAATAATTCTAGTAAAAAAACATTTGTACCGTTAGTTTCCATTGTTTTTAGATAGAACACCTACTTGCATCCATCTTTAAGATGGATGCTTTACACTTTCTAGACCGCATATGTAGAAATGCAGTCCAGCCTGCATGAAACAATTTCCACCACAAAATCATCTTATGAATTAAGTCAAAAAATTTCCGAACTTCTGAACTTCCTCAAATTTAGCGTCTTCCGAATTGAATTTGATTAGTATGCAGCAGTGGCAATGGAGCCGGATCCAACTCAGGACCCTACAATCCAACCCGACCCGTGTCCGGATATGGGTCCAATTTCGGGTCAGGTCCAAGTCCAAATATTCAACCTAAATACTATTTAGGTCTAGGTTCGGGTCCTATAATTTTTTTCGGATTGATCCAGGTCCAGTCGGACCCGTTGCCACCCCTATAGTATGGAGCTCGAAGGGAAGAAAAAGAAGGAAGAAACAAAAAAACAAATCTTATATATTGGCGAATGGTGATCAAGGGTCATTCTCCAAATCCTTTTCCTTTTATGGAATTCCTTTTAGGATGCGAGAGCATCATGTAGAAATGTTTTGTCCCGCACTCTTTAAACTGGTTTTCAATGTGGGTGGAGCACCTAATTTTATGTGACGGGCAGAATCCGCTATTATATTGGGATGAGAGAGGAACAATTAAACACTTTAAGTATGCCTTTTGATAAAAAAAAGATCATATTTAAGATATCTTAGATTGATAATCCAAAAAAATGGAGAGATCGAGAAAGCTGTCGCATATAGAATTAGAGTTGGGTGGGTGAAATGCGGATGCGCAATTAGAATTTTATGTGATCGTCGTATACCAATTAGGCTGAAGGGTAAGTTCTATTGGAAAATGGTGATATCAGCATTGCTCTATGGGGCGGAATGTTGGGCAGACAAAAACAATAAACTCATAAAATGAGTGTAGCGGAGATTGGATTCGAAATGAATTTATTCGAATTGGGGCGGAATGTTAGCAAAACAAGAAGGGATTGAATTCGAAATGAATTTATTCGAGAGCATTTCGACATGGCACCAATAGACGATAAAAGGAGAGAGTGAACTTAGGTGGGCTGGCCGTATGTGGCGCCGACCAAGTACAATATCTGTTAGGAGGTGCGAATTAGTTCAAATAAAAATATTGAAAAGAACAAAAAGTAAGTCCAAAAGGACGTGCTTGAAAATTGTCCGAAAAGATATGGGAACTCATGACCTCATTGAGGATATAACCTTTAATGAGCAGAATGGAAAACCATAATTCATGTAGCCGACCACAATTAATTGAAAATAAAATAAAATGACGACGATGAATACCATCGAGAAAACACATGATATACAGATGAATAGTTGAAAATAGGCAAAATGTTAGACATTTGATCTCTAATCGATGTAAAAGTAAAAGCTTATATAAGGTTACAACCTAATACCATAGAATTAAGATGCACAACAAAAATTCAATAGAACATAGTATCCTGAAGTTGGAAGACTTCCAATTGATCATCTCCGCCTTAGGATGTATGGATATAAAGAAAAAAAGAATTTCAAATTATAAACATAATGTATCTTGTAACAAGTTATCTATGATGTCTATTTTCAAAAATTTTAAGTGTTTATAGATTTAACTTGATCTGTATTGTTTTTGAAATTTAAAATTTCATAATAGAAATTAAACTTGGATTTTCTAGAAATTAAACTTGATCTATATTTTCTAGCATACTTTAAAGGTGCGCCGTACTTGTCATGGTGATTGATGGTAGCTCATCATGAATAATTTTACGAATACATTGCAACCTCGTATATGTTTTTTTAAAAAAATTAATTTATTTATTTATTTTTATATAGTAACACTGATAATGGAGGGTGGGACATTATGTTGGCATCCACCCCCAATCCACCGATGCCGCTTTTTTAAGTGTTCTTTTGAGCTTCAGATCATACCTATTGCTTTTTTATGTGTACCCTAACCTGTATTTCTTTAATCTTTTTACATAATGTGGACAAAATATTGGGTTCAATATCATAATCCAACTAGAAGGCACTCGTAGAGGCTACTGCATTCAGGGGTTTCAAACATGAGAGTCGAGGTCATAGTTACATTTGAATCATTAGAATATTTGAAGTGTAAAGAAATTTTGACAAAGATGAAGATAGGAAAGCTTTTAGGACCAGATGATACGTTGATAGGTGTTTGGAAGTGCATGGGGGAGGTCTACATATGTTGACTTAACAAGTTGTTCAAAAATGCTAGATAAATGCAAAAAAAGTATTGTGCTGCCTATTCACAAGAACAAAAGAGATACATAATTGTATGAATTATTGAGGGATTAAACTTATGAATCACACTATGAAAATGTGTGAAAGAGTGGTTGACCAATGATTAAGACAAGAAACAAGTGTGGATATTTGGGTATCAAAACAACCTCTTTTAGAGAAATTTTTGAAATGGGCTCTAATCTGATTGTTCAGAGCCTCTGCTCTATATAAACTTTTTCCTTTCCATAATAATGATACCTATAAAATAATAATAATAATAACAACAACAAACATGGGAATTTCGCCTGCAGCCATGTAACTTTTCCTTCTTTTCATGATCATTAGAGATATCGCCTAAACATTGAATGAGAGACAGAGAGGGAGATATATATATATATATATATATATATATATATATATATATATATGCGTACACCGCTTCTTCATACACATATACCCGTGTACCAATAAAAGCCGGTAAGATACAAGGACTAGGCTATAGGCAGTGGGCAACGGGTGCCACAATGGTGACCTAGAATTATTCTATTCGCACGAGGCCCCAAGTTTAACCAAAAACGAGAGAGAAAAAAAGAAGTCTGCTTTTATTATTCAATCTCAAGATTGAGAAAAAAAAAGAAAAACAATTTACGAGTAAAGATCAAGATTCGAATGAAAATGATAATTCACAAAGGAGTTCTCACTTTACGTGTATCTACCAATGTTATCAGGATCAGGCCGCCCACCACTGCTAAGTCTACTCCAATCACTGTTGGTCGAGCTAATTAGACCAAATTTTCAAAAAATGGTAATAATAGTTTCAAAAATTAAATATATAACAACAAAATTCCCACCTTCGGTTTTGACGATTTTGACCAAATCTAGTTTTTATTTTGGACCAAACCAACCAACGCACTGGTTGACAATCCGAACAATCAAACTAATGGTCTAATCCAATCCTCCTAACTATGGTACCTATTTCTAAAATATTACTCATAAATTTGAATAAAGATAAAGAAATCTGTTAAACAAGAAATTGTTTTCACCAATTAGTATCATACCCTATATTCTCAACGCAGGAATCTATTATGGTAAGAGATATAGATTGGCTTGAATTAGGACGTATATTATCCAAGAATCCCACTGTGCAGTAGGGTCCCCCTCAACATGTACCCTAAAGGTCTCTCTCAATGGGGTCCAACTAGTTTAAGTCATGTATCCTACCTTTAACTGTGACTTAAAGGTATGTAGAGTGGATACATAAATCGGAGTCAAACCACACCATTGATCAATTAACTAGAAATCCAAATGTACGTCTCTTAGAGAGAGAGAGAGAGAGAGAGAGAGAGAAAGGCAGAGAGATTATTTGTGTGTGCGTGCATGCGAGAGTGCACGCATGTGTGTGTGAGTTCTACAAGCAATTTCAGGTCAATTGATTAAAAGGCAATATGGACAATCCAACTCCTATATTGCAATGAAATCACTTAAGGCGAAACAGTAGGCTTTGCAACTGTAGACAAGCAATTAAAATCAGTAGGACACATTATCCTTAAGAAAGCCCCCCAACCCCGCCAAAAAAATCACATTTTCTGAAAAATTATATGAAACACTGGTGAATCAATTAATATATAAACGGTGATAGCTATTGTGATCCCTGATATGTTACAAGCCATGTATGGCGATTGTAGATAACTGTTACAAGACCCTCTCATCTCTCATTACAAAGCATAACTCTCGAAAATGGAGAGAGAGAGAGAGAGAGAGAGAGAGAGAGAGAGAGAGGGAGGCAGGGATACTTAACACTCTTTTAGTTTAGCTAATTGCCAGAAGGGACGGATGGAGGTGTACTTGAACTCATTTTTTTTGGTTAATTGCCAGTAGGGAGGGAGGGAGTTATGCTTAAAACTCATTTTTTTTCTAGCTAATTGCCAGATACAAGAAAAATGGGAAAAAGAAGGCAACAAAAATGAGACTAAGCAGGCAAACTCAGACAACCAGAAATGGAGGATTACCTCCTATACAAGGTTGCCTCAGTGACCCGTGTGTGACTAAGTTTCTTCTCCAATTTGGGTCGTGTATGATTTTGTCGAAAGCGCGAGCAGGTCAGTCCCTTGTTTTTAAGGGGCATGGAGGTGAAACTTTTCCCAATCTCTGCATCATTTGATTCTACAAATTGTCCTCGATTTCTTCTGGCACATGCAATTTCTCAATGGCTGACTGTTCCCATAGGCACCAAAATGAGAATAAGAACTTGAGATGGAAAATATAGCTCAGTCGGATCGGGAAATCAATTGATAAAACCAAAAAATATGAAAAAAATTTTCTTTTTTTCTTCAGTTAATCAAAATAATTCCACACTATAAGGATGGATTTTGAATAGCCTAGATATGGAACAATTTTCTTTTATGGAGCTGGGAAAACATTTACGCCATCAATAAAAAATAATAAAACTCAAAATGCCAGTGATTATCAATATATATATATATATATATATTATGAAGCTGGGAAAACAGTTATGCCAGCATGATGAAAAAATTAACACAAACATCTTTAACAAAATAAACGAAAAGAAGAGGCAAGGAGTTCTTTAATAATTTTGAAAAGCCGTTGGATAATTTAATAGAAAGTTCAGTGGCCAGTAATCATGCGCAGTAGTAATTACAGAATCACCCCATCTAATAATAAATGCTGAGAACTCATCAGAAACCTAAGAGAGCAAGAGCTGAAGAAATAGGCAATGAGAAGAGCAAGTGACCTTAATGGCAGCAGCATCTGTTGCACACGGCTTTAGGTCTAGAGCACTCCCAAAATGGAAAATTGCTTTTTCAGGTCTGTTGAGTCTCTTATAAACCTTGCCCATTAACGCATAGACGCTACTTTCACGAGGTGCAAACTCTTTCAGCTGTTCAAGATCTTTGAGTGCTTCATCAAACCTCCCAAGGCTAAATAATATATTAGCCTTCTGAAACATGGGTAGAGGGTTCTTCTTATCTGCTAATATCGCGTTGTCAATCATCTCAAGGGCTTCTTCATGTCTCTGCCATATAATGGTATTTTATCATCAAACAGTTCAAGAGTAAACCACAAATCAGCTTCCACAATTATTCATGCAAGTAGAAGTTTTTAGATAAACTCTTGCAGTTATAAAGAATAAAATCACTGAACTGTGCCTTATTTTAATGTTCCCCACATTAAAATGATACTTTTCACAGCTATACATAAAGCATTTCATTCAATATAAAGAAGCACATTAACTGAGCACTACGTAGCACATACATGAAATAAACATATCAAGATATATGAAGTATATAAGTTGAATGCATGTGTTGAAAGCATGAGAATCTCTCATCTTTGCAAAAATTAGGACACTATCAATTGGATTTGTCATCATAGAAATGTTTTGACACTAAGGTTCAGCCTAATTGGCAGTAAAAAAGCAAAAAAAAAAGAACTACTAAACATTTTTTTTTGTCCAAGAGGGTGTCTACAGGTTTATTTAGCTGCAAGAGTTCCTCTCACGTTTAACAGCCCAAAGAATGAAATATTCAAGGAAATTTATGCTCTACTCCCATTTAATTTTTGAAATTTAAAAATAATACTAAATTTTTTTAATTTACATTCAAGTCCGACTTTTTCTGGTTTTTTTTCCCTATTTATCCCCTCCTTCTCCCCTCCCCCTTCCCTTTGGACATTCGATATCTGAACAATGGTCTTTCACTTTTTCAGTTAAAACATTTCCAAACCCAAACCCTTGTCTTTTTTAAAAATATATATATATATATATATATAATAACCATTCAAGAGTAACTTTTAGAGCCATGATGAAATGATGGAAAGACGAGCATTCCCAGAATTGATCTCGGGAACTCTTGCACCCTAAGTAAGAATCCATTTTTCTTTTTAGTACAAAATTCGTTCGGATATTGTTTGTCTAAACCAGCCTAGACATAAAAAAAAAAGGGTTCCAACATCAAATACCTGAACCACTTTCTGATTCAAAACATAAAAGATCCTGGGGTTGAAATGAGAATAAAAAGACCGCAACAAAGTGGGACACGAACAAAAAATAAAAACAAATTAAGTCTATGTTTTAATTCTGAACTAGAGATTAAATTTTCAAAGATTCAATAGCCTCTTCACATCGGCGACAAGCCCGAAGCAAAGGAGAAACAAACCAACAAGGTAATTCATCATCATCATCATCGCCAAAGCCTTTTCCCAACTAATTGGGGAAACAAGTCAACAAGGTAATTCCTAGTAACTGAAACAACCTTCACTAGATCAATGCCAAACACCAAACCAGTATGTTGAAAATCTAGAATGTCGTTTACAACTGCCACTTTTAATGCAAAGGTGATGAACTTCAATCCCATATTGATCCAGACACGTTCATGAAATTCATGAAAGAACACTGTAGTAAAACCTGATGTGGTTATTCATATGCTAGCATAAAATATATATTGCAGTGCCCATCCGACTACGTTACCGTGGTTGTTTGATGCCTAGTGACTTCTCGTGCCTAAACACGTTCTGCTAATCTTATCTGTGATATGACCCTTCTGACCCTCTTTTCATCAATTAGACGCTTCTTTCATCCTCTTCAACTCCAATAAATTCTGTAAAGGCTTGTATCTTCCTTTCCCCCAAAAATGTCAATGGTCTGATGTTACTTCACTTACCAGTTTTCCCGTCAAGCCACTGATACACTAGAGTAGGAAATGTTCTAGCTCTGTAATTCTAAATTACTGTTTTTGCTATTTCAAACCACTCTCTCTAAATTACTGTTATTTGCTATTTCAAACCACTCACACGAACAAAGTAAAGAAACTACCAGAAAAGGCAAAAAATCAGCAATGAATATGGGCTCATTAATCAACACTGTGAATGGCCGGATGAGAAGGCTAAGTTTCCATGGTTGCAAGCTGAAACTGCCGCAAAGGAATCATGGAATGAACTCATCAATGTTGAACCAATCTTATGCATTTATACCAAAAACAATAAATTATAAAAACAATTATAAAGACACCTAAATAAACAAACGCATCACATAAATTTCTCACTAGGTTTACAAACCTTCAAAGAATGCAAAGCCATTCCCAGGTAACACATAAGAACAGAGGAACGTGAGTTGATCTGGAAGGCCCTCCGAAAATGGTGTTCTGCAAATCCAAATTTTTCTTGGCGAAGGTAAATAGTTCCAAGACCATACCAGGCATTGTAGTGCCTTGAATCTGACCGAAGTGCACTTTGGAAGCACTTTATCCCATTGTCAAAATCCTCCAATGCAACGTACCTGTGCACAATGCCAAGCCAATTACACAATTACCGCCAACAGTAGCTAGTGAGAATATTTGCATAAATTTCTAACAAGAACCATTTTTGTGTGGTGAAACATAAAATAAGAAATACTATTAACTTACTCATGGCCACAAAGCGTGTGAGCATAAGGAAACCGGGGATTGAGATGCACAGCACGCTGAAAATTCTTGAGAGCAGTTTCATGGTCTTTTTGTAAGCTGAAACAATTACCTATAGCACACCTGCAAGATCATTTCATTCATGAGAAGTAGTACATGCACACTTACAAGATCAAGCACAAAAGAAACTACAAGATTTTATACTCAAATCCCAGACAAAAAATTATAACATACCCTTCCATTCTTCATTCTAACAAGATTTTATCTTTTTCAGATGTCATAAAAGCTGAACCAAGGGATACAAGGTAAAGATATGAAGTGAAATACAAAAACATACCAAGCTTGAGGAGATAACCGATCAGTTGAGATCAACTCTTGGGCCAGGAAGCTTAGCCTCATCTCTTCCTCTAGATGCTGTACACCAGGAAAATCCATGAAAACAGATAGGTCAAGATTACAGTTTTCTGGTTACATTATATCACAATCTGTATTTAGAGCATGGCAGGCACAAAATCATGTTATCTGCAATTAGCCACAATAACCCCATGGAAAATGTAGGGACAAGTGAAGAACAGAATAGAAAAACACCCAAAAAAATTTCAGAAATACATGCAAGACGAACTGCTCAAAAGCTAAATGCACTCACATAAAGAACAGTAGAGTAGATATCCATCCCCTCTAGAGTGTACGGTGAGACACGGCGAGCCCAACTAAAGGCACGATCAGCCTCCAAATAATCCACCATCTCAAAGAATGCCTTTCCAACCTAAATTTGCAGATATTGTAGCAACAAAGAATTACAAACACACACAATCTGCAAGTCTATAGCTAAAAGCCTCTGATCACACATTATGCAGGCAAAAGAACTAGAATCAAGTGTGTTTTCTAGCACCAACAATCATACCAATACCAAGTAGAAAAAAGAACTGCAGGAAGCAGAGAATAACATACATATGATAAGATGCTGTACACCAACAAAGTCTACATGAACAAACCTCAGATTAAACATAAAGATTTCAAAAACAGAATATGATATTATGCTACGCAAAGTCAACATCCCATATTCTCATGTACCTCTAGGATGAGGAAATGCTCAAGCACAAGTTGATTACAATTGCTATAATTGAGTTTCTTTTTCTTGACAATTCACTTCCTCACTGATTTGAAAAAGAAGACAACGCTACATCATATTTATTGATTTTCAAAGGGTATCCCATAAATCATCGACTAATTCTAGACCCCACACGCCCCATGAAAGGAAGAGAAGTCACATGATTACATCTTCATTAGACATTTAGTAATCTGAAACAATATAGAACTTAGGGATGGGATGAAATTTGACCAGCCCGGCTCGCCATGCCTGGCCAGACAAGGCCTCAATCCTGACTATCGAGCTTGCCAAGGCAGGGAAATCTGGGTCCAAGTTTGTGATTGGGATGGGCCCAGGCCTAGCAAGGCTCCATCCACCAGGCTGTAGTGGGTCTGAGTCAGGTCAGCACAGCCAGTTTGTGATAAAATGATCATAATACCCTCCACAAAGTTCAATTTAAAGTATAAATAATACGAGCAATTGGCCCTTTATTGATAAATATTATTTTTAACAGTATGCTCATGGTGGGATTTGAACTGGAAAAAAAGTATTCAACTTTTAAAAAAGACCACTGTCTGAACTGGTCCCTAGTTGGCATTCAACACTTCGATATTATTATATGCAAAATCATCTTACAAAGACATTGGATATCAAATTTGACGAGTTAAACTGGGTTACTGGGTATTATTTGATTTAAGGGAAGAGCGGTAGGCATAAGAAACCAACAGCCTGGTTGGAAACGACTAGCCTGACCTGGCAAGCTTCCATGATGCCAGGGCTAGAAAGGATTTTGGACAAGTGAACCACAGGTTGCAAGGCATTTTAGGGTTATAGTATGTTGGTGGCTGTGGGGTTGGGTTCTCTAGGAGATACGAATAAAGGAGATAGAAACACAATGGTTAGAAATGCATAGAATTGGCGGTCTATATTTTTCTTCAGCTGTGAGACAGAGAAAGATATACCAATAGTGTTAACGGGAGAGAGAGAGTGAAGATCAACCACTGGTGTACAAAGAGAGGATTGATTGGGCTTCCAAGGAAAAAAATGAATGGAGAGGGAGAGAGGGCTTATTTGAGGGATAGAGGAAGCACATCGACAGATAAAAGTTTCAGAGAAAGAATAATGAGAGCAGGAGAAGACTTCCGTATACAAAAAAATCCTCTAGCCTCTCCCTCTCTCTCTCTCTTGAAGGAGAGAGGATTTCTTGGGTCTCAAGAAATGGATGAAGAGCGAGAGATTCTTTGAGGGATGGGAGAGGAAAACTGAAAAAGAGAGCTGCAAAGAAATATGAAGAGACTGAAAAAGAGAGTAGCAAAGAAATATGAGAAGAGAGAGAGAGAGAGAGAGACCATGCCTTCAAAATTTTGAGGGAATTTAGGGTAGCTCCAGTCAGCGATAAGATGACGGAAAGTAAACTTAGGTGGTCTAGCCATGTGCAGCATCGACCTAGAATAGCAACAATTAGGAGGGAGTGATAAAAGATATGGTGACTTATTGTCTAACTGAGGCTATAGCCCTTGACAAAGCAGAATGGCAGGACAGGATTCGTGTAGCCAACCCCAAATAGTTGGGATAAGGCTCAAATGATGATGATGATCTAGTCAAACATCAATAAGGGAGAATAGAAAAGGGGATCATAAAGGGCTACAAAAATTGGTTGAATGGGATTCATGGCAGTTCAATTTTATTGCCACAGGTTCCGTCAAATGGGTCGAGTCCAGCCTAGGCTAGGCTAGCTGGACTTAATCTGGTTGGGACAAGGCATGGTTAAGGTTCATTTGGCAGGGCTTGCGCGGGCCCTATTTGGATTAGTACCCTTGGGGTCCAGGCCGGGTCGGGCCAGTGCAATTGCTAGTTGGCGTAGGACTAGGCTTAACCAACCCCGGCCCAAACCCAAGCCCAAAAGCATTGATCAACATTACAATATCCTCAATTCCTACCAATCCACCCCTCAAATGGGTCATAGGCAGCCCAGGCTAGACTGGCCAGCCTTAATCAGGATGGGCGGCCTGGGCTGGCTAAGGTCCATTGGGTAGGGCTCAGGCCTGGGACCCCATATGTCGTGGGCAAGCCAGCCCAGGGATGAAATCTCAAGCCCAGTTGCCTATCAGGCAGGGGCCTCAGCTAGGCAGCCATGGCCCGTAATGCCTGGTCCAGTGGCTCCAGCTTAGACTAAGATTTATATTGTAGACTATATAGAGTATTAAATATACGAAATAAGAAATAAGAAACTGTAGAATATCAGAAGTGCACTTTATTTTTGGATGAATAAATTGTAAATATCCATAAATTAAGATTTTATCTTATTTATTAGAAGTTTAGAACTATTATGTAAAAAAGAAAAAAACTGTTTTCTCAAATCTCTTATTTAATCTTTTTAATAAATTATTTCATACAATAAAGTCTGAAAAATTCTAAAAATAAATAAGAAAGCATACTATTACTTTTTAAAGAAGCCTAGAAAATTTAAATTCCTATTTTAATTCACTGGAAAATGTGTGCATGCATATCTTATTCTGTTATTCACTAGAAATGTAATGTCTAGGAAAAGATTCCTGCTTTCCAAGTAAAGAATTTCTACTAATTGAAGTAAAAACAAGAATCCAAAGGCTTCTATTAAACTAAACAAAATGGACAGCTACCATCACCTGGCAATGACTAAAATATTAATATCTTAAGAAATTGAATGCCTGTAGTATGATTTAACTATGCAATATAAATTTAATAGATGTAGTATAAGTAATCCAATAAAAGTTTCACATCTAAAAAAGTTTAAATAGGGGTATTATTTTCTTTATTTTTAACTTGAAAATAAAGAGTTAAAAATAAGAAATCCATAATTTATCTTAATAGTAAATGAGCATTCATTTTCTTATCTTTTTCTTTTGTTTAAAATGTTAATTATTGTATCCCAATAAAAATGGTACAAAATGTTGGTGATGACAGGATATACAAAATTTGGGTTTATCAAGAAAAAGTTTCTATACAAAAGAATCAGGAAGTAGAAAATGGCGCTAAGACGAAAGAAGGAATGAATGCTGCAGTTGAATTAAGGGTTGAGCCGCTGGTAAATAACAGAAAGCTCTGCTTTATGGACTTCCCCCTTCTCCAAAGAATCTGCAGTGGAGTCTGATTGCCTCAAAGTGTGGACAAAGGCCACTTGAAGTTGGAGGAAAAAAAATACTGGTGAACACTTGGTCAGGTCTCCAATGGATTGGAATGGATTTCGAAAGCGAGGGTATAACGTTGCTGGAATTCCCTATTACTATAGGCTGCAAGCCCAGTCGAGATCAAAAAGCTTGATTCTGTAAAGTAGGGCTAGGAATTCAGCCAATTTGGGAGTCCACGAGACCCATTCGGCCAGAGAAGGTCAGTCAAACATTGCCTTGGTGACCCACAACACGGGTGCTCTAAACATCACAAAAATTGTAAAATGGGTGCTTAGGAAAACACTCTATACACCATAAAGGGTATATCAATCCCTGAAAAACTGAAGAAAGAGCAAAAGTCAATGAAACCAAGACCAAAAAGGTCTCAGAGGAGTTCCAGAGTCATTTCCAGATCTAGCTCCTTCTGGGCAAGGGTGTCGGCAGAGTTTGCCTCCCACCAAATAAGCCGAAAGTTAGCAAGAATATGCCTGTGAAGGTCAAAGATTTGTTCAAAAATGTGCTCGAACCACCCTGGGCAGGGAGAAGCACCAGATGCCCAAGATATGAAACGCTTTGAGTCACTGTCAATGACTACAAAGTTACCGCATCCCTCGTTGAATCTTTTGATGCCCTCAGGAGAGCCCAAGTTTCAGCCATTGTGGAATCAGTATGCCAAATTAAACCGCAGAAAGAGAGGAAGGACTTTTCGTCGTAGTCTCTAAAGAGTCCCCCAAAACCAGCTTAGCCAGGGTTGCTGAGTGAGCAACCATCAAAGTTTGATCTGCCCAATGTCAGGGGTCTTAGGAAACTGAGAGAATTGAAGTGGCCTAGCTTTTATGATGGCCTGCCAACTGTTAAGGAAATCTGTGGTGACATAGCATTTGAAAGATTTAGAATTTTTAGCCCAAGAGTTCACCATAACTTTGATAATGACTATCATATTAAAGAGACTGATAATTAAAAATAAAATTGGTGATAGAATATTCCTCAAATCTAATGGAATAAGACAATATAAGTCCAGGAAATTAGAAGTCAATCTTTATTCTACATGTGCAAGGAAGCCTTAATTAGGCTGGCAATGGGCCGGGGCCCGGCTCAAGGGCCCAAGGCTGGCATGGTGGCATAAAGATGAGCCAAGCTCCCAAAGTAGTGATTTGGGACAGGCGAGGCCAGTCAAGGATCTATATGTACTCTCAGATTCAAATATGACAGAAACAAACCCGAACTTCTCAAAATCAAAGTTCAATACCCACGCAGCTACAAGAGAGTGCAAATTCATAAAATTAATTATTATACTATCGCATTAATATGCTAATAAAGTGAAACTCTCCCTCAAATGATTAGACCAAGAGCTAACGAGTCAAATTGGAACTCTTGAATAAAATACAGTTTTTGATGAGGAAAAAGATGGACATTTGCAAATGGCACAAACAATAAATATAAATTAGATTTGGTGAGCAGAAGAGGATTGAAAACATTTATTACTTGCTAGAGTTTTGGTTGATTTCGGTGACATATAGAATAATGACTCACGTTACAAGGACATTGACACAGGTGTCGTGCCTAGAATAGGTGTCTAGTGCTCTGAGCCAAAAGCCAACAAGGTTAAGATACATCCGTCCAAGTATATTATATAAACATTCTGTTATAATATTTTTAAAAAGTTGATTTTGGTGATAAATGGAATAATGATTCACGTTAGAAGGACACTGACACTAGTGTCGTGTCTAGAATAGGTGTCTAGTGCTATGAGTCGAAAGCCAACAAGGCTAAGACACATCCGTCCAAGTATATTATATAAATACTTTATATATAATATTTATAAAAAATTAAAAACACAAAAAGTAATACAAATAAGTAAAGATAAAATATCTTTTTTCATGCAAAGAAATTGAAACTATCATCTTTATATTTTTTATTTTTCAAAATAATGCTTCTTTGCTCCATTAATTACAAAAAATTGCATATCATAGCACAAGTGCAGTGGGTGGGGCATAGCAATAAGAGGTTTCTCTTCATAAGAGAAGGGTGGTAGTTCAAGCTTTGCCAAAGGCACTGTTTTATAACTACACGCAATCATTCCATTCTTTCATTGTAACATCTGATATCCATTGTTTACTTTTCACTTCTATCATCAATAAAGGTTAATAAATAAATTAAAAAATTTATATGCACGCAAACATTAACTCATACACATTCCTTGTACGTTTCATGATCCTATACACCAGCATACCAGGAAGACCAATCCATAATCTCCCTTCAACCAGATGGCATGGCCAAGCTGTCACCCGACCCCAATTCTTGTTTTGTGTTACTGTCAACCTTAGACATGTGTAGACACATCGAAATATGTGTCAGACACGCTAATCGTACTTGTTGATTGTGATAAGCCTCTAACATGGAGTGTCAATACTAGTCAGACATATCGGTGAAGGAGACATGATTATATATGGTGGGTTGGTATCGTGTATGAACAATTACGTAGAGTAAGTTGGTCTTGTGTATGACGGAATGCTGTGTAATGTGGTGGATAACGTATAACACGGGCGATGTGTATGGTGGTCATTGTGTGAAAGGTCATTGCATATGGTGAGTCAGAAAAGATTGCCATTGGCAGGGTTTGATCCCCTGACCACTCAATTAGAGGAGTAACATCCTAAACCTGTGCAACCCATGATGCATGTGAGATGATAGCCAATATTTTATTATTTTTTGAAGTGCTGGTGAAAATACATTAATGCATATTATGAGTTTCTACAAAATCCCTCGAGGTAGGGGTGTGGGCATTCCACATAGTGATAAAATCCAGAAAAATAAAAAACAAAAAAAACAAAAAAGACATGTAAAACCACCCCTCAGGTCGCAGAAATATAAAAAGATAAGATATTGTGGTTCGCAGGTAGAGAGAGAGGTGAGGTTAGAAGAGTGAGACCATATGGAAGTAGAGATGAGATAACAGACAGGAATGAGTTAGTATCAATAAGAGTGGGTGGTGAGAGCAAGAACAGGGAGATAAGAAAAAAGTGGCAAAAAAAGAGGGAGAAAGGAGAAGATAGGAGGGAGAAGAGAGAAAAGAAAATGTACGACCTGAGATAATTGCAGTGCAGGACGGAGGTTGCTTAGGTAGGCATCCCACTTGCCGGGGCTCTACTCAAAATCCATAAGATAAAAAACCAAGAAAAATAAAAAAATTACAGAAAAACCAAAAAATCACAGCTGGAGAGATGTGGGTACAAGAGCGGCTCTTTTTTTGTAAGCAAATTAACTACCAAGTTTGCCTCCTGCCAAGTATGACGGAAGTCGACTCAAAGTGGCCCACATAAATGAATAATGTGATAGAAAAATATGGGTCAGTCGCCAAGAAGACTGTGATATGCAAGATGCCCAATAGATAACGTTTCTGGAGTCAGCCTCTATAAGCAAGTGGTTCCCCCAACTTGGATTGAATCTCTTGAGAGCTTCAAGAAAGGCCTTTGCTTCCACCCAGTTTGAATCGTCGAAATTGATGTGTGTGGAGAAAGAGTCAAGGATGATCCCCACCAAGTCTCAGAAGATTCCACCAACACAGTACGGACCCAAGTTCCCATTGAACATCCATCTATGTTGACCCTTATACTTTGGACAATGCCTGGTTCGTTGTTTTGGACTGTAGTATGTCCCTCCAATTGGTTTGGGAGTCTTGCCGGGAAAAGCACTTGAAAAGCTTCCAATTGTTCCCCCAAAAAATCGTCAGATCTCTAGCTCTTTCTGCAATGGCTCTCGCAACTTTTGGCTTCTCAGAAGATCCGCGAGTTTTGCTCCCCCAAATGAACCAAATGGTCTCTTGGATGGAATCTCTCCAAAAAAAAATGCCTGCCAAGGTGTAGGGGGGGTGGCAGAGGGAATGGAAGAGGAGGAGAAAAGTTCCTTGATGGACTCTGGGGTGACCCATTGCCAACCAAAGTCTCTGTGATGTTTGGCCCCTACTTCAGAGGCGAACTTGCAGCAGAGAAAAAGATGAGAATGGGATTCTTCTTCCTCTCCGCAAAGAGCACATCTCTTTGCAAGGTTGAATCCTCTCCTCTTCAGTCGATCTAAATTTAAGTTTTGGTTTAAGATAGTAAGCCAGGTGAAGCCTTGGATTTTTTGGGGGGGTGGGTGAGTGAGGCTTTGTTGTGAGTGGATAAAGAGTGGGAGGAGGCAAGGTCGAGTGCTTTACAGGCAACATTTTATTATTATTAGAGAACAAAGAGAAAAGCATTATTAGTTTAAAAAATAAAAATTATGAAGTTGATATTTTCACATTGTTTGCATGATATAAAATTGTATTTTTATGTTTCTTATATTTATAATATCTTTTCATGTATTTTAGATTGGTATATAGCTACAATATAAGATATTTTATAAAATAATTGCACAAATGTGTCATACTTGTACTAGCTTTTTGGCCAGGAGTACCAGAGAGTAAAGGCATATACTAGGTATGACACCCATGCAGTCGTCCACGCAACACTAGAGCCATCATTACCATGAATAACTATAGTCCCAAATCTTCAACATGTCTCTGTTAATCAAACTTAATCTAGAGTTTACAAGAAATTTCTTCCTGTTACTTTGCACGGGAGCAGGCAGGTCTAAAACGTGAGAAGATTCCAACAAAATATATGAAGATTTATCAAGTTCCAAAAATGGATTTCTTTCCTTTTGGATGTTTACATCATTACAATATTCCAAGATGCATAACAAAAAAACAACACAATGGATATGGACAAAATAACCCCACCTTTATAAAACATTTAGCAGAATTTCTATAAGTTATTTCCCTTTCATTATAGAGAAACCGCACAACAATGTATAGAGGAGTCATTTACAAATAATGGACAAAGGATAGTGATACATGTATTCCTGTAACAAATATATGAACACAAGATTCAAAATGTAACAGAGCTATCACAAAGCAAGACTTCAGAAGTTTAAAGGTTTTTTTTATAAAAGATCTTGAGGACATGGCTCAATGCAAACTTTCGGAGGTTTAAACTTTAAAGCATTGACCAATGAACCTGATTCTTTATATGGTTACAGTAGACATTGTGTCTCTATCCCCAAAAATAGCCAGGAAGGTGTACAACATGAGCCCTTGGAAAGAGTTACATTATAAAGAAGAACAAAATCATTCTTCAGCATGTAAGTGACATCAGTAGCAAGAGAATGAGGGTAGATATGCGCAACAAGAATGAGGAGAACACGTCGAGGGCAATAATGGAAAAGGAAGCTACTTGCCAAAGTTCTGGAGACTCATGGACTGCTGGTTTAGTATTAAGTTCCCTGAAGAGGAGATTAGCACATCACATCCCAGAGAGTAACCACATCAGTACAAGCATGGAGAAGTTACTTGATGTCATGTAATAGCTCATAAAAATTTCATACTCCCCTGAAAATTTCCAGTAGATACTCCAGTTGCATAAAGGAGTACCAAAACTGCTGGAAAGGCATCCTAAGAACCACGAATTGAACAAGATAACATAGACATGGTTCATTACTTACAAAGGGGAAATACATGGATAAGATCCACTATTTTTGGCAAATAAAGCTTAAATATGGATTCAAATAACAATACGAATGCTTCTAGAGTTCAGACAAACAAGCTACAGAGATTGCTATATCACTTTAATTTTCATCTCAGAAAAAATTACAACACAATGTGGCACATATAAAAAATCATCAACCAATTCTTCAGACAAGTCAAAACACTACAAGACATATTTTTAAGCATTTGGATGTTTACCTAATTTTCAAAATAAATTGAAATGTAAAAGAATGAAAGGGGAGAAGAACATAGTTCAAATAAAGTAAAACCTGGCAAAGCACCCATCCCGTAGCATACTGAGACTGTGAAAGCTTGTGATATGCTTCCAATGCCTCCTGTTTTATTGGAATCAACAGAGTAAAAGAGTGAAATATATAAGGCATGTAAATGGGAAGAGAACCTGTTCTTTTATTATCTACAGCTATTGCATACCTGACCCCTATACATACAGGAAAGTCTATAGGCTTCCCCAAGAGTCCGCAAGAGACCTAAAAGTTCGAGAGCACCACTTGCAATTCTCGAACTATTTGGTGCTACACCTATTACTGAATTTGTTCTATCCCGTAAATGAGTTTTGTCATCGCCTGAGACTGATATAGCAGATCTAGATACTGCCATATCATCAGATCCAGCATCATCAGAAGCATCAATTCTTCTCCCTGAGAACAAGATGAGATTATTAGGATCCATAAATATTTTCTTTTCTAAGATCAACACACTCTAATGAAGATCATCATGCCAGAAAGATGCAAACTATAAGCAGCTCGGATGTCCATACTGCAGAGCTTTACATGAAGTTCAATAATCATGATTATATTTTCTCATCTTCAGCAATCTTGATTTATGGGTTGGGCAATCCTATAGGAAAATCAGCTCTCTTAATCTGGTATTCTCGCCTCATCTCCTAAGAGGAGTGTAGAAAAAAGTACTCCAACAATGATTCTATGACAGTAAGAGTGAGAGCATTGAACAAACTTTAAATTTGAAATATTTATCACATAATAGAGAATTAAATAGATTATCAATTTCAAAGACCACTTGTAATTTGTCAGCAAACCAAAGCTTAAAAAATCAGATGTGGTTCGGGTACGGATAACAGAACAATGCAGTAATAGAACAATTAAGTCAGCCAAAATGTAATATAATAAAGCAAATGAGACCTTACACAATGATACAAATTGCTACAGGATGCACACCATGCAGGTACACAGCCATCCACCTGCAGTCCCGCACATATGCACACAAGTATGCACGCGCTCACAGAGAGGCAGAGAGAGAGAGAGAGTTGTGCCAGAAAAGTAGAACAACTCATAAGTCTAAAAATAAAAAATTAATAGATCATAAGTTTTTATACAGTATGCGTACTTAAGCATCCCTCAGTTCTTTAACACCATTCCAACAGCTAGGGCGTGTCATTCCTCAGCTCAAAGTCCATCAAGTTCTTTTGAGGGACATTGAGTGGTGGAATGACACACCACTGCAGTCTGCTGTTGACATTGGATGGCTGGGTGATGTCACAAAACTGTGGGAAACTCAATTTCTCACATAAATTCTTCCAATGTAATATTACATTTATCACAGATGTTATAAGTATTTCCTTTTTTTTTTATTTAAGTATATTGTTGTTTATACACAGACTAGTTGCTGATTCTTTACTAATAATGTATTATAAGAATTGACAAGACAACATAAAAAGCAATTCACTAGATCACTTAATACAACAGTGAGTTACAAAAATTCATGAGCAACTGGTGGAAAACTTGGACATGTCACCTTCATCAAAATTTTCAGTACTCCAGGAATGTCCCTTGCGAGCTGTCCCTGAACGACCTGATCCAGAATTCATTTTAGAAGTCGAAGGAAAACTTCCAAATAGTTTGGCAGAAGAATGACTGGGTCCATTTCCCCCTACGTGTGAAGCATTTGAACTTGCTTGAGATGATGTGTCACTTGCAAGCCTGCTACTTCTCCGAAGCCCAGAATCAGAAAATAATCTCCCAGAAACCTGACATTGGAGCATTCAAGCCATAACATCACTTCAGAAGTACATGTACATATATATAATATATGTAACTCAAATCACAACACATAATATCATAAGCACATGCAAAGATTATCATTTTCCCTGAGGAATTCATGGGTACCTTGATGCCACTGATAACTAACAAGGGAAACAAGTATTCCTCAATGCATTGACACCAATGGAGGAACTTTAACAAACATCAACTAAACCAAAAATAAATAAAAGAACACAAGGAACAAGATAAGAAGGGTTTTAATCTGTCTCCTAATGGGGTCTCTCTTTCTGACTGTCTCAAATCATAGTTTTTGAGTATGCATCTCATGTTTAGCCACCAAAGGATGATATATGGATAAAGGGATACAGAAAATAGATAAAGAGAGGAACAAGAAATAGGTCCAGAAAAGAGTAATAAGATTAAGACAGCACAACACAAAAAAGACAAGAAAGAGCATGCACCTGAGAATAGGCAGCACGGGCAGAAGATGATCGAGAACTCTGCACTCAACCCCAACCAACAGGAATGATTAAGGGAAAACTATAAAGTCATCAATGACAGGTGACAGGAAATAACAATTGCTTTAGGATGCCTGCTGATACTTCATGGCAACAGAATGTGGAGAAAACAAGGAATGATTTGGATTTGGAACACACTTGCCCATCAAGATGAGGTCAAGCTTAACTCATGGAAATCCAAAGAAAGGGAACATGCAGACCAAGAAAATGCAGAATTAGTAGCATTATATCACATAATTCACAACGGTCAAGACGTGCAAGCTGAAATCAATTTCTTGTCTCTAACAATGAAAATCTTTGATGATACTTCTGGGAAAATAACAGGCATTCTGATGGTTCTTGACCTATCAAACTATAGCCTGATACAAAAATTTTACGGACTGGTTCTACCAGATAATACAAAGCTACACAATGGTACATAACCAATAGAACCCATTTGCAGGTTTGACTTGTTCAACAAGACTACAAACTCTCTTACAGGGAGTAACACACCCCAATATCAAATTGCCATCGATACAAAGGAATGATTCCAAGGAATTCAAATGGATACTTAAAATTGAAATGTCATAAGCGAAGGATGGGTACCTTACGCAGTTTCCCCTCATCCATAATTTTTTTCCTAGGGGCTTGATTAACAGCATTGGCAGCTGACCTGGGAGAACCTTCTCCACCCACCATGCTCATGTTTGACTGAGCATGAGCATTTCTATACAAAGGCGGAGGAGCAGCAGAAAACTGCAAAACCAACAAAGACAATAGATAAGCAACAAGATTTAGAAGAGATCACTTTATGTTCCCAATCTTTGTAACTTGAGTACTTTAAAAAAGTTCATTAGATAAATACTCCCATCATTAATACAAAAAGCAATGTTTAAAGGAAACTGATAATTCTTTTATTACCTGGGTTGAAACCGGAGAAGGAGTACTGTAAAGTGATACATTAGGTGGCCCACTATTTGAGTGTTGAGTCCCTTTCCCTGTTCCAACTGTAGTGCCTTGAGAATGGGCAGCTATTTCTCTATGACCATTATCATGTAATTGCTTCAAATGCCTTGGACTTGAATCATTTGCAGATAATGACCTAGTCCCCAACAGAGTGCTGTGATCATCAGCTCCAGACTCTGAGTACTTAGAGCTCATGTCCCATGACAGATGCTTTTGTTGAAGGCGGAGTACAGCTGACTCCCCAAAGATGTCAGATGCCTTTTCTGCAGCACCTTAAAAACACAAATGAAACACCCTGAACCTCAATTAAGGTATATATGGAGACATTAAAAAACATAACCAGGCATAGAGGGTGATCAGTTATGTGCCACCTAAAAGATCTAATGTGGGTGAATCACAAGGGAAATGAATTATTAAAATATTTTAAAAACAATTTTTTGAACATAAGACACCAAAACCATCATGCAATGGTGACACAAAGAGTCAAGCATGAATATTTTTAAAAATACTTGAGAACAATTCCATTTCCAAACAAATAGGGATGGCAATGGGCTGGCCGGCCTGGCCCAGCCCGGCATAATCAAGCTTTGGCCCACATGTAGGGCCCAAGCCTGAAATCCAGGCCCAGTTGAAGAGTCTAAAACTTCTCATATCTAAACATACAAATAATTTATCTTTCAAGATGAGAATGTTTTTTATCTTGCTTTTTATCTCATGTCATTCTCACTGAAGCAACTAAGAAAAAGGGAAATAAGTAAGTATCTCACTTTAAAGGAGTATTATAGAATCCTCCAATAATAACAAGACTCCTTGAGATCTCTCCATATCTTTTAATCTATCTAGCGGGAAGCCTCACAAATTTTTAGTATATCTCTCTTAATGCCCTAAAGAACAAAAGGTGAATTAGAGAGAAAATTATTAACAGAGAAAATAAATTTAATATATTCTGTTATTTCATTCTTTGAAAATTTCTTTGACTCCTTTTAAAGAGATAGATGGATGGATTATGTATGAGGTAAAATCAATTAACGAGAAAAATATAGAACATGCTGTAACAGATTGGAGAGGAGAGAGAGAGAGAGGGCCATTTGATGTAGGAAAAAATCAATTTACATTAACCTAAATCAGCAAGAGATATATATATATTACATGACAGGAACAATATCTATATTAGAAGATATTGTAAGGATAGAAATACTGGGCAATAGGGCAGAGCTCGGCCACGCGAAGGCCACCCATAGACCAAAAGGGCCAGGGAACTTGAGCCAGGGTATGCCCCAAACAGGGCCAGGGAACTTGAGCCAGGGTATGCCCCAAACAGGGCCAGGGGTAAGCCACCAGAGTCTAGAGCAGGGGGACTAACCGTGGCCCAGCCTGTTACGCCCCACCAAAACACAAGCTTCTTAAACCTAGTAAGAAATTTCGCAGTAATCCAAAAGACATCAAGATACAAACCTCAATGAAGTTCGGGCACATTTGAGCTTCTCACATATATATTTTCACAACTATAATAATGGTAGACCTAAGCATTAATTATCGTTATCCAAGATTTATATATGCATTAAGAAGGATGAAAGGTGAGAAGATGCATATAAATTCACGTGAAAATGGGCACTTCCTGCAAGGGACATACTACCGAAGCACTTAAAATTCCAAAAACTGCATTTTATTCCAAATTTTGTATATCCAAGTTCTTTTTTTGGATAATTTTTCTAATTGATCACAAATTTCTTGGTAACATGCTTTTATACAAACAAATTTCTAAGAATACTTTCAACTTAAAAATATTTTAAGTTAACAATTTCAATACAGTTCTTTGACGTTAAACACCAAACACATGCTTCAAACCACTGTTGTCATATTCGCTTCAAACAGCTCTTTTTTTGGCCAGGAAAGGAAATACCTTCGGCTCTTCATCGAATACAAGGGAAGTCTTTGGGTGTGTTTTAAAAAATAATAAAAATAAAAATTTAAAAAAACAACATGTACAATTCAAAACGTATTGATATACAAGGTACCTTTACCAAATTCCCATTATCATAGAGGTAGTTCAAAGCAAATCTCAATATTGTCGAGGTATTCTATACAAATTTTGAATATATTTCAGAGGGACTTTTTAAATTAATAAGTATATTGAAGTATATCAGGAAGTGATTCGCTTTGCGTCAATTTGACTGTAAAACCTAAAGACTTCAAATGAAGAGACCAAAACGAAGCAAATCTCATAACACTACATCAAACTGTCTTTTTTTGCTACAAGAGTGCTCCTGATGGTGTTCACCACCACTTCTTTGGTGTTTTAATCTTTTATCTAAAATGCCAAAGTGCCTCCCCCCAAAAAAAATTGAATAATTAAATAAATAAATAAAAACCAACAAAATCAAACTTAAAACTATAGTAAAAACCTTTGAGGACAAAGATTTATGAGATGATGAATATTGCTCCTCCAAGTCTATACAGGCAGGATCATATTCATAAAACGGCTATCAAAGAATGCTTGGTGACATATAATTCATGCTTAGGACTGACAGACAGTCTACCAACATTGGACATCTCATATTTTGCTAACAGACAAGGGAGCGGTAGCATGCATAAAACTGCAACTCATACACCTGAGTTCGAATTCAAGGACCCCTCATGAGGAATTGTGTCAGAAACTACATACCTAATAACCCCAAGATTAAAAGCAATTATTACCAGCTCCAGCTGCCATGCTTGAAATTAGTTTGCACGCTTCATAATGAAACATTGGAAACATTGATCTTTATACTTTAAAAAATAACAAAAACCAGCAACACACTTACCCAGTATGCAGAGTTCCTCATACGCAGCCCAAAGGAATGGATCCATTTCCAATGCTTTCAAAAAGTGGTCCACTGCAATTTTCCTTCTATCAGTGTACCTAAAATTTTGATCAAGACAGGCATAAATGATAGAATTATAGCTTTGATCGAAACATATGCTCAATAGTTTTGACAGAATATCATTTCATGAGTCATAGAACTTACAAAAGGCTAATCCATCACAAGAAACATGTAACATTGATTGAAGAATCAAGAATTAAAGTGATCAGCAAAGTTCCATCTTATATATAGCCTAGATAATCACACTAATATGTATATCATCATACATCATTTCAAGAACCACTCAAAAATGTCATCCTTTCGATATGGAAATCCATTATAAAGCATTTTAAGGTACTATTACACACACAATAGTACCTTAAGACTCCATTTAATGTACATATCCCCAGTGCTTTATTCCAATGAATGTTGACTCCATGGCAGATGATGTCAGACAGAAATTACTAAGAAGGCAAAGTCCACAAAAACCACTCACTCTGCACCCAATCCCAAATTTACAGAATCCATCAAATACCAACTTAGCGCCCCCACTCATATTTTATCCAATTCTTCTGATTTATGATACATCATATACGAAACGTCTGTAACCACCACAATTGACCACCGCACGAGACCAGCTTCTGTTCTTAATAAGCATCCATCCACTGAAAGATGAACACCATATGTTGTAATTAAAGCATAGACAAACAGAGTGCACACACAACAAGAGACAGAGGAGATAATGAAAAGGAAAGATGGGAGGAACAGCAGAGTCACCAGCCAGAGAGAATGCCCCATGATGAGAGATTGTCCAACACCACAACCTCCTTAGCAAACCTATCAGTAAAGCATATGATGAAGAGAAACCCTAAATAGAGAAATAAAGTCAAATAGAGTGGATAAGGTGAACGAGGTCTCCTGTGAAGCCCAAGTCCACAAATCTACAAGGGTATGCAGAATCTCAAGACACCAACCTGGTGACATCGAGCAACTTGCTCTCCACCAGTAGTTCAGCAGAATTCTACAGAACATGGAAACAAAGACTCTCAAGCAAGCCAAGAGGGAATCGACCCCAATGGAGATGAGTCACAAATAACCCAAGAAAGTCTTCCACATCACTCTAAGCAATCTCTAGTGCACTGCCACCTCCTACTGGGTCAGGGTTCTCAAGAGAGATGCCATCAAAGGTGAATTTAAAATACCAAGTTAAGGGGCTTCCCAATGAGTACATATGTAAACTTCCAAAGTTCTCCCATTCTGATTTCACATGCCTGTAGCAGTGAGCTCTCAGATCGAACAGTTAATTCGAAGGTTCTTTTGGTCAGGAGAGGCAGCTAATCACAAATTCCACCTCATCTCTTGGGATAAATTAAGTGAACCGAAAAGGCAAGGAGGACTCGGGATTAGAAACTTAAGAAAACATAACTTAGCGCTTCTTGGTAAGTGATGGTGGCGTTTGGCTACCCAAAGGGATCAACTTTGGATCGACATCTTTGGGCACAAATATCACATTCCTTCTTCCCCTTGAGTACCCGACTGCAAAACTAACCGTGGATCATCTAGAAGTTGGAGATCGTTATGCTCTTCTTTTCAGCTTTTCAAAAACTGCATTCGCTTCCACCCTAGAGGTGGCTCTCCAGTTCTGTTTTGGCATGATCTTTGGATCGGTCACGAAACTCTTAGGGATAGGTACCCAGACCTCTAGTTGCTCGCCTGCTCACAAGGAGCATCTGTGGCAGACGAGATGGCAGCCGCAGGGTCATCTCGCTCTTGGAATCCAACTTTCAGGCATCCGGTTAACAAGACTGAGATCTCTAATTTCTCGGATCTTGCCGCAGCCCTGCATCTTTGCTTTACTAGCCCCACAGGGAGACGACAAGATCATTTGGACTCCTAGTGCCACAAGAGTCTTCACAATTTCATCCTTCTATCAAAACTTACCCAACCACCCACCTTACCTCTTTCTCCCTCCTCCAGTGTAGCTTTAGCATGGTCATCCTTCACCCCTCCCAAGCTTCAAGTATTCATGTGTCTTGCTCTCTCCCAAAGGGTACTTACTATAGACCAGCTTCAAAGATATGGTATTCCTTTACCTAATTGATGTGTTCTTTGCATACGCACACTTGCTCTTACACTGTCCGTTCGCCTTTAGGATATGGGGTGAACTGCTACAACTCTTCAACGTCTGGTGGGTGTTACCAGCCTCGATACCCCTTATCCCTACATCCATGCAACTTTAACATTAACCTAAGCCAGGTATTCTACTGTGAAAATTTGCGGTGGCAACTTCTATTTGGGCTATATGGATCAAGCGAAACAATAGAATTTTCCAAGGAGATCACTTCTCCTGGTACAATACTTTTGTTAAGCTTAAATCTTCGGTTGTGTTTTGGGCTACCAACCACAAGAGCTTTAAAGGGGTCCTCCCATCCAGTTTTATCCAGGATTGGGTTGTGACCATGCAGCATGGTAGTATGCGACTACCTCTGAGGAGACCACCTAACCCGGGTCATTTCAAGCTTAACTTCAACAGATGCTCTCTTGGGAACCTCGGACCCGTAGGAATTGGTGCCATTCTCAGGGACCAGTCCGGCTCCACTATTGCTTCCATTTCCAAATTCATATGTCATACCGACTCTATGGAGGAGGAGGCAACTGCGCTTCTTGAGGGCGTTAAGCTCCTTCTTCCCATCAGATTCTTCCCATCAGATTAGAGTCTTTTATTATAGAGGAAGACTCCAAGAATGTTATTGCTTGGGCTACAAATTCTTCTCCACCACCCTGGGTTATAGCTCATATTTATGATGAGATTAACCACCTTTGCATGGATATGCACGTCTTATGGAGCCCTATATGAAGGGAAGGAAACCAAGCAATAAACACACAAGCTAAGGAAGGAGCGGCGCAAGATAGTTTTTAGGATTGTTGTTTGGGGATCAGCGTCTTTTTGTTGGTTGCTTTGATAATATTTCACTGTAACTATTAAAAAGATGGCTTTTTGATTCTCCTCTTTCACCCCCCTTTTTCAGAAGGGATTTTTGTATATTGAGTTTTCTGTCTTGTGGTTAGTCTCTCGTTCTTTTACTCTTATGTACTCTCTATCTTTATAATTAAAGGTTAACTTTATCACAAAAAAAAAAAAAAAGGATTCCCCCCATTCTGGTGAAGAATTCCTAAGCCACAAAGCCTACAAGGTCCTACAAAGAGAAGCCTGGAAATCATAAAGGTCATTCAGCAAAATCTCAGCTGCTTTACATCATGTACCTTTGAGTGCATAAATAGTTTTTAGTGAAAAAGACATATAACCCCCTCTCTAAAATTACAAACCCAAATAACCCCTTGAGCCTATGGAAAACCTATAGACCCCTACAAGTTAAAAGAAAAGGACATTTAAGCGCCTCCTTACCTTTTTCATTGTTCAAATTATAAAATTTCCCTTTTTTCTTTTTTCTAATAACCCCATCATATAAATGGAATTTGAAATGCCTATTTTATCCTACTTGTGTGGTTCATGAGATGAAAGAGAGATATGAGGATTCAATGAAAGTTGCAAGAGAGAGAGAGAGAGAGAGAGAGAGAGAGAGAGAGAGAGAGAGGGAAAAAGAGGTTCATAGGTGAGGAAGCAAGAGAACAAAAGGGAGAGCTTTTCTAGGATTTTGATGAAGGGATCATTAGAAAAATAAATTAAATATTGTAATTAGCCAAGAAAAAGATGCATAGGCAGTTAAATGCCCTTTTCTTTTACCATGGTGGGGCTCCATGGGTTTTTCATGGACCAAGGGGTTATTTGGGACTATGGTTTTAAAGAGGGGGTTTTCCCCAGCTTCTAACAGACAAAACTATCATATGGAGGTGATTATGTATTTCAGGGATCCATCTATTGCATCAGTGCTAGAGGTCAATATCATTCCCTTCTAGTTTTGTTTTCTTAAATCACATAACTTTTAGGTGGTACATTTAGTTCATGCCCTCGACAAACAACAAGAGAGAAGAATGGATGATGTTAGCATGTGTCAAATCCCTTGTCTGGTACACCACAATAACAAGTATAAGGAAATGCCCAAATGCAGGTACATATGAAATGTTTGGAAGAGGAAGACTATATGGACTTGAAGAATCCAGATGTGTGACATCCTGCAGTTATCTCTCTAAGTTCCATCAATTCAATCACTACGAGGCCATCAACAATACCACCAATATCCAATTTCAAAATGCATGAGGACCAGAGCCTCGGTCAAAGTTGTATCAGCAGTCAAACTCTCAGCCATAATAGAATTATCTGCCCATATCATAGTCCCATACAAGCAAAACAACTAGCATTTTGTAGATCATAATCTCCCTATAATGTATCATGCTAATGGCAATGTTTTACATCCACACTTTAAAAAGTGGACTCCAAGAAGAACTTGGCCTGGTACCAAACCCAATCAGCTTTCCTAGACACAAATAAACACTAGATGAACCTTTGAAAAAATAGAAAGAAACAAAGAAGCTAACTTTTAACTCAATGGCAGTCCCGGATACTTCAAAGTCAACAAGTAATTTGACGACTTGTCGACCTTATTAGCTTTTCTAGATACAACGCCAAAGATAGGACACAGAACAGACAAGCCAGTCAAGTAGCTCTACCACTAATACTGTGTAATAAGTACAGTGTTGCAATGAACAAGTGAGTCGAAAATTGGAGAAAAAGAAGCAACATATTGTTTGTTACACCTGCTTGATCTTTTAAACGGATTAAACATTCACACGATAACTTCACGCTTATATATCAGCTACAAATGCCATAGGCAAAAAAAGATGTCTATGAAAAATCGCATGGAATTACAAAACCAAGTGGATACCAACCTATAAATTAACCCAAGTAAATAATGTCCAGCTGCACCATTTGGAAGCTGTATAGACCAAAAATAAAAAAGACTGGTTAGCAGATCTTCTACAGCAATTGGTTGTATTAAAAAAATCAACTGGAGCGCACGGATCAGAGTGCAGATCAATTAAAACCAACAAAATAAACTGCCGAATGTACCAACCCAACTGTCCCAAAGTATTTTCATATTCAAGTATAATCAGGAACCACACATTTCAATGTGGACAAAGCCTCGCCAAATAGCCATGCCATGCGACATGGTATTGTACTCATGCAGCACATTACACCACATAGAATAGCTCTTCAAACATAAAGCCTAGATTTATAAATTATTAGCATGGAACACAACCTCTGGATTGGGCTCATTGCGAGGACATAGGGCTACTTCAGCTTCACGAAGAAGATCCATCTGAAAGCATGATAATGCAAACAAGTAGCGCGACTGTGCCATTTTTGTTCCTATAAAATTTTAAACCACATGGGTATGAGAATACATCTCATCAAACAACTTTAAATGGAAAAGGGTTCCATAAAACTACCTTGCAAAAGGGTACTTCTGAGAATGCCTACCTTTTAAGATGTGATACGCACAGTACGCTTGATTATTGCGCAAATAGCAGCTTGCCAACAATTGCAAGTTTATCTGAAAGGGATGATGGGAAAATGTTAACTCCTGAGAGAGTGTCGAATGGCCGAATAGAAAAGTTCATTTCTTAAAAAAGTAGAACACTAAATGCAATGCCAACTGCCAATGCAGTACTTGCCAGGTAGAGGCTGAATGCAGAAGCACAATACTTTGAACTGAGCCAAAATATTGTAGCACTAAAATAATGGTAGAAGCAGATCGGGATGTAGAAGAAACAGAGAAACATATGAAACCTTGATCCTCATTCTAAATGCATGAAATTCAAATTTTGGAAGGTAATTTGCATTTGCATATACCAGTTTTGCAAAAACTCGTGCTCTTCTTTCATTCTGTGGGGTTTTGCACGCTTAACAATAATCTCAAAACGTATGCATCAGAAGACTCAGCAAAGTCAGAAAACCTATGTTTTGCCCACAATCAAGGGATTTAAAAGCGTTCTCACAGAGCAATTCACTGCATTGAGAGCCATGCTAGAATGCTCTCTAATTTCTAGACACTTTTTTTTAGTGTAATTTCTAGACACTTAAATAAGTTGAAAATTGATACTCTTCTGAACAATTTTTACCCTAGATGAATATTATGATTTTTTGAATGGGCCGCTGAAGATGTAACCATAAAAATAATACAGCTCCAATAATATAATTCAATCCCATAAGATTCCTGCATTAAACGGAACCAGTCCCTGTCTCGTTTTCAGTGATTCCAGCGCTCCATAACATTAAAACACGCAAAAAGATAATCACATGTCCTTTCTCCACCATGACTGCTCTTCATAACTACTCTAATCCAAACAAGGAGATCCATTTCCAATTGTTGAACTTAAAACCCCTTTCCATTTCACAAACCAGACTTTCAGGGACAAAAAACGTATTTGACATCAAAACTTCCATCACTGCTACCAAATAAAACCAACTCTTACACAAAAACTAGGGTTTTAGAAAAACAAACACTCCACAAACCTAGGGTAACGTAACTAGTGGTTTCAGTGTTCAATGGCTGGATGAAACTTCAAAATAGGGTTTAGGGGGGGTTTACCTCGGAGGGGAACTCTGCACAGAGGCGCTCGCATAAGAAGGTGGCATTTCTGTACATATAGAGGCGCAGGCTTGTGTTGATACAGTCTACGAGAACAGCTTCCATGGCCATGGCCTTTTCTATGCATTAACCACGAAGAAGAGAAGAGAGATGCACCAGCAACGGGCTTCAAGATTTTAAACAGAAGTTCGAATCAGAGCGCCACGTGGTAATGAGATGAGAGAGAAAGCGCGATCATTTAAGTGAGAGAAAGTTTTGAAACGATAGGAAAGTGCCGAAGTCATGAAGATAGAGAGTGGAGAAGAGGGAAAGTGCGATTATTTTAATAACTGATAAACTTTAGGAGAGAGAGAGAGTGGAGGGTTGGTGAGAGAAGGTACGAGACAGATGATGAGAGAGAAATTGTGATTTTCTAGAGAGAGAAAATTACTTTGGCACCTGAAGAGATTTGGAATATATTAATCATGATTTTTGTATGGGTTCATAAGAGATTTGAAATTTTATTAATCATAAGTTTTAGATTGGTGTGATTTGTAAATGGTATCAACATTAAATGATCAAATTTATCGAGCCTTATGGTAAGGTCTTCTATTCCATTCTCACTATAAGGTAAGGCCTCGAATCCTCATTGATTTTTATTATTTTTACTTACTTAAAAAAAATAAAAATAAATAATGTACTCCTCTGAATCTCATTAAAATATGCCAATTTCAGTGCTAAAAATCCTTATGATGGCCTAAATACCTATTTTTATCCTTAATTATGAAATTTGAAGCTCAACAACTTGCAAATTTCGATAATTATTAGTTTGGAGTTTATAAGAAACATTATTTTTAGGACTCATAGACTTTTTTGTTTCATATTCACAAATCTCAAGGTTGAATGATCAATTTTAGATTTTTTAACATCAGAACAACCTTATCATTTGAGTTATTTAAATGCACCTTTTTCAAACTTATATAATTTTTTCATTTTCAAATGATGTAAATTATACATGGGGCGATTTATATGAACGAAAACTTGGACAAAATAAATTTATCATAATGCACCTAAGATAATAACTATTTAATATGTATTTTGATTTTATTTCATAATATCCATCCAAATACACATTATTTTGGGTTGAAATAAGGGCAAGTTTGATTGGTGTATAAATATTTCCTCGGAACAAATATTTATACATGTAAACTCTTTGCAGGGAAAACGTTAGCAAAATTTATTTTCATCATGTTTGGTAACAATTTTAAAAAACAATGTGTGATAAGTTACATATGTGTGGGAACTTGTTTGGTATTTAAATATATTTGATACATATATTATATCAATATATGTAATATTTAAATCATATTTATTTAAAGGATGCGGTTTGTATAGAGTTGAGGCTCTAAACAATCAATTAGAGTCAACCTTAAAATAGTATTGAGAAATATGATTTTAATAAGGGAAATCTTTGTGATAGCCTTAAAATATATTTTTATCTTTAATTATAAAATTAAAGCTTAAAAATTAGTGTAGATTGAGCAGATCTATGAAAATCTTGAAAATTGACGGTAAAAAAATACATTAAAAAATACACTATTTTCAAAACTTTAAATTCATTTTTTTCTCATGTCTATGCATCTTGATGTTGAGATGATTAATTTGAGAATATCTAGGCATCAAAATAACCTCTTATAGTGAATTTTTTGAGGTGGGCTCTATTTTAATTGTTTAGAGCCTCACTCTATATAAATTTTTTCCTTATTTATAACTATTTACCATTTATGTCTACTATTCCAACTCAAAATATGTGTATTTTGATGGCACTTTGAAGTTAACTAAAGAATTGGATAAATGGTTAAAGTTAATATCTTAGGTCATTTTGTCAAATTTTTTTAAGGGAAAAGTATACGTAAGGTTGCAACCTTCAAATGTAGAATCACATGTGCGCCTCAAAAATCTATCGAACATATTATTTTAATGTTGATAAAACCTCTAGTCGATCATCTCGACATTAAGATTTATGAATATGAAAAAAAAAAAAAAAAAAAGGTTCCCGGAAATAATGCATCTTGCAACACATTATCTAGACCGCCCATTTTCAATATTTTCATATATTTATATATCTACTTGATTTTAACTATTTTTTAAATTTAAAATTTTTAATTAGGTATGAAAATAGATTTTATGATAATATTAGGAATTTTTTATAACAAAATTACATGTTATGATAAATTTTTAAGGTGCGCCTTAATTAGATTGTTTAAGGTTGCATCCTTATAGAAACCGCACCCTTTTTAAAAAGACAGTCAAGAAAATGTAAATTTATTTATTTAAATGAAATAAATTCCTTATCCATTTTAAGCATGAAATAAGGATGGAGATATTTATACTAGAGAGAGAATGATAGAGAGAGAGAACAGGCGTTGTCGTTTTGCTCTACTTTTTCTTAGTGAAGAATTTCCAAAATAATTTATTTGAAAAATTATCCAAAAATAGTTTTTTTTGAGGATATAGAAAATGCAACAAACATAGGTTATCTAGGAAAGCAAGACATGATAAAAAAAACAAATGATAAATTTTGAAAGGTTAGATCTCATTTTTGGAGCCAAAAAATACATTAATTAAAATTTTAAATAATATATATATATATATATATATATATATATATATATATATATATATATATTGTTGAAGTAAGGTGCAATCTTATACTGTTGAAATTTATATAAAGTTGTAATTTTATAATGTTGAAGTAAGGTGCATCTCAAAAGTCTTACATAGGAGAGTGTTCTGGTATTGGAACTCCAAGTGATTTTCTCGATATCGAGATTAATGGACACAAAGACAAAAAATAATTTAAAATAAAAAAAACAATGTATCTTGTAACAAGTTATCTAGACCGTCAATTTCCAAGATTTTAAAATGTTTATTTGTACAATTTTTTAAAATGTGTTGTTTGTATAGAGCCGAGGCTCTAAACAATCAAAATAAAATACACATTCAAATAATGTTGAGAAATGTGGGTTCAATACTGGATATCTTTTTGATAGCCTTAAAATATATTTTTCATCTTTAATCATAAAATTTAAAGCTTAAAAAATAATATAGAAAGAGCAAATCTATGAAAACTTGAAAATCTTGAGACTTGGCTGTCAAAAAATTCATTACAAGATGCACTATTTTAAAAACTTGAAATCCATTTTTTTATCATGTGCATGCATCTTGATGCCGAGATAATCAATTTGAAGATATTTGGGGATCAAAACAACCTCTTTTAATGAAAATTTTGAGGTGGGCACCAATTTAATTATCTAGATTTTTTTTTTTAAAAAAAATAATTTTATAACGAAAGATGAAAAGAGATTTTCAAGCATTTTCCACACCAAAACATCCCTAAATTTTTTAGGCGCGCCTCATTTCTTCAATTTAAAGAGGAAACCTTATACAAACCTTACCCCAAATTAGAATGTGTGGGCTTGACAAATCACTAAGCCCCTAAAAACGGGGGGAGGACGGACGAATGCGGCTTGGGAGGACGACATGATATTTCATCAAGAACAATAAGAAATATATTATTTTTTCAACGGCTACTATTAAACCAATGAAAACCAACGAATACGATTGAACAGTGATGCCATGGACTTTTTAAGACAATGCAGCATTATGTCGGTGTTTCCTTTTCCTAAACACTGTTAGTAGAGGTTTAGGGTTTCGTCAATTTAAGGTTTTCGAAAGTTTGGGTTTCGGGTCTAGAAAGTGCATGTCACGCGTCTGCAACTTGAGATTGTGAAGCGTAGGGTTTGTGAATTGGGGTTTCTGCAGCGTGGGTGTGCAAAGCGCTGAAATTTATGGTTTCTTTCCACAGCTAATAAATGCAAGTTGGGGTTATCGGAATTTCATCAATAATACTGCTTGCATTCAGGGTCTCTGCAATTTAGGGTTTCCGTGGCTCAGTGAATCGGCAACCTTGGGACGCTGCGTCATCAGGGTTTTGCAAATTTGGGCTTCTTGGCTCCAGTGGTTTTTGAAATTTTGTTCAGGGTCTCTACAATTCAGGGCTTTTTCAACTCAGGCTTTCCGCAAGTTAGGCCTTCCATCAATGGCTGAGCATTTGGCTTCAATATTTGGTACAGAGAAGGACAGGGTTAACTGCCCCTTCTATTTCAAGATTGGAGCTTGCAGGCATGGTGATCGATGTTCTCGTCTTCATAATCGCCCAACCATAAGCCCCACTCTCCTTCTCTCTAACATGTATCAGAGACCCGACATGATGACACCAGGTGTTGATCCCCAAGGCCAAGCCATGGAACCCCAAAAAATCCAAGAACACTTTGAAGATTTCTATGAAGACATATACGAGGAATTAAGCAAGTTTGGTGAGATCGAAAGCCTCAATGTGTGCGACAATTTAGCAGATCACATGGTGGGTAATGTCTATGTTCAGTTCAAAGAAGAGGAGCAAGCAGCTGCCGCTCTGCAAGCTATGCAATATCGATACTATTCAGGTCGACCCATAATCATTGATTTCTCGCCTGTTACTGATTTTCGAGAAGCGACTTGTAGGCAATACGAAGAGAACAACTGTAACAGAGGTGGGTATTGCAATTTCATGCATGTGAAGCAAATTGGAAGGGAATTACGGAGAAAGCTGTTCGGAAGGAACAGGAGATACAGGAGGAGCAGGAGTAGGAGTAGGAGTGTGAGCCCTGGTCACAGGAGGGAATCAGAGAGAAAGGGCTATGGGGATCATGGTAGAAGGAGCTATGATAGATATGATAAGCACGGAAGCCATGATAGGCATGGGAGCTATGACAAGTATGATAGGCATGGGAGGCATGACAGGCATGGAAGGCATGGGAGTCCAAAGAGAACGAGGAGTCCAGTTCGCGAAGGAAGTGAGGAAAGGAGGGCGAGGATCGAACAGTGGAACAAGGAGCGAGAGGAGAATCATTAATGCTTTTTTGTTCCTCTTCAATTGTATTCTTCAGGGAAGATGTGATGATGAAAATTGGGTTTTCCCTATTTGTTGGAAAGACTAATCTTTTTGATTTAGAAGGTAGGTTTGATATGGATTTTGAAGTAATTACTTAGTATTGTTGTTTCTGGATCTTTTTGTTCTCAAATTTTGTCTTTGTGTATTTTTCTTGTTGTTGTGCCTTGTGGACATGTTGTTGCGATGAATGGGCATATGGGTTCTGGACTTCTGGTTATTTTGGCTGTTTTAGTTTTAAGGTTTGTCCTCACTGCCTATGTGATTCATTGCCTACCTAGATTGTGGAGTGTTTTAGTAATGATGTTCTAGTTTGGTCGGGGGTTATGTTTATGAGAATTAGTTGCCATTTCCCTTACCTCCCATCAGTAGTATTTATTGATTTATAACCTCTATGCTCATTGTATGCAACTTCCTGATTTATTTAGCTATGAAGTGATGAGTTTTCTATTTCTAATTAATCATTAGAGTATAACCATGAAATAAAAGAATTCAACAACAACCTGTAGTCTATTGTGAGAGCTGGTTCATACACGTGCTTCTCATTTTTCTAATTATCGTATGATCTCTCAAAGTGCTTCCCGTAAGTTTTACATAGTTGAAAAACCTGGACATTCAGTTTCCATGAATATGGTTTTCTTGTGAAGGGCTTTAACATAATAATTGAGGTTTTCTTGTTACTATTTGCATTGTTGGTTATTCTGTTTGAGGATCTTTGAGACATTTATTGAGACTTCTTTTTTCTAGGCTTTAACATAACAATTGAGGTTTTTCTTGTAACTATTTGCATTATTGGTTATTCTGTTTGAGGATCTTCTATATTCTTATCGAGACTTCTTTTTCTATCCATACATTATCTGCATGTTGTACATGTGTGTGCGCACACACACGCTTGTTTATATGCCACTCATTATACATGCATCTGGTCTCCTATAATTCTAGGGCCTAGTGTCAAATTTGTGCCTCTTAGTTTCCATTGCTATGCATAGAAAACCTGTAGGATTGATTGAGGGGTTGTTACATAGGCTAGCATCTTTTTTGCTCATTTCATCTATTGTTTGGTGTATTAATCAAATCCTTTTAGGTCATTCATCATTTTTGCATGGGTGAAATACATGGAGACCGACTACTTGGAAAATTTTACTACCAATGTAGGAAAATACAGAAAGGGGCAAAAAACAATTCAATAATGCCAGATTTGAGTTGATCTGGCTTTTCTTGCACAAAAAAGTGACCCCAAAACCCTAGATATGACTTGCTGACACTATTCCTAGTCTGTTTTTACTATTCATGCCCCAAAGTTCTAGAAACCCTAACTTATCAGGTTCGTTTTATTACATTATGTTAAAAAAGACCAAAACGACCCCCACTCAAGTTAAAAACATTATAATAAATACCCCACAAGTCCCTTCACTTACAGTAAAACATAAAAGATCCCTAAACTACCCCAAATTTTAATTCAAACACTATAAATAACTTGAAGACTATATAAAAATAAATAAACTAAAAGAAATTCCTTCAAAAAGTTGGCCTTCTCCTCTTGGATCTCCTAGTGACCTTGGGATGTGAATCGTTATAAAGTTGGTCGTCAAATTATGGATTGATTGGGTCAAAAGGCTCATGGGAACTTTCTTGACTTGTCAAAGGACTGCCCAGTGCATCATTCTCCCCTGGTTGTGAAGAACTCGACCTCGAGTTCGGCTCTTCTTCTATTGCTACCTCAGGTCCATGGAACTCTAATGTAGTGTTTTTTTTTTTTTGGCATTTGTTAGATTTGATATGTAGGATTATTTTTTATCTTGTGGTCCCCTTTATGGAGTAGAAAGCCTTGCCTTTGGGAAGCCATCTTGGCCTAGGGGTCCGTCGGTTGGATTTGGGGCACCTTAGACCCCTTTACCCATGATCTAAAGTTTACCAGTATAGTAACCTTTTCCCTTTCGGTCTCCCTCTCCTGATTTTAGACTAATTGGAATGGAATTTCTCCATGGTCTTTGGACCCAATAGAGTGGACAGGAGAGGACTTTTTTGGGTTTAACTTGATCAAGTAGCCTCCATACCCCTACCCCGTGGTGTATAGGTGGAGGCTTCAACATAAGGACAGGGTCTCGTGAGAAGGATAGGAACACTGGGATCACTTCTAGCCTATTTGCTTTTGTGGATTTCGTTTTGAGAAACAATCGGTTGGACATCCAGCTCAATGGCTCTTTTTCACCTTGTCTTGCAGCCCTCCAGCACTGTAAAAAATTGATGGGGTTTCTCACTTTCCTAGAATAGGAGGAAAATTTCCCTGGACTCGTACTTCTCCCAATGCCCGTTTCTAACCACATGCCTTTCTTTTAGCATAGGCAATTCTATAACAATGCAGGCTGGCTACTTGGAAAGCAAGGGTATTGTCTTTAGTGTGGTGTATTACTCTTATTAAAGCAACCTTGTAGAGCACACCAGCTTCCCGGTGGTAATAGTTATCACTAGACTAGAGAGACTAATGAAGGAATTCCTTTGGTGTGGAGCGGGCAGACGACACAAGTTCCACATGGTGTCGTGGGACAATGTTGTCCCTTAGGCTTCAGCTGAGCTACAAATATATATCAGTTTGAGTGAGGGAGATCAAGTGGTTTGAATCCTTGAAGTTTGTCTTAAAGTAGCCCAAGCATACTGAGCTAGCCTCTCTTTCTCTCTCTCTCTCTCTCTCTCTCTCTCTCTCTCTCTCGTGGGACAGGGTTTGTAAGTTAAAAAAATACGGAGGTTGCATTGGCAAACTTAGGGATTGTAATCTACTGTAGTGGCACTTGGCAATTGGCGGGGGCACATTGTTACCCAAAATGGCCATTTGTGGCAGCAAGTCATCCAACAAAGTATGGCCTTGATGAGTCGGAATGGTATCCTTGGGCCTTCGGAGCATGTAAAAATTTGGTCTGGAGCTACCGATCTTTTACGAATAACATTCCTTTAAGGGTGAGAAGGGGGGATAGAATAGGGTTTGGGAGGGTTCTTTGGGGTTGGAGAAAGCATGTTATGACAGTGTTCCCTGGCCTATTTTGTTAATGAAGGAATCAAATTGCAGTGGCACAATCCCACAAAGTTTTTGGGTGGAAAGTGTTTTCTTGATACCGAGTTCCTGATCGTACTGATTTCTTAGGGCTTCTATTGTCTGTATGTTTACCTTGTTTTAGCAGTCATAAATTGGTTGGAGAACTGCAAACTCCGGTTGATTCTTGCTGTCTTCTTTTATTACGCTCTGAACCCTAGCCCCACCAACACCCCCATTGCCAACAGACCCTGGTTCTCAGGTGACCCGCGATAATCCAGGCATTCAACTGGCTCACACTAGCAAATAAACCACTCACAGTAGACCAGTTACAAAGACGAGGTTATTCTGCTTACAAGCTGATATGTCATGTGTAAAGAAGAGCAAAATATCAATCACCAATTCATCCATTGACAGGGGACTAAAGATGATTGGTCAGCACTACTGCAAACTTTTGATTGTGTGTGGATGATATCACAGTTGGTACAACAACTATCCACAGCCTATTTGACCTCAATATCCCTCTTTAGGTTTCTGTCCTTGGTGTGCTTCTACTCTGAGCACAACATGGGTCATTTGGTTGGAGAGAAACTAGTGTTTTCTTGAGGGATGAGAAGCTAGCACAAATTCTGTCGAGGACCAAATTGTAACTCTGGTTGTAGTTTGGGTAAGGGACTGCAAAGGGTTTCGAGCTTACCTGTCGGCAGAGTTTGCAAGTAATTGGGAGGCCATCTTAAGCTCTAAGCCAGTTCCATCTCTATCACACCATTGGATGCCACCAGGCGAAGGGGGTCATTGGACTTAATATTGATGGATATTCACTTGGAAACCCCGTCCAGCAGGGTTCGGTGGTATTTTTAGAATTAAACTGGGATTGATCACTATTATCTTTGTCTGGTCTCATCGGCATTGTCCACTCTACAATGGTGGAGTCAATTGCTCTCCTTGAAGGCCTAAAGTGGTTCAACCCTACTTGGGGGAACACACTTCTAATCAAAGGAGACCCTAAAAACGAAATTATGTGGGCTTCAAAGTTGGTTTTGTGTCCTCGGAGAGTCAAGCCTGTTTTTGGCAATAGTATGACCTTTGTAGGGCCTGCAAGTTTCTTTCAAGTTTCAAAGGCATTTGACAAGAGGCTGACGCGATTAATGATGCTTGAACCTATTAGCCAAGGAGGGCTTTGGAAGCTAGAATTTTGTAATTCGTCATCGAACTTTTTGAGCTTTATTCACTCACAATTCTTCCTTTTTACAATGCTCTCCCGAAATTTGGGCTGCGAGTTTTTGAAGCCATGTATATTGATTTACCGTACTTAGTACTAGGGTAAAAAATCGCCAATCGAGTTCAAAATTGGTCATGGGCCATCCAATTCCATACAGGAGCCGGGAATCAATCATTATCATTGTCAAAGCCTTTTTTCAACTAATTGGGATCGGCTACACGAGTCCTAATCCGCCATTTGTCTCTATTAAGGGCCATACCTTCCATGAGGCCATAAGTCCCCATATTTTTTCTCACTACTTCCAACCATGTCCTTTTGGGCCTACCCCTCGTCCTTTTTGAGCCTTCCACTTGAACTTATGCGCACCTCCTAACAAGTGTTGTTCTGGGTTTACGCCACGCATGGCCAGCCCACCTAATTTTACTCTTCCTCATCTTATCGCCTATTGGTGCTCTCAAATGTATTCATTTCGAATTCTATCCCTTACTGTCTTGCCACTCATTGATCTCAACATCCTCATCTCAACTACATTCATTCTATGGGTATATTGTTTTTTGACTGCCCAACATTATGTCCCATAGTGCAAAGCTAGTCTCACAGCTGTCCTATATAACTTTCCCTTCAGCTTCATTAGTATGTGGCGATCACAAATTCCAGTTGCATATCCTCAGTTCAACCATCCATTTCTAATTCTATGTGCGACATTTTTCTCAATCTCTCCATTTTATTAGATTATTGACCCAAGATTTCGAAAGTGCGCTTCTTTTGGTATTTCTTGGCCGTCAATTTATCTACTTCCTCATATTTTCTCCTATTATTACTAAAATTGCATTTCATATACTCTGTCTTAGTCCGATTAATTTTAAAACCTGTATATACTAGAGTATCCCTCTAAAGTTCTTTGTGTGAGCTAGGAATCAATCTAAGTTTTATAAAATTTCTAGTTATGTCAGAACTGTGAAATCAAGTGATTCTATGGAGTATCATTGTAGATACTTTTTTGGGATTTTTTTTGGCCTGGTTAGCTTGTTATCTATTTTCTCCTTTTTTTCAATTTTCTTACTCGTTTCACATCTGTTTCAACAAAATCTATCTCAAGTTCGTTTTTTTTTTTCAGCCATCTATTTGATCTACCACATCTTTTTACATAATTTTTGTGTTAGCTTTGGGATTTTTTTTGCAATTTTTTTATTTTTCATTAAAAGACTCAAAAGTTTTGGAATAATAGTAATAATTGTTGTTCATGATTTTTTAGGCTTTTTAGCCTAGAGAATAACAACAATTATTTGATCATTTCTCTTCCAATTTTTATAAGTTTTGGTTGCTTTATGCTCATGTTTTAGTGACATTATTATTTCTCGGGTTTTAAATGTGCCTGATTTGGATGTATTTAGAGCATTTTAAAGATAGATCTAGCTGTTATCTAATGATCAGCTTCTGGATCCTGTATCTTTTCATGAACTTACGATTTATTTTTGACAAATATGTATTTTTACTTTGAGATGTTTACGAACATTTTATTTTTATTTTATTTTTTAGCATGGAATTTTTTCAATTTCTATTTTCTGTAATTGTTAATAGTGTTTTCATGCTTATCCTTGTGATTTATCAGCAATTGTTTGAATTATATGTTTATTTAGTGTAGAGGTAATATTTTGGTCTAGGAACCAAGAATAATGCAGAGGTTTGTCATGGAGGGATTTCTGAAAATATGGAAGAAAATCCTATATCTCGGGACCAAAAACAAAAGTCAGGCAGGCCACTGGTTACCTCTGGAACAAGGAGTCATCAAGCTAACTCTTGATGGATGCTCCCTTGGCAACATTGAGCAAGCGGGTTTTGGGGCTATTTTCCCAAATAGTCAAGCCAGGGTTTTACTTTCTTATTTGGGTGCTATTTGGAGTGGTCGACTCTTCCACTGCTGGAGGGCCTGAGACAGTGTATGACAACAGATGGGATTCCACCGTTGTAGTGTAAGGGGATTGCTAAAACGTTGTTACAGGGGCATCCCATCTGGATCAGATACCATGGTAACTGATTCTATTCTTTGAACAAGTCGATAAATTGAGAGTGGATTGCAGATAACTTTCTAGCATACATGGAGGGAAGCAAATAGAAAGCAGGTGCGTTGCCAAAACAGGGTGCTCTGTCCACCCAGCTCATTGCACTAGATAGTCTCATCTTATGTGGATCTTATTGGAGTGGCAGACACTGCCATGTTGAAGCTAGTGAGTGCCCTGCTAGAGGGCCTCAGACAGTTCTCAACAACATATGAGGTTCCACCCTTGTTGTGGAATGGGGCTGCCAAAACATTGTTACATGGGCATACCATCTGGATCAACCGATCAGGTACCATGGTGACTGATTCTTCCATTCTTTGAGCAAATCAACGGAACTAAGAGTAGATTGCGAAAAGAAGCACACGTGGAGGGAAGCAATTAGAAAGCAGATGCATTGGCAAAATAGGGTGCCCTGTCCATCCAGCTCATTGTGCTAGCAGCACAATTTTGTGCAGACATGAAGTGTGATTTCTACAAGCAGGAATTACATATAATAGAATGCAGTCACCTTTCAACCAAAAAACATTAAAAAAAAACGTGGTTTGAGGTGATGAATTCTTATAAGACATTATGGTGATCAAGAAGTTTGTTCGCATGGCTACCATGCAAAAATGAGGATCACAGAAATGGACGACTAAGAGGTTGTAATACCACTTTACTTGGAGCATACATTTGCTATTTAACTCTTCCATCTTGACAACCAGCTGGTAACACCAGATGACTCTGGTTTTGTACAACGTTTCACCCTTGGGGAACTGGTGGCTAAGTTTCACTCTTGCTAACTGTTACAACACTAATCACATATATTGGCTAAGTATCGAAAATTTTATTCTCACTTTTTATTGCTCTAGAACTTGCAATACTTATATTGACGAGTTAGTATCATGTATCCCGATGACATATTTGCCTCGTAAAAAACTTGAATAGATCTATAAATACTTGAAAATTTTGAAAATGGACCGTTTATAGAAATGTCACAAAATAAACTATTTTTTTGAAATCATTTTTTTTTAATTTTTATATTCATACATATTGAGGTCTAGAATATTGATTTGAGAGATTTTTGGTATCGGACCAATATTTTTGATGGAGTTTTAAGGTGCGCCGCTAATAAAGTTGACACCTTGTACAAACTTCTTCCTTTATTCATGGTTGCTGTCTAGGAATAACTTAGAAAATAAAAAATTGGGTAATAATTTCATGCAATGGTTGTATCATAGTATAATGCGACCACATTTTTAGAAAACCATGTTTGTAGTGTTTGTATGATCCAAAATTTTGTATACACATTCTCTTCATCTCAATAATCACTCTAAAAATAAATAAAAAATCAATTTGAACTCTAGATATGGTAAAGATGAGTCCCTTCCAACAATACGAATCTAGATCACTCTTTTGGTGAATTTCAATATTTTAGTCTTTATAAACTCAAAATCATTTTATTCTTTTTTAACATTGTTCATCTAATGATAATAAAGCCATCTAAAAAAATTGAAAAAAAAAAATAACTTCTAAAGCCTAGGTCTAAGTATCTCACCAAAATAGATAGCTTATGTTAATTGGGCTAAAAAAGTACTTTCGAGATTACGTTTTCAAAGTTTACTTTTTTTTTGTGATTGCCTATTTCAAATTTTGAATCAAACAAATCGCCCTAACATGGTTTTTGAAGGTTGTTGCATTATGTTATTGTACAACTGTTGCACGAAATCACTGCCCAATAAAATTTGTTATTTATGATGAATAGTTCAATGATAATGTTTAACCGATCCCAATTAATTGGAAAAATGCTAAAACGTTCATTACTTCAACGACAATGTTACCTCCTTATTGGCAATTTTCTTTGTCGCTGGGAGGGTTTTCGGATTTGATCAAGTTTGACGGGGTATTTATTGGTAACCACTGGGACTTAAAATACCAAATTAATGTGCAATTTTATTATGAAATAACATTCTAATTATAGAAAATATATGAATTCAATATACATATTTGTCAAACATTTTATAATAATAACGTGATTGTCATATTATTACATAGAAATTCATCCATTGTAAAAGAAAGAAAAATTGAATTTTAAAATTTTCATCAATGTGGTTCGAAGATCTGCACTAAAAAAATGAGAGGTAAAATCTTCGTGCCATACCCTTTTTACCTCATTTTTTGGATAAAGATCTTCCCTCTAAATTGGTGAAAATTTTGTTCTCTGAAGAGAGAGAAAAAAGAAAGAAAAAAGACATTTTTTACACTCCTTGAGATTCAACGGACTCGGAACCCTAGACTTTATACAACCCCAACCCCATTCTCTAGGATTTGGAATCTATACCATTACAATTTGCAAAACCCATTACTTAAATAATCACAAACAATTAATCTCAATGATGAAGCCACATCCCCATTCTCTAGGATTTGGAATCTATACCATTACAACTTGCAAAACCCATTACTTTATAATCACAAACATAATCTCAATGATGAAGCCACATACTTGGAGAGAGTAAACCTTCTTGGGACATTCGGTTTAGACAGAGAACCAGCCTTATTTAATCTTGTTGCTTATTACCATAGGAAAATGCTATTTCTCACTTAGCTAACCAGGCCTTTTGAATTTGGTATGAAGTTGATTATCTGCCCCCCCTAATACAGGTCTTATGATTTAAGAGGCAAAGGTAAATGTAATGTCCAAAGCAGTGTAAGGATTTCATCTGATTAAGAACCAGATTGAACACCTGTCAAAACGAGTTAGCACCACATTTCAAAAAATAATAAAATAAAATATTAGTTTAAGTTAAAAATATAAAAATACTATTTAAAAAACCTAACATTATTTATTAAACCAAGCAAGTTTTAACTAATTAAACCCATTTTGAATTGAGCCGGCCAAAGTGGTTTTAATTAATTTGCAATCAAATTAAACTAATTTTCATCCAAACCTTTTGAATTGAACTGGGCAAAAGAGTTCTAACTAGTTTTTGACCAAATTTACTTTTTAACTTCAAATTGGACCTGCCAAAACACCAAAATCCGTAGTCCGATCCAAGCTATTTACACCAAATTCAAACCTAGCCCATTGACACCAAAAAAAGGGAATTGCACCACATCAAATTCTGGCAATTTACACCTAATTAGCTACCGGTCTCTCTTTAAAGAATCTAAAGATTCGAGCCCTGAAAACAAATTATGGAAAGATAAAAAACAAACCACAATTACAGGAAAGATAAAAAACACACCACAAGTACAAAATTTATGGCCCAACTCTCTGTCCAAGTCTGACCCAAAAACACCACACAAAATTATTTTGTAATACTCCATCTTCACCTCAATGGCCCTCCGAAAAGAGAGAGAGAGAGAGAGAGAGAGAGAAAAAGAAATCCGAAGTATAATTTTATGTTCTATCCTTGCAGTAACAAAACCCCCAAAAACGAGAACTCCAATAATGAACAAGTAAACATCCAACATTGACACCACCCTAACAAAAATCAAACCCAAAAATCACCTCATCAAAAGGCTGAACTTACCTGAACCCATCCCCCAATTCTAGCCGAAAACTAAGACGCCGCTACAAACCCGTGTGTGTGTGAGAGAGAGAGAGAGAGACTACATCTTCGCCTCAGTGTACTCAGCCTCTGGTGCCTGGTCTCCGCCACCTTGTGAACCAGAATCCCCCTTTCCTCCTCCTTGCATGTGTTGCCCAATCTTCGAAAGTGCCTTGTTCGCTGCATCGATCTTCGCCCTAATTTCATCAATATTCTCTCCGCTGATCGCCTTTCTCAAATCTGATATTGCCCCCTCTATCTCAACAACCACCTCACTCGGCACCTTCTCCCTATACTCGCTCAAGCTCTTCTCAATGCTGTAGATAGTGGTATCCGCTGTGTTTTTCACATCAATCAAGGCCTTATTCTCTTGGTCCTTCTGAGCATGCGCCTCTGCTTCCCTCACCATTTTCTCTATCTCTTCCTCAGAAAGCCCACCCGATGATCGAATAGTGATTGCTTGCTCCTTTTGTGTGGCCTTATCCTTGGCTGAGACCTTAACTATACCATTAGCATCGATATCAAAAGTTACCTCAATTTGAGGCATTCCTCTTGGGGCAGGGGGTATACCTTGAAGCTCAAACTCACCCAAGAGCTTATTACCAGCTGCCATCTCTCTCTCTCCTTGCAAAACCTTAATCCCAACCTGGGTTTGGTTATCAGCAGCTGTAGAAAAGACTTGGCTCTTCTTGGTTGGAATTGTGGTGTTTCGATTGATTAAACGAGTGAAAATACCACCTAGAGTTTCAATACCTAGAGAGAGCGGTGTAACATCGAGTAGTAATAGCTCTTTGACATCACCTCTTAAGATACCACCTTGTATGGCAGCCCCCATGGCCACAGCTTCGTCGGGGTTTACCCCCTTGCTAGGGGCCTTTCCAAAAATTTCTTGAACCACTTGTTGGACCTTGGGTACCCTTGTCATGCCTCCAACTAAGAGGACTTCATCAACATCTTTCATTGAGATCCCAGCATCTTTAAGGCAGTTTTTGCATGGGTTACGGGTTCGTTCGATGAGGTTGTGGACTATGGTTTCGAATTTGGAGCGAGTTAGGGTTATGTTGAGGTGCTTGGCACCCGAAGCATCCGCAGTTATGAAGGGCAGGTTGATCTCAGTTTGAGCAGTCGACGACAGCTCAATTTTCGCCTTCTCGGCTGCCTCTCTAAGCCTTTGAAGGGCAAGGCGATCTTTGGTGAGGTCAATGGATTCTTGCTTCTTGAATTCACTCACCAAGTATTCAAGAAGGGCATTGTCAAAGTCTTCGCCACCCAAGAAGGTATCCCCATTTGTGGCTTTCACCTGTACAATATGTAAAGAAGGGTGAGGGCTATGCAACGTGAATGAATATCAAATCATGAGATGATGAGGATGAAATATGTAGACAGTAGTGATTATCATGAAAAAAAAATGCAAAGAACAAAAAATTCAGAAGGAGAGGGGGAATCAGTTCTAGATTCTTGATGGAAGAAAATCTGAGGACACATGAAGACTATATGGATGAAATAAATAAATCAGAAATAAATGCCAATCAGTAAAAAAGGGGACGTGGAGGAGAAATTTGCCAAGAGCAATACTTCTTTATGATGAGGGAAACAAATCGAGAATGCTCAAAAAAGAGAATTAGACCTTGAAAATAATGCAGCTGAAATTCTCACATTGTTTGTTTTTAATGAATGAAGAGATGCAAGTGATCATATCGGTAACTTCGAACAAAGAACATCTAGAAATGAACAGAGACTTAACAGAAACAACTGAATCAGGTTTATTAGAAAGAGAAAAACCAAAATAGCCATCAATCTATAAAGAAAACAACAGAAACAGAAAGTGAGACACAACCCAAATCAGGAAATATGGCAAGGATAGGCCCAACATTTTAATCAAGAACAAACAAATTATAAATCAAAGCAATATCAGCCTACCTCAAAAACTCCATTAGAAATCTCAAGGATGGAGACATCAAAGGTGCCACCACCCAAATCAAAGACAGCAATCAAACCCTCCTTATTATTAAGACCATAAGAAAGAGCAGCTGCAGTGGGCTCATTGATGATCCTTTGCACATCCAACCCTGCAATCCTACCAGCATCTTTTGTGGCCTGGCGCTGAGCATCATTGAAATAAGCGGGCACTGTTATGACTGCTTTAGAGATTGATTTTCCAAGATAAGCCTCTGCAGTCTCCTTCATCTTGGTCAAGACAAAGGCTCCAACTTGGCTTGGAGAGTATTGTTGGCCATTAATTTCAACCCATGCATCACCATTTGGCGCCTTAACAATTTTGTAAGGGACCATCTTCATTTCCTTTTGGGTTTGTGGGTCATCAAACCGCCTCCCTATCAAGCGTTTTGTACCAAAAATAGTGGAAGTCGGGTTGGTAACAGCTTGTCTTTTTGCTGGGGTTCCCACCAAGAGCTCCCCCTTCTGGTTGAAGGCAACCACAGATGGGGTTGTGCGTGCACCTTCAGCATTTTCGATCACTTTAGCATTCTGCAAAAGCATTTCGAATACATGAAATGCCTTGTATTTGAATTTCAAAAGTTTTCTTCTCCTCTCTTTTTTCTATTAGTGATTGGTGGACAAGTTGTTATATATTGTAGCAATATGAATAAGATAATTGGAATTATCTTGGAACAATAGAAAGGGATTACAGTCACACACACACACACACACAGAAAGAGAAAGAGAAAGAGAAAGAGGGGGCAGTAAATATTGTGCCAACTCCAATTCTCTACTTTAAAAATAACTTTAAATTTCCTCAAAAAAATAACTTTAAATTTCTCTTTCCTTTTCTTTTTGAAATAAACCTAAATTTCTTTTGAGACCTGCATTTTAACATAATGGATAAAAAATACAACAAAAAAGAGAAAGGACGATTATATTTCAGAACGGGCTGACTCATCAATGTTAGACAAAGTACAAACAGGCTGAGTCTACTCATTCTAGTAGGTATTGGGGAAACAATAACAAAAATCAAGGAGAGCTATGGAGAAACTTTTTGACATTTTGTAAAACAAATAAGTCATACTTCCAGTTCCTCTGAATGTAAAAAGAAGGACAACAATGAGTGGACACTTTAGCATTCATTTTTCATCAATCACAACAAAAAGGAACAAGCAAAGATAATCGTACTGAAGAAAGAGAGTTTCACATCTACATAAATATCTGGGAGAGCAAAACGATGATAGAAAAATGGAAAATAGGATGGCGAAGTTGACCAATCTACTTCCACAGTTTCATCACCTCCACTAAATTTGTTACAATTCTCGACTGATTAGAGCATATGGCTCTTGGGTCTCTCTCAAGAAAAGGGAGACCTAAATAAACTCAAGTAAATAAATTCATGGTTTCAGAACAAGTTGCACAAAATTGGTTACACTTCTCGACTGATTAGAGCATATGGCTCTTGGGTCTCTCTCGAGAAAAGGGAGACCTAAATAAACTCAAGTAAATAAATTCATGGTTTCAGAACAAGTTCCTGGGCAAACAAAACCTAGTTAAAGAAAGAACCAGTTGATTTATGCGTGACTTCAACATTGCAATGTCTTCTAGGGAGAGAAACAAAACATCACAATTTATTGTCTAAACCGTACAAATCAACATTCCTTAGATGTATATCTAGAGGGAGAACAATCAACAACCAAACATGGAAAAAGAGAATGTCATAATTCAAACATTCCTCACCAAAAAACTGAATCTTGACAAGTAAAAGAAAATATTTCTTCTGGGATTTTGCAGACCAGATAGTGTCTGGACCTAGGAATCTAAACCGGTCAGGTCTGGCCCAGGGCGCCACTCCAAGACCTGACCTGAATATACATGGAGGGAGTGTAGCTAAAAAACTAAAATCAAATGGAGTTGGGCAGCATAATGGGAATTGTCACATCTTTCAAAATTTTGTAGAGCAATAGACGAGAGAGCAACCAGCAAGGATCAACATGATGTACCTTTCCCTCCATTACTGAAACACACGAATTAGTGGTACCCAAATCAATCCCAATAACTTCATTGCCCGCGGGTTTGGAGCTGAAAAAAACACCCAAGTAAACACTCGGCTAATCAAGTATTTGCCAAAACCCAACTTAATCCTCCGAATACCAAAACAGGAAAAAACAATGAAAGCTTGGGCTTCACATTATTCGAATACCTAAAAGCCCTTGCTATGGCTCCCCATCTCTGGTTCAAAATAGAACCAGCATTACATGTTCTCAGATGGCTAGAAACCTGCACAAAAACAAAAAACTCATCAATGCAAATTTCAATGTTTCAAATCGTACTATGAAGCCATCCAAGAATTTTCACTTTCATACGGTGATCCTTCTTGGTATTTTAAAATCAAAGCGATGAGGATTCAGATATGAACCTAGGCATTTGAAATTGTACATAAGCAAGCACGTACACATAGAAAGCTTGTAAAACGAATAATCTGTTTAGATGGCTGGTTAAATAAATCAAATGATGACAAAGCACGTACACATAGAACAAATGCTTACATATAACACCATTATTTCCTGTAAAAAAATCTACATTTTTCATAACTGATAGGCATTCGCCGTACCCAAATCAATTCCTATCAATCATTCTCTACTCTTAAGAAAAGGGAGCAAACTTTTGATACTCCATTGCTCACAAGCTAGTAGTCTCGTGTTGCAATGCGGTTAGTTCCTCAGTAACCAGATGATGGAGAGAGAGAGAGAGGATAACAACGCTCGTAATCCAGGTGAGTGCTCTATTATTTATAACAAGTGAGACAGAGAGAGAGAGAGAGAGAGAGATAAATAAATCTTCCACTGCCAATGCTTGAACAAACGCCATTACTTTTTCAGTCAATATAGGATGAGAGGTACATAGATTTCTTCTTATTTCATAGGAAAGCATTTGAGAGAGAGAGAGAGAGAGAGAGAGTTTGATAGAGAGAGATCTTCCACTTTCAATGCTTGAATAAAATCCACGATTTTGCAGTCAATACAAGAAGAGATATACAGTTTTCTTCCTGCTTCATATGAAATCTATCATTGGAAAGAACGAGAGTAACATACCTTAGAAGCTAGGGTTTTGGAGTGGTAGCTCCTTGCAAGCCTCGAAACAACAAAACCTAACGCCATCGAAAACCACAGTTGCAGAGACGAACACAAAGAAATTAACCCTCCTCTCTCACAAATTGGTAGCCGCCATATATGCTCTGCCCTTAGATTGTTCTAGAATGCTGAAAACGTCCATTACTTTATTTAGCCCATGGTTCGTACTCCCGCAGGCGCACGCTCAGAAAAATGGCTTGGAATAAATATTTGGTTTTTTTGGGTAAATCGGTGGGGATGACCGGTCCCTATGTTTTGTTTTTTTTTTTTCCTTCTTTCTAAATTAACACTTCAAAAAAAAAATTACGTGCATGAAGGCTAAATATACAAGCATTACATAGCAACTTTGATACACTCTTTTCTAATACACTTTTGCTAATATAGAAATAAAATACACTTTTGCTAATATAGAAATAAAATGTACCCCAGAAATTTAATAGCAATAGTGTATTACAAAATAGTGTCTCAAACTTGAAAAATCTTCCAATTGATCGAATGGATTTCAAGTCCTGAAAATAATGCATATTGTAAAAAATGATAGCAACTTTGATACACTCTTTTCTAATACACTTTTGCTAATATAGAAATAAAATACACTTTTGCTAATATAGAAATAAAATGTACCCCAGAAATTTAATAGCAATAGTGTATTACAAAATAGTGTCTCAAACTTGAAAAATCTTCCAATTGATCGAATGGATTTCAAGTCCTGAAAATAATGCATATTGTAAAAAATGATGTGAACATCTATTTTTAAGATTTTTAATAATTATTTTTTTAAATTTCAATTTCATAATTAAGGTTGAACATAAAACTTTCAAGTTATCATAAGATTTCCAAAACTTATCATAAGATTTCCAAAACTAGAACAATATCTTCCGGCAAAATTTAGAGTTGCGCCTTGCTTGTACAGTATAAGGGTCGACACATTATACAAACCTCACCTTTTTTAGTAGATTTTGCATTAATATTATCACATTCTCTTCTCTAACTTTTCTCCTGAAACCGTCAATGTCTTCGACTTCAATTCATAAATAAAAGCTTCTCCTAAAACAGCCAATGTCTTCGGCTTCAAGTCGTAATAAGTTCGAATCTTTTCATAACCATTGCTTTTTGATAATAAGGTTAGGGTTGTGGTGGTAGCACCACCTAAACCCCAGCTAAAGTTTAGACTTCCATTTTCACTTGACGTATTAAAAAATAAAATTAAGAAAGGACTTGTCATCTCACATAATTATTCAAAAAATAAAAAAATAAAGCAACACGAATGAGGCCTCCACTATAACAAGTAATAGCAATAAAATTTTCAAAACTACCTTTTATACACAAAAGTAAAATATACAATATTAATAAATTTCAGAATAATTTCAAGCTCTGCATACTTTTTTGAGGACTTCCCCTAAATCCCTAAATAACTAAAATGCTTTCATTTTCTATCCAAAACAAAGAAGTATTCTCAAGCGAATCTGGTAGCTTATCCGAGTAAGATCAAACCGTCAAATAATAATAGGTGTTCATCTAGACAGTATATAAAGGGTGGGAAATCATCAACCATCTTACATCTAATAATTAAAAAATCGGCAAGCAGATCGAAACAACCTTCGTCCACTAGAACTCCAAAAGGTTTGTATTTTTTAATGATCTTAAATTAAAAATTGAGCTAAATTCGAAGGACTCACTGCAGTGAACTCCAAAGCTATGATGAAAGCAATTCCCATCATATTTTTTTGGGAAAATTATAAAAATCCCCCAAGTATACTATCTATGTAACTTACTCTCAACTAATTTTTTCTCTCATTTTTTTCCCCACAACCACCTTTCCTTGCAAATACCTCCCCAATTAAAAAAAAAAAAAAACAGACTAAACTACCCCCTCTCTCTCCTCATGACTTTTACCCACGACTCTCTCCCCGTTGAATAGGTCGCTCCGGCAGTTGAATATGTCGCTCCGGCAATTGAATAGGTCGCTTCGGTGGTTGAATTGATCGCTCCGGCAATGAAGACAAGAGCTCTGGTAGTACAAAGATGTGCTCCAACTGTTGAATAGGTTGCTCCGACGGTTGAATAAATCACTTCAGCAATGAAGACAAGTGCTCCGGTAGTACAAAGATGCGCTCCGGCAACACACTTTTTTGAGCCACATCGCTCCGGCGGTTCAATTGGTCGCTATGGCAATGCGCTACTTGGGATGGCCAATTGATTTTTTTTGTATGGGATGGGCATTTCCATCAAAAAAAAATGGTTGTGGGGGAAAAAATGAGAGGAAAGGTTAGCTAGGAGGTAAGTAGCATAGATAGTATACTTGGGGGTTGTAATTTTCCCTTGTTTCTTTGCATATATTTGTTGTTTGACAAGGCTAAGTTTTTATACATGAAAAATTGCTTCATGCGGGTTTGACCGCACTTCTACAATATGCAATCCAGATGTATAAAGCATTCATCTTAAACATGGAAGCAAATAGGTGATCCATCTGACAGTTTGTTTTCTTAATATAATTATGGAAAAAAATTATATAAGGTTGCAACCTTAAAATGTAGAATTAAAGATGCACCACAAAAAATCATCGAAAAAAGTTGTTTTGATGTTAAAAACGCTTTAATTGATCATCTCAATATCGAGATGTATGAATATGAAAAAAAAGATTTTGAGTCGTATAAATAGTGCATCTTGCAACACATTATCTAGACCGTCCATTTTAAATATTTTAATATGCTTGATTTTAACTATTTTGGAGTTTAAAATTTTATAATTAAATATGAAAATAGATTTTGAGATAATTCTTAAAAAAATTACACAAAAATTACATGTTATGATAAGATTTTGAGGTGCACCTTAATTGGATTGTTTAAGGTTGCAACCAAACCCTATAATTATTATTTCTAATTTCCAATTTCTTTTTTGTGTTCCATATTCATGATCTCTATGTTAAAGATTATATACTCTCTATAAGTTAAGATCAAATTATATTTAAAAATATATTTATTGCCAAGCCCGCATTTCTACAATATGCAGGCTAGCCGCATGGAAACCTTGTCCTTTATACATTGCTTGTATCCCAAATTCCCAAAGAGCTTTACCCATTGAATGACTAATGTGCTCTGGCAGGACCATAAAATATTTTAGTCAATTTTATTTCCAAAAATGGACCTGGCTTGATCGCCAGGTTAGGGCATTTTTCCCCTCTTTCCCTCTCTTCTAACCTCTGTTTCTGTGTAGGGTTTCCTAGCCTCTATTTATTTATAGGGTTGGTAACCTGCCTCTATTTGCCTGGCCTAGCCCTCGGGCCCCATCTTATGACCTAGGCCCTAAATTTTTTTTAAAGTTAATCAATTAGAAGGTTTTTTAAAATCAAAACAACATTTTATGATAGATTATTGAGGTGCACCTTAATTCTATATTTTAAAGTTATAACCTTAAAAAATAGAATTACATATGCACCTCAAAAATTTATTGGTGTATATATATATATATATATATTGAGTCCCAAATAGTGCATCTTACAACACATTATTTGGACCATCCAATTTCAAGATTTTTATATCTTACAACACATTATCTACTTGATTTTAACCATTTTTTGAGTTTAAAATTTTAAAGAAGAGGCAACCAAATGGAAATACTAAATGAAAATTATGCTGTTCAAATCCACTTAAAAAACCAACAAAATATTTACAACAAACAAAAAACACAAAATAAAGCATAGTGCTAGAAAATAAATCAGGAGAATGTGATCCTTTAAGATTTCGCTATAAAATGGTCTCAAAAAACTTATTGATGTTTGCAAGTGGAGAGTAGTTAATTATATTGTAAACTCATATACCAATATCGATATAAATAATCAAAGTAAGATACACCATAAAACCCCTTTGGAAGATATTGCCCTATTGCCTCTATTCTTCAGAGGGAGGAGAGGGGAATGGGGCCAATGGACCAGGACCTGAGAAGTAGACCCGACTTCCAGGTATGGGTCTAGTTGGGTCTGGGTCTAGGTCCAAGACCTAACGAGTAGACCCGACTTCCAAATATGGGTCTAGTTGGGTCTAGGTCTAGGGCCAAGTCCGATAACTTCAGGTCCAAGTCCCACATTGTTTTTTTGGGTCCAGGTCTGGAACATGCCAGACCCGACCTACTGCCACCCCTATTTTTGGGGTTCATTTGTAAAATGCAGTCGAACTCAAGTATCCTTATTCCAATCTTTCAATAAGTGAGAGCATTATCTTTTCCTTATTATTTTGAGAAACTTATCAAATTATACCTATTAGTTTGATAAATCAAATCAAGAGATGTGTCAACTTATCAAATTATACCTATTAGTTTGATAAATCAAATCAAGAGATATGTCAACTTATCAAATTATACCTATTAATCAAATCAAGAGTCATGTCAACTTATTAAATTATACCTATTAGTTTGATAAATCAAATCAAGAGATATGTCGTTAATTATTTAGCTCTTTATAATTTTTGTTTTTGTTTTTAACCATACTATATGTTCCAAGCCGGTCATGCTGATCCCAAACTAACAAAAATGAAGGCTATATTAGTAACTAGCCTAAACTTTTATCACATCTATTTCATGAATCCTCAACTATGTTATGGGTAATGATCTTTGATAGAGCGGATGGCAGAATTGAGATAAGGTTATGATGACGATAATTTTATTTGTTATTCAAAGTGACTTTGTTTAAATTTATAAGGAATAAATATAAAGTAGGTGCAGTTTGCATACGGATGCATTCGTAGATGTAGAGGTAAGGTGCACCTTCAAATTTTATCGTGGTATATAATTTTGATGTAAAATGTTATTAGGATTATCTCAAAATCTATTTTTATGTCTAATTATAAAATTTTTAATTTCAAAAGTGGTTAAAATCAAGTAGATCTATAAACATATGAAAATCTAAAAAATGGACGGTGTAGATAATATGTTGTAAAATGCACTATTTTTTAGACTTAAAATCTTTTTATTTTTCATAATCATACATCTCGATGTTGAGATGATCAATCAAAGGGTTTTTCAACATTAAAACTACGTTTTTCGAGGGATTTTTGAAGGGCATCCGTAGTTCTACATTATAAAGTAGCATCTTTATATAAACTTTTTCTATATAAAATTATGGGATTGTATCATATGAGACTTTAGTCTTGGTACAAAGAGATGGTAATCACTTTTAACCAATGGTTTAAAAACCGGATCGGTGACCCGGATCGGGCTTTTCAAAAACCGATCCGGATCGGCGAATCGGCGATCCGGATCGGCGAATCGGCGGTCCGGATCGGAATCGGGTGAATCGGTCAGAATAAAGCTTCAAAAAAATCCGAAAATTTTATTAAAATTCATTATAAATATTGTTTTTTAGGAATTCAATAAAAAATGAGGGTACTCCATTAAGAATTTTCATGTTTTTGGATGAATATGCGAATATTGATATGTTCTTTCCCTGCATGAACCGCCATTCAACATTTAATTTACATCACACAAAAGGATAAACATAGAATTATCATGGAATAAGTATATCAACATACATGGACTACAATAAAGCATAAAATTAATAACATACGATCTAAAAATAAAATGATAGACGACGTTGTTGTTCTTCTTGGTCACGCTGGTGCCATTGATTGAATTCGTTTGACAATTCATTGATTCGATCTAAAAACGAATCATCGATATTAGCGGGCGTCTGACTATTCCCAAATCCCTGAGTGTTAGTGTTTTGTTGTGTTCCCAGTCCAAAATCCCCGAAGCTTGTCCATCCTTCATGCTCACCTGCACTGTCGTGCTCATCCCTACACTGTTGCTGTTGGGACTCGATATGTGAATAATATGGCTGGGATAGGGTGGCCTCAGAATCATCATCTCTCTCATTTTCTCTTAGACCCCCTTCCCACTCTCCCTCATTAGGTGCAATATCATCGACATATTGTGGATACATTGGCTGGCTGCTTCCTCTTTCATGCCGCTCATCAGTTTCTTCAATATCTTCATCACCGATAGCCTCAAGGAACGCTCTCTTGTGCAACACTGGCTCCTCCTCTTCGACTACCCATCGGTCTGCTGTGTCTGTGACAAATATTGTGTCTAAGTCTATCGGCCCATAGTCTTCAAGCTTCCTTCTTATTTGTCGCTCTCTGAGGTTTAAATTATAATGAACGTAGACTAGTTTATGAAGCTTCTCAGAAGCGAGTCGATTCCTTCTAGTAGTGTGCAACCATTGGAACGTACTCCAGTTGCGCTCACAGCCAGTAGCAGAACATGTTTGGGAGAGCACCTTGATTGCTATCCTCTTTAGGTGAGGTGCATCAGCACCATATATCTCCCACCATTCAGCTGGATTAAAATGTAAAAAGCATTGTAAGGGCAAGAACAATTCATAAGATTACATATATGAATAAACAAAATATTAGCGAGGGGATAACCTGGATCCATCATAGTTCGAGAATTTCTGGCAAGTCTAGTTCCGAAGGATCCTATAGCATCCCTATACATAGCAAGCTAAAACAAATATATTACGTTTTAGTGCATTATTCCTCACAAATATAACAACTCAATGAAGTTCTTACCCGAACATTAAATAATACCTCTTGTATTGCTGCTACTTGGTTTCGATGGCTTCTCTCCAACCTTGCAATAATGTATCTGACCCCTTCCATAATCTTGTGGGGTTGTTCAGGTGTCAAATAGAAAAAATTTGGGTTGAAGTAGTAACCTAAAAAATATATAGGTAGAAAAATGTCATTTACAATTTCATAAAAAAATGATTTAAACTGAAACATTGTAATGATATAAATATATATTTACCAGCATAATGAATTGGACGTCCGAATTTGGTGTTCCACCTCTTTTCTATAATCTCGATCACTTTGCTAGCAAAATTACACTTCTCCCCAATAGCTGATTTCGCCCTCTCAATACCTTCATAAAGGATACCCATGGTAGCTTTCTTATCAGCATCCACCATTCTTAACACCGTGACCAAAGGGGCAGTGGCCTCTACAACACTGGAATATCGAGACCAGAACAGCCTATTTGAGATTATGTTATCCACTTTTACACCGGTACTGGACTTCGAGAGGCGGTCATTTAACCACTCTTCACAAGTAAACAATCTCTTTAATGCACCTTCAGATTGTCGAATGGAGTCCACAGCTAAGTAATCGGTCGCAAAGCGGGTTATGGCAGGCCTGATTATCTCTTTTTTCTTAGAGTGTTCTCTAAACATAAATAATATTTTCGAGTGGTTGTATATAAATCTCGACACCAACCTTGCTTCATCTAGAGTCTCCTTCACAATTTTGATCTCACCGATTTCCTCTAACATAAGATCGATGCTGTGTGCAGCACACGGGGTCCATACTAGATGCTTCCTCTTATCCATCAACTTGCTGCCCGCAGAAACACATGCACGCGCATTGTCCGTAATAAACTGGACTACATGCTTATCCCCCACCTCCTCCACTATCTGATCATATAGTCGTACGTAGAAGTTTGCATCCTTCTTCGTCCCTGATACGTCTTTGCTAGACAAAAAAGCTGTACCTTTTGGGGAATAGGCCAAGAAGTTTAAAAACTCCTTTTTGCTAACTTTATTCAACCAACCATCACTCATGAGAGTAATTCCTGTCCTTGGCCAACTCTGTTTATATTCTTCAATCCACTTTTTAACTTCCTCTACCTCTTCGTCTAATATTGGCCCACTGAGCTCATATGCCGTCGGGGGTTTTACCCCGGGCCCGGCTCTCTGGATTGCACTAACCATAGGTGGAAAATATGGGCTATTGGCTGCATCAAAGGGAATCCCTTTATCGTAGAACCATTTACCAACATATCTCCCTAACATGTTTCTTGTACCTTTAACCATGCCTTTTAAGGTCATCTGTTGTGACTTAGGCTTTGAGAGAAATGGGTCTTTACGACCATGACCTGCAATACTGGCACTCCTAGGTAACTTAGAAACAATTTCTTCAACAACTGATTCTTCTTGATACATATTGCCACCAACCTCTCCATACATATTTGAGCTGGGCCCGCCATACATGCTCGAGCTGGACCCGCCATGCATATCTGAACTAGGCCCACCATGCATATCGGAGCTAGGCCCACCATGCATGTCTGAGCTAGACCCACCAGGCATTCTAAACCCACATTCCCTCTGATATTGTTCATATAAACTCAATCTTGTGGCCATGTCCAGCTCATTATTATATTGCTCTTTTAGGTCATAATTATATTGCTCTTCTGTATCATTCCTGCTTGATGGTGTATATAAACTAGCTATCTCCTCATTCATCCTATGTTTGGCAATTTTTTTACCTTTGCTAGCATTAAGAATTGCCACCATCTGTTTTTTTACATTACTAGGGACACTAGTGCATGCAGAAACTTCTCCCTTAACCCCTGCCAAGTGTTGCTTGAACCTATGTACCCCAATACTTATCACTCGTTGACAGTAATTACAAATAATTTTGTCTTTCTTGTTGGGATCAAGTCTGACCCCATGTTGCCATGCAGGGTCTTCTATAGATCTTGACATGATTCAACTGTTTTAAGATGTAAAAAGTTTAAATTAACCTGACAGTTCAAAAAGAAAAATAATCACAATATGTAGTGATAATATGTTGCGGTAGTTCATGTAGTCATATTCGTTGTTATTTGTTATTGCAAAATACCTTTTTTGACAATAATATTTTCGTACATATCAATTACAAACATTTAGAATAATACAAAATGCAAGCTCCAAACATGGCTACAACTCAATTATCAAGAACATACATTTTTTGCATTAAAAAATTAATAATAAAAACAATTCTTCAAAGAGCCGGCTAACATCAGTCATTCCAACTTAAAAATCCATGAACAACAGATAAAAAAAATACAGTTTTGTATTGAAAATATAATAACATGCATTTTTTTGCATAAATAATCCATCAACATACAATTTTTTCAACAAAAACTTTAACAATAAAAATTTAAAATATGGTTTAATACCTCATGATAATTAAAACCTTGTCACGATTTTCACATCTTTTCGGAAAATCATCAATTTTCAAAAAATTCGATCATGAAAAAAAAAAAAAAAAAAATTACAGCAAACTCAAACAATAAAAATTAAAAATTAGGTTTAAATGTTTAATACATCATGATAATCAAAACTTTATCACGATTTTCACATCTTTTCGAAAAATCATCATTTTTCAAAAAATTCGATCATGGATAAAAAGAAATAATAAAAAAAAAGTACAGCAAATTTTCAAAAAATTCGATCATGGATTAAAAAAAAAATTAACAAATTTTCAAAAAGTTCGATCATGGATTAAAAAAAAAAAATCATAAATTTTCTAAAAATTCGATCATGGATTACAAAAAATTCGATCATGGATTACATAAAATTCGATCATGGATTACATAAAATTCGATCATGGATTACATAAAATTCGATCATGGATTACAAAAAAAAAAAAAAACATAAAAAAACAAAAAATTCTATCGTGGATTACAAGAACAAAAAAAAACAATTCCATCATGGATTACAAAAAATTCAATCATGGGTTACAAAAAAAAAAAAAACACAAAAAATTCGATCATGGATTACAAGTAAAAAAAACAAACATTTTGATCATGGATTACAAAAAAGTTGATCATGGATTACAGAAAATTCTATCATGGATTACAAAAAATTCAATCATGGATTACATAAAATTCGATCATGGATTACAAAAAAGTCGATCATGGATTACAGAAAATTCTATCATGGATTACAAAAAATTCGTTCATGGATTACATAAAATTCGATCATGCATTACAAAAAAAAAAAACAAAAAAAAACAAAAAATTCGATCGTGGATTACTAAAAAAGGAAAAAACAATTACATCATGGATAACAAAAAATTCAATCATAGATTACAAAAAACTCTATCATGGGTTACATAAAAAACAAAAAACAAAAAATTCGGTCATGGATTACAAAAAAAAACAAACATTTCGATCATGGATTACAAAACATTCGATCATGGATTACAAAAAATTCTATCATGGGTTACAAAAATAAAAAATAAAAAATAAAATTCGATCATGGATTACAAGAAAAAAAAACGAACATTTTGATCATGGATTACAAAAAATTCGATCATAGATTACAAAAAATTCTATCATGGGCTACAAAAAAAAAAATAAAAAAAAAATAAAAAAAAAAAAAAAATTTGTTCTTCACACAGTCGTTTTACATAAGCGATTTTAACTCAAAAATTCACCTCCAAGTGAATAAATTACATCCAATTGACTATATTTTCTGATAAACAACAATATAAGGAATCAAAAACCTAATTTTTAACACATTATTTCTAATATATCATGAAAACAAAATCAAAAGGCGGAAAAAAAAAAAAAAAACAGTGGAATTTTTTTCCGCAGACATCTCACTGTTCATATCAAATTTCTTGCTGTAATTGACCAGATTACGTAAAATTAAAAATTTTAAATCATACTAGACACAATAAAGATTAAAAACCCTAATTATTGAACTCATTTTGTTCAAAATATGCCATGAAATAAATCAAATGGCGGAAAAACAAAAAAACCCAAAGTTCTTACCTGTTTTTGTGAACCGAAGCCTTCAATCTCCAAAAAAGTCTATTTTTCTCAACGATTATCACAAATTAGTAACAAAATATTTTGATTCACAGCTTTAAGATCAATATGCCTACAAATTTTGAAAGATTCATGCCCTATTTGGCATGAAATTTCAGAAATGACGGAAACCCTAAACCCCGAATTTTTCTTGATCCAAAAACAACCAATTTTTCCACCATTAAATCGTTAAAAAAGCTGAATAAAGCTGTTTACAGCCTGAAAAACAGATCACGTGCCGAAAAAAACAAAAAAAATGATCAAAAAATGACAAATTTGAAAAAAATCCGTGAAGAACACTATGCAACCCGTGTTCTTCACGGACTCGCCGATTCCGCACAGTGAATCGGCGAGTCACTGTGCGGAATCGTCCGGTTCTCTCTAGAACCGGACGATTCCCGGTTTTTGAACCGATCCGGTCCCTTTTTCGTGAATTCCGAGTCGAACCGGGCGAGTCCGGTTCGACTCGGCGATTTTTAAAACGCTGCTTTTAACCATTGAATGTAAGATCCAATTGATGAAAATATGTTACAACGTTCGAAAAACTTATTTTGGCTTCCGTGCCTACCACCTGATTTGCACCTCCTTATCAAACTAAATGGTCTCATGGTAAACATTTCTTAAAGTTTTTTTTTCAGGGAAGGTGAACTTAAAAACATTTGTTGAAGTTATTAATAAGTTTCATGGTCAAACAAAAGGGTTAAGGTTGCCTCCTTATACTGTGTACACTTATAAAATTTACTTAGGGACGTCCTTTCGGCATAAAAAACCTTATGATAGCTTCAAAATCTTTTTTTATCCTCATTTAAAAATATTGAAAATAGATGGCCGAGATAACTTGTTACAAGATGCACTAGTTTTTTTACTTATGTTTTTTTTTTTTTTCTTCATGTCCATTCATTTCGAGGTTGAAATGACCAGTTGGAAGGTTTTCCTATGCAGAAACACCCTCCATAGGATTTTTGTGGTGTACCTTATTTCAACAGTATAAGATTGCAACTTTATATAAATTTTTTCCAAACAAAAATCCCTTTGAACGAAAAAGTTTATATAAGGATGCAACTCAAAAATCCATGTGAAAAGGTAGTTTTAATGTTGAAAAACCATTTGATTGATCGTCTCGACAACGGGATGCATTACCATGAAAAATAAAAAGATTTTAAGTCTCATAAATAGTGCATTTTGAAACATATTATCTACATCATCTATTTTCAAGACTTTCATATGTTTATAGATCTACTTGATTTTAACCATTTTAAAAATTTAAATTTTTATAATTAGATATAAAAATAGATTTTGAGATAATCCTAAGAACATTTTACATCAAAATTATATACCATGATAAAATTTGAAGGTGCACTTTACCTCATCCGTATGCTAACGGTAGGAAAACGTTTATATAAAAATGCTACTTTATGATGTAGAACTACGGATGCCCCTAAAAAATCCATCGAAAAATGTAGTATTAATGTTGAAAAACCATTTGATTGATCATCTCCACATCGAGATGTATGGCTATGAAAAATAAAAAGGTATTATATCTAAAAAAATATTACATTTTATAACATATTATCTACACTGCCTATTTTCAAGATGATTTTCATATGTTATACGGATGCATCCGTAAGCAAGCTGCACCCTTATATTAATCCATTACTTACAATTCAAAATTTTAAAAATCGAATACACGTCCGCATGAAACGCGGTTCCAAAGCGGACGGTCCAGATCGCCTTGCATGAAATCCACCGCCACTTATTTCCACAATTTTTTCGTTTTAAACGTGGCGAATTTTCATTGGAAGCAGTCATAAAAGGCAAGCTCTGATTGGCTAGGTGACGACGAAATTCAAAATTCAATTAGCGTCAGAGATTTTGCCATCTAGAGAGAGAGGGATTCCTTGGGGACTAAGAAAACCCGAACTTTTAACCCCTCTCTGTCATGTTTGTAAACTTAATCATCGCTTCAAAACTTTCCTGTAAATTATTCTCCCTTTTATCTGTAAATTCGTTTAAATCCCCATTTCATTATATTTTTTTAGGAAAATTCGGTATTTTCCATGTCCTTGCTTCCTTTATTTGGAAATCCTTCTCAATTCCCTCCTGTTTTCTCTCAGTAATATTTTTTTTCTCCCGAATTTGTTGTTTTTCATGGCTGAATTGGTAGAAGAAAGTTTTAGAGAAGACAATTGGGATTTCACGCTTGATGATATACCAGATATCACACTGGACTTGGATATCTTCTCAGAGCCGTTGGTTTATCATCCATCAACTCCGGAAACCCTAACGAAGAATGCGAGTTCTTTTTATTCACCTTCGGAAACGCTGGAATATTTTGATTCTTTGCACTCACATTCTAAAACCTTAACAGAGAATGAAGAAACTACGATTAATGGAATGGAGCAGATCATGACTGTGGAAGAAACAGTAGAACCGAATATCACGATTATGGAAGAAAACTTAGACTTGAAGATCAGAGAGATGGAGAAGGCCCTTCTAGTGGAGGACGAGCAGTTACAGGATGATGAAGGTTTCTCTGAGATTTTTTTCTCTGACATATTCCCTGAAAACTCGGAGAAGAGCTCTGAATCTTCACCGGTTTCTGGTGTTTCTTCTCAATCTGTTGATATTTTTGCCGGAGAAGCAGATAAACAAGTGGAACCTTCACCTGAATCTGGTGGCCTTGTCGAATCGCCGGTTATTGTTGAAGATGAGAGCAATGTAGCGGAGGAGAAAGAAGAGGAAAAGGAGGGAGATGAAGATCACTTGAGCAAGAAGAGAAAGAGGTAAGGCCAACTTGCCTCTCTTTTTTTTTTTTTTTTTTTTGAGAGAGAGAGAGAGAGAGAGAGAGAGATTAATCCTGTACGATTTACAATTTTTTTCTTGCTTTATGTTACGACCCAAGAGTACAAAGAGGGTAATGAAAATTGGTTCTAGTTGGAAGTAACTCGGTAAAATCTATAATTTGTTTTTTTCCCTAAAAATGTTGAAAACCTTTCAAGGTGAAGATAGTGATTGACGTCCCATAAATCTGAGAATTTGACTTTAATTTCTGATTCTGGTTGTATTGTCTTGATTTATTGACTGTAAGTTTATTTCATTTTGGATATCAGGAGAAATGATAGAGATCATAAGTAGATTCTTATATGCGATGGTCTCTCCAAAAGCCCATCCGGATCGGTGAATCAATGATCTGGATCGAGAATTGGCCAAATCGGTCCAATTAAGCTTTAAAAAAAATCCAAAAAAATAATTACAATTCATTATAAGTGTTGTATTTTTAGGAATCCATTAAGAAATAGGGTACTATTTTATTATTTCATTTTTTTTTCATCAATTTACGAATATTGAGATGTTATTTCCATGTTTGAACTTATGGTAACCATTAAATTTGCATTACATAAAAGAAAAATCATAAAATCATGGATAAAATATATAATCATATATGGACTATAATAAAGAATGGATTAAATTGATGAAAAAAATAGCCACTAAAATCTCGAATTATTGTATTATTTTTTATTTTATTTTTTATGACATTATTTTTTTCATTTTATTTTTTTAGAAGATAAATTGTTTTTTGACATGCATGTTGTATTATCTTTTATTTTAATTTTTTCCTTTTATTTTTTTGATGATATTTTTTTTTCCTCTTTTTTTATTTTGGAAGATAAAAATAAAATACTTTTTTTCCCTTTTTTTTTATGACATTATTTTATTATTTTATATTATTTTTTTTCTTTTTATTTTTTTATGATAAAATTTTTTGCCTTTTATTTTTTTTTGGAAGATAAAAATAAAATGTTTTTTTTTTTTATGACATTATTTTCTTCTTGTTTATTTTTTCTATGACATTATTTTTTTTCTCTATATTATTTTTTATCACATTATTTAAGACAAGTAAAACACAAAAGTAAAACACATTTTTTTTGTGACATTATTTGACAAAAGAAAAACTATTTTCTTATGACATGAAACTATTTTTTTTGACATTTGACAAAAGAAAAATTGTTAATACCGCGGAGGTTCGAACTTGAAACTTCCTATATACTATCCAATGTGATAACCAACTCCCCGACGACACCACGTTTTGCAAGTTATACTACAATAAATCAATATATTGATTTAAGATCTCAAAGTTGGGCATTGAGAATTGTCCCACATTGAAAAGAGGTGGGACAAACAATGGTTATATAAACAATTGGAACATCAGTGCTCTTGAAAATTAACTTGAGACGAGAACCACGTGCGGTGCACGTGAGATTTATTCACATGCGCGGTGCACAATGATGTTTGCCACAGTCAATCTTGTGACGCGATATTTATTCACACGTGCAGCGCATGGTGACAATTCACTATGGGGTCATCGATTCTTGTGTCGACTCGGGCGAATCCGTTGCAACTCATCGATTTTAAAACACTGGTTGGTACAATAGAATCGACGAAACCACCCCCCCCCCCTCTTGATACCCTTGTCCTATAATGTGGTAGCTTTTGTCTAGGGGTATTTTAAGTAATTAGTCAATGGTAACATATAAATTCCTAATAGTAAAAAAGATATTTATTAACTATAGGGGATAATGATATTTTCAAAAAACTATAGTGAATGATGACATCACTAACATGTTGTTTGACATCACCCCATACAACATCAATTGTTTTTTAATCACTAATAGAACAAAACTATTTTCTTATAGAAATATCCATTTTAACCCTCTTAATGATAAAAAATGCTCTTGCCTAAAATTTTGTGTTACAAATCAAGAGTATTTAATTGTCAAAAAATGTTGAGTACATTCAGTAAATAATCCATATTAGACAGTATATAATCCATATTAGACTTGACTGGACAAATTGGTCCAATTGCCAACTGGTGCCTTGGTCATACTGTCCAAAGTAAAAAAAACCTTGTTCAGTTGAAAATCAGTCAAAACCAATCTTCCAAAGGTGGGTTTGGACTTGCTGCACTAGAAATTTGGGAGACAAAATCAAATATATTTACATTTTTTAATATTATTTTTATTTTGTATTTAAGTCCTATTCAAACTGTTAACCGGCTATCAAATTTTCTCTTTTTTTTTTTTTTTTTAATGACTTGACTGGATCCCTTAGGTTTGGTGGCCTCTCTGGTTATGATAACACTACTGACAGTTGTGTGATGTTCGGAAGTAGATATTTTTTGTTTGAATGGGTACATTTAACGTGCCTTGAATTTTTTCTATCTGATATCAATAAGGCAGTGCTCTGCTCATCAAAGTACCATCTTAGAATTTGAGTGATTTACATTCAACTATTGGGGCATTTGAGGAAACAAAGGAGACCTTTGAGACTGCTTTTGCTCAGCCGTTATGGAGTTTTGCTTGTTTGCAGGCTCACAAAAGCCTTGTGTAGCCACACTCCATTGTACCATCTTTGAATGTTGAATGATTTACCTTCAACTATCGGGGCACTCGAGAAAACAAAGGAAACATTTGAGACTGCTTTTGCTCAGCCATTGTGGAGTTTTGCATGTTTTCAGGCTCACAAAGGCCTTGCGTGTTCTTAGTTATCTCTGATTAAGCCATACTCCATTGCTTTTTTTGATTCCAGCGCCCTGGCCAATGGAGAAAAGAGCCCTTGTGGTTGCGACCTTCGTGTGATCCAGTCTGACACACTCCTTTCTATCTGTTTTGCCTATGCAAACAAAAAGGCATTTGTTCATTTGACGTTTATATCCGCTTGCATTAAATGCATGCTCAAAGTCCCCATACTGGCTTAATGTTTTCCGAAGTGAGTAACATCATGCAGTATTCATTAAATCATTGTCTCTTTTCTCACATGCTTGCCCCTATGTTGTTCGCCTTCCATGTCATCATTGCTTTCAATGCATTGCCCAGGTTATGCGGGTGGTCTTTGAGGCCTGTGGATCTTTCTCTTTCTCTAATTGATATTGTTTGCATCGAAAATTCTTTCGTGCTTGATTGGGTTAGCAGACTGATCTTAAGCTGACTTTTCATTGTCCTATGAAGTGTTTCCTAGCCGACCGAATACCCTGAAAATTTGTAAGCGTATCATTGTATAGCATCCTTGGACCAAGCAGCCGCCAATTCATAAGTTGCAACTGGAAAGGGAATCTTGTGACCTACTTGTTACAACATGTGCTCCCATTAGAAGATAACTGTACCCCTTACCTGATCCAAAAATCTAGCTTACTCATTATTTGTTATCAGATAAAATTATATTATCCTGTTTGAGAAAATTGTACATTTTCTCCTAGTAAAATCCTAGCTTGGTGGAATTTTTGGTCCCCACAATTTGTGGATGTAACCACCCAACCGAGCAACATAAAATTCTGAAGGTTAGACTGTCCATTTTTTTGACAGTTAGATCTAGGTGTTCGAGAATTATTGTTTTTTGAAACGTTATTTATCGTTTCTTTTTTTTTTTTTATAGAGTTGTTTTTTTTTTTGGTTCGAGTCTCTAATGATTCTAAAGTGGAACTCAAAATTTTAGATCAAGAGATATTCCTAAGTAGGGTGTTTTGCCCTAGGAATCCAGTATACGATTTACTTTCGCTGGAGCATTGCATACACATCCTTTGGTTATTCAAGAGCGAATGCCTTTACACAATCAGATAATCTATTATTTGTACTTTCATTTTTAATCCCCATCCATTTATATTGTGCCCATACTTCCTTTCTACTATCCTAAACCAGAGAGATTCAATGATAATAATAATCTGCAGGCACTATGAACCATAGTTTTGTGGTGCTTGAACAAAATATGCCTTTATGTGCCACCCATTTGGTTCTCAAGCCTGCATGACTTCGAATTTATAGGTGGGTGATGAACAGTCCAACCTCCGCTATCTAGTTACCAATCTGTTTGTCTTTTAAACATCTATATATCACTTTTAACTTGCTTGATGCTCATGTTACGAAAAATTAGGATCACCTTCTTGACTTCTTCACTTATTAATTCTTAACTATTTTGTCATGAGATTTTACTGGGAGTGCATCACTGGTCTTTGGCTCTTATATCATTTTTTAGGTTGTAGATATATCCTAAAAGTGCACCAAGACTAGACCTAGGTGGTGGTCCCACTAGTCGGACCACCGCTTTTTGCCTTGGCTTGTTTAGTTCAAAGCAAAAATTGGGTTTGGTTGAAATTTGGTCAGAATAAATATTTAGTTGGATGGACTAGCTGATTTTAAACCATGCGACCAGTTAAATGAAGTTGGGAGAATTTTTTTAATGCATTTTATATTTTAAAATTATTTTGTCTAATATTTACCTTTTATCCAGAATCCTATCCAAGCGGTTTGATTACAGTTTGGACTGGTTTGATTGGACCAAACCCCTCCGTTCAGTGGCTGGTCCAATCTTGATAACGCTGCACCTTTGTCTTTTTTGCTTCAGTGCAGTTGTGCACCTGTCATGTTATTCCCTCTCATCATGGGAACACCACTTTCCATACCAACCTCTTGCTATAAATGGGCCGTGATCTTACTTTCTTACTTTATCATTACTAGGTTCTAAGCCAATCCTACACCAGAGTAAACGAAGCTAGTAAGGGTGAAGAACTATATCTTATCAAAAAATGAGCGGGTTTGATGGGGTACTATCTTCTATAGTACCATGTATATCCCAATTGACCTTTATTGTCAATCTCAAAGGACTTCTAACCCATCGGTACTGTTCTCCATTTGTGTGCTAAACGCATGTATTGGTCCTTTGTTCTTCATCCATCAAAGAGAGATTTTTGTTCTTGACGCACGAGAGAGAGAGTACCAGTGCTTGGTAGAACTTTTTTTTGGGGGTGGAAGCATTTTGGTGTGAGTTTCAAGGTTTTTTAGCGTTCTGCTATGCAATTTGCAGGCAAATCAGAAACAGAGATTCAGCCTTGAGGTCAAGAGAAAGGAGGAAAGAATTTGTAAAAGACCTGGAGATTAAGAGCAAGTATTTAGAAGCTGAATGTAGGAGACTGCAGAACTTGCTTGGTTTCTGCTACGCAGAGAACAATGCTTTGCGTCTCCACATACAGAAGCGAAACAATGAGGTTGCTGCAGGCCTTGTCAGAGCCAAACAGGAGTCTGCCGTGCTCCCGTTGGGTAAGCTTCTTTGGAATATGTACCAGTTTACTATGACAAGACCCCATTTCTCTTTTTGGGCTTCTCTCACTAAAATGCCTGATTCCTCAATCTCATTGCTTGACTTAGTCCTGTTTGCAGACGGACATCTCTCTTTCTCTCTCTCCCCCCCTTACCCAACCAACCTCAGGCTAGTTGCTGTGTGATCTATATCCCCTAAGGTTTTTACAAATTGTTAATTGGATTGGTGTCTCTAAAAGGTTTTTGTAAATTCTTAAATGGATTGGTATCTCTCTGTCTCTCTCCCATACACTCGGATACACAGACTGACACAAGTTTTGATGTATCTCAGTGTTTGTACTTTTATGTGTCTCTCTCTCTCTCTCAAGCCAGTGTAAGCGTGTCATGATCAACAATTGTATGATATAGATCTCCATGATTGCCTTCTCTGCCTATTTCACTCCAACTACTTTGTTCACCTCTGTTGTTTTTGGTTCTTTTTTTTTTTCTATGTACAGAATCCCTGCTGTTGGGTTCCCTGTTTTGGCTCTTGATAATGGTCAGCGCATTCCTCTCAATCGGTCCTTTCAGTGTAAGCCACCCAGAGTTGGTTCTCAGACTCGACAGAAGCCTAGGACAGGAGCTCACAAGTCTAAAAAGACTCTGGGTTAGGCCAGAGACATTGGAGTCGAAGCCAAGGTCACCAGTGGCCTTATTGTTGAGGAGGTGGAGGTTTAGTAGGACGAAAATGAAAATGAGGGCCATCTCTTGCAGTATGGATTTGAATTTTAGAGAGAGGGTTTCATGGCCCTTGTTCAAGGATGGTGATCTTAGTATCTCTTGAAGGATTTTGAGGGGTAAGATGCCAAATATAGTTGTCTTGTTAGGCTTTGGTTCAGGTTGTCACATCTAGCTCCTTTTTCTTCTGTTTTTTTTTTCCCCTCTTTTTGAGGGATAGATAGCTAGAGAGAGAGAGAGAGAGTGAGAGGGTGGGGGGTTGCTTTTTGGATTTAATTGTGTGTGAGAGAGAGAGGTGGTTGCGTTTGGATTTAATTGAGCTTTCATTGATACAATCACCAAGGACCTTTTTAGCTGGTAGTTACTTTTGCTAGTAGTTTATTTTAAATTTCATTTATTATCCTAGTATTTAGTTCTGCTATCTGTTTGGTAGTTATATTATATTAGACATAATATTCTGTAGAATATTAGTTGTGTATAAGTTTAGTTGTTTGATCTCTCTTTCGACTTCTCAAATTTTGGGAAAGTTCTTTTGATCTTAAATTTTGGAGACCTCCTAAATTTTTCTGATCGAAAATTTGAATTTAGGGAACTTTTAAGTTTCTTAGCATTTCGATCTCAACCTTCAAAATTGGACGGTTTTCATTCAAGTTTGAGCTATGATTTTCATTGAAACTTGTAGGGCAATGCACTATTGAAATAAATGAGCCGTGCACTCTCTCGGGAGTGTGAAATCTTCTGGCTAAAAAACATGAAATCGCATGACAAATAATATTAGTTTTTGTTCTTAATATATTTATCGGAACAATGAATTTATGGTGGGAACAAGATTCACCACCAGTGCTATATGAGCAAATCGTAAATATGTGCATATATTTCTTGTACTTAACTTGAAAGTGATGCATTGACCCGCAACACTCCCTTGGGTAAAAGATATATGAAGGTTTCGAATTCACTTTGCAATTCCGATAGGCAAACCATTGATTTTTATGGTACTTCATGTTAAAAAATAAGTTAATTAAAGCAACTCCTAAAAAAAAAAAAAAAGAAAGAAAGAAAGAAAGAAAGGGTGTGGTTTCTGTAAGGTTGCAATCGGTATAGAGAGTGAACGCGAATCTCGATGTGCAATGCGGCATTGAGGCAGTCAGTACAGTAGGGACTTGTTTTGTTTTGCGAAACATAAGGCCTTTTGGTAGATGTACAGTACAGTAGGGACTTGTTTTGTTTTGCGAAACACAATGTCTTTTGGTAGTTGTCTAGTTCCGAATACTTCACTTACTTTGTTCAGGCTAGCAAATGTGATGGAGGTGTACCGACTTGTAATTTTGGTGCAAAATTTTTTTAAGATTATCTCAAATTTTATTTTTATATCTAATTATTAAATTTTAAATTTAAAAAATAGTTAAATAAAAAGCTAGAAAATGGATGGTGTAGATAAAGTGTTGCAAGATGCACGGTTTTTTGGATTCTATGTTTTTTTTTTCATATTCATACATCTCGATGTTAGTGATGATCAATTAGTCGTTTTTCAACATTAAAACAACATTTTCTAATGGAAAAAGTTTATATAAGGATGTAACTTTATAATGTAGAACTACGGATGCATTTCAAAAATCCATTGGAAAAGGTAGTTTTAATGTTAAAAACCTTTTGATTGATCATCTAGACATCGAGATGTATGTCCATGAAAAATAAAGAGATTTTAAGTCTCAGAAATAGTGTATTTTACAACATATTATCTAGACTGTTCATTTTCAAGATTTTCATATCTTTATAGATCTACTTGATTTTAACTATTTTTCAAATTTAAAATTTTATAATTAGATATAAAAATAGATTTTGAGATAATTCTAAAAACATTTTAAATCAAAATTATATACCATGATAAAATTTGAGGTGCACCTTACCTCTATAGCTAAGGATGCATCGTATGCCAACTACATCATTTTCTAATGGATTTTTTATGTACATCTTTAATTCTACATTTTAAGGTTACAACCTTATATAAACTTTTTCCAAAACGAAATCTTTCATTGCGTATTGAAGGCTATGAAATCTCAAGACTGCAATTGTATTTATTTATTATATTGTGGAAACCCAATTTGCCTTTTTATTGATTTCTCCTTCGATTCTCCCAATCTTTTGAAATCAAAATGATCCTTTTGAATCCCTGGAAAATACTTATCATCATAAATTGTTGGATTACAGGAGTCGATTTACAGACCTGTCGGTTTCTCACTCAAATGGTTCACCAAATTTGTTTAAAATGTTTCCAAGATCCTGATCTATAAAAGTTATAGCAACATTGTCAACCGTAATTTTTAGAGACTAATTTAGGTTGTTTTTTCTGTTATTTTCTCTCAAAGTATTTTATTTGGAATTTGATTTTGATTTAAAAGGTTCTACTAAATGTACATTATTTGGGTTTGATTTATCACTTTATGTATGTTTCCCATGTATCTTCACTTTGTGTTATTTTGAAAAATTAATTTAGATGCCCCATTGTACTTTGTGTTATCTTCATCAGAATGCGTGAGAAAGAGGACATCACATGTCACTGCCTTGGGTTTTCAAACCCTTTTTTTTGACTTGAAACGTATCCTAAAAAATTATTGCAACTTTTTCGTGGGTAATTAATTCATTGCGTTTGGAGTTCTCTATAGCTATGTTTGGTTTGAAATTAAATTGCTTTTCCAGTTTTGGTGAGAGTTGCGGTGGGTGCACCGGCTCCAGCCCTTTATTTTCACAGTTTAACATATAAAGAAAAGATAGTTTTTTATCAAAATGGAGAGGTGAGCATTGAAGCCATGATCCATTACGTAGATATTTGATCCAAATGTGCGTGGCTTGCACAATTATGCGAAATTTGACCAAAGTGTGCTTATTTTCTGTGGTTAAATGTGCATCTCTGAAAATTATGGTTATTTTCTGGCAAAATTATAGTCATATATGGTTATTTTGACTTTCTTGGTGGTCAAATGTGCCTCTTATTTTTTAGCAAAATTAAAAAACAAAAAAGAAAGAAAGAAGAAAACAAAAGTGAGAAGTGAGTTTGAATCTTCCCCACAAGCAGTACAGCCCTCACAAAGTCATTCCTCGCTAGAAAATCTACGTCTTCATCTATGCCTCGCAAAAAATCTACCTCTTCATTTATGTCTACCGAATTGCGAAAATCTACCTTTTCATCTATATCTCTATCGAAGAAGGAAAAAAGTGTGATTGTTTAAGTCATAATGGACACTTAAGGTTTCCATTCCTACCCATTACCATGCCCAATATCATGTCGCTTAAATCTCCTTCACCGATGAGGCAGGTGATCATTTAAGCCCGAGAATTTTTTTTTTGGAAACTGTCTATTAATGAGACTCTTAGAACTACCCATTTTTATCTCTGAGCAAAATTAAGGAGAGTAAACCTCACCCTTTACAGGAATTGCATATGTGGCCCACCATGGTCTACAATGAGCATTTTATCATGCGCCACTGACCACACGAGGGCAAGTGTTTCCATAGGACCATGAATTGGCCATTGTTTGGGAGGACCAGGATTGTTATTTTCTTGGGTTTTCGTTTTCAGAGATTCAGATTTATACCGTACCGTGGAGAATCCGATGCACTCAGTTGCAGATAGGAGCTGGAAAAACGTCATGTGCATAAAGTGAAGCACCTATTTATAGCCTACAAATACAATACAATACAATACAATACAGGAAAGTCCAGCCTGTGATATCAGATACGCTCAACTACTTCAATAAATGGCAGCCAAAGTGTCCCAGCACACACCATAAACCCTCCATGATTTCATGCCAAACAAGTGAGAGAGAGAGATAATGATTTCATGCAATGCAAAACGTGTGTGTATGTGTCTGTGAGAGAGAGATTTCACGCCAAACAATTGAGAGAGACCTCTCTGTCTGAAAGTTCATAGTTTCCATAAAATTGAGAGAGCGAGACCTGTTTGAAAGTTCATACTCAGTAAAAATTGAGAGAGAGAACGAGACTTGTTTTAAAGTTCTTTCATCAAAGAGAGAGAGAGAGAGAGAGAGACCCGTCTGAAAGTTTATACTCCAGTAAAAAAAAAGCGAAAGCATGCAGAGTAACATATCACGAGTCTGTGTGTGTATGTTAGAGAAAGAGAGAGAATTCAAATAAACAATGTCAAAGAACTCCAAGTTCCTTCCTCTCACCGAAAAATACAAGGGGATCCCCTCAAAAACATATCAGTATGCTTCAGAAGTTATTAATTTTCAGTTGACTTTCCCCCTCGCATGCCACTTGCTCAAGAATAAGATCTCCTGCTTGGTCCTTACAAACACAAAAATTAATTAATGATATTATGAGAGATTATAAAAGGCAAAAAAAAGCAATGAATAATATTGTGAAGATCATAAAAAGCCAAAAATATATTATAAACATGAGATTGGGGTGATGGAGACTAAGCCATACATGGATAAGAAAGTGGCAGAAGTGTGAACAAAGACAAGGAAGGGTATGGCCTTCATTTATTATCATCATGGGATCCATATCTTTTTCTCTCACTATAAAACGGGCCCCCCAATCAAGCCTTGAACACGTTGTTGTTGCCACTGCCCCAAGTCCAAATTCCCTAAATTTCAGTTATAGTGTAGATGCACAGGCATTACAGTTTCAGGGGAGAGAGAGACAAAGAGAGAGCAAATTCAGATACTGCATTACAGTCAGTTGCAGATTAGAGAGAGAGAGCAAATTCAGAGACTGCATTACAGTAAGTTTCAGAGTAGAGAGAAAGAGAGAGCAAATTCAGAGACTGCAATACAGTGAGTTGCAGTGTATTGAGATAGAGAAAATTAGGAACTGCATTACAGACAGTTGCAGGGGAGAGAGAGAGAGAGCGAATTAGAGATTGCATTACAGATAGTTGCAGAGTAGAGAGAGAGAGAGAGATCACAGTCAATTGTAGAGTATTGAGAGAGAGAGAGAAAGAGAGAGAGAGAGAGAGAGAGAGAGAGAGAGAGAGGAGGCCATGGAAGTAGAAGACAAGCAGTCCACGCGTCCTATGCCTGTACTTTCAAGGTTGGATCGCCTCGATCTTCTGGTAAGAACTAAGAGACCACCTGTTGCAAATGACCTCTCAATCTGCAATTGTGAAATGATAAATATTACGACTTCATTGTTGACTTAGCTTACCAATTTAATCCAAAAATCTTTAGATGAAAACACAAAAGAAAATCCACAGTAAAGATCAAAGAAAAAAAAATCTTTAAGAGGAATTCATAAAGTCCCTAGCTTGATCTTGAGTAGCACAGTCCCATAAACCTTTTGTTATTTGTATTTTTTCATTAAGAAACCTCCAAATTTTATGATGTTTACAAGAAATTCAAGGCAATGAGTACTAAAAATTTCTCTGTGTATCTGCAAATCTTGTAGGTTTTACCATTTTGCAGTGCAATACTTCAAATATTTTTTTCCCAAACAGGTTCCGTTTACCAAACATAAAAAGTCCAAAGTTTTTAAGCACTTGTGATATTGCCAATAAAGTGTTCTAAGGTTTCAATCAGAAATCCATGAAACTGATCATATGGATTCCTAGTGTCTAGTAGAGTAACTCTGATTGTTCAGTTTCTCATTTTACTGCAGAAAAAAAAAAAATTGTAGTAATTACTAAATTATTTTACATTTGCAGTTGGGTTATCTGGAAGAGAGACACAGTTTGTCACAAAGACATAATGGTAATGTTTCAGAACCATCAAGGCTGAAGTTAGAATGTAAGCCTTTAGCCTCAGCTCTTCAAGAAGTTCAATCCAAAGGCACACTCATGGATAGAATTGCAGTTCTTGAGAATCGGGTGTTGCAGGTAATTCTTTGTCCCGTTTTTATGTCAAAATACCATAACTTCTGGACCAGAAATGGTGAGGCTTAGTTCATCAAACAAGTTTGAGTCCAGGGCCACAGCCCCATGAACCAAGGTTTGATTTCCAGCTTGCTCACCAACTATATAGGTTTTCCTAAGGAATTTTATTGAGAGAGAGAGAGATATAGGAAACAGATGTTTTGGAAGACGTTCATCCTCAGACGGATCCTTTCTGTATGTTTGAAGCCAATTATTAGGAATTAACAAATGGAACCATGTTGTGGAACCTTGAATTACAAGTACAACAAGCACTCAGATAATTTATAATCTGAAACTTTATAATCTCTACAGTTTATAAAAAGTACCAAGAACAGCCTTTGCTCCATATTGAACAATTTATAATCTCTAATTTCTAACAATTTATATGAAAGTTAGAAAATACAAGGAGATTATAAACTAATTAAAATTGTGTTGTGGCCATGCTTTCATGAACATGCATTGTAAAGTTACCATAAATTATGCTTTATAATTTTTTTATCAAGCACACATAGCTGCATGGAGCCTAGAAACAAATTTAAATGAGAAAAATATATCTTTTAGATCTAGGAGATAAAAGTCAGACAATGAAAGATGTGTTTCATTATTTCAGAAGTCTAACTCTATGAATTAGAAAATTCATAATTGTATTATACAGTGAGTTTCCAAGGCATATATAAGCTTTAATTTTCCTTGTACAGGGTTATGGGGACTCTCTTCCCTGTATATTTCATTGAGCAATCCAAATGTGCCTTAAAGCCTTTAAACTCTCAAATATTTTCTTGATATGGACTCCAAACCAAAAAAATATTTAATCACTAATTTCTTTACAAACTACTTATTTAACCTTATTTTCACAAACAAAGTATAATAATTCTAAATTTCCTATGAAAGGATTAAGTGGTGATAATCTTTCCATGTACAGAAACAAAAAATTATTCTTTCTAGTGTGTGTGTATAAATTTTTTTTATAGAGATTTTAAAACCTTTTTTTCTTTTTTGACAAGGTTACATAAGAATGGTACCTTGAAGCATAGTGCTATGAAAATCCAGCTACTGCCGACTTAACCCAAGCTCGATTCCTAGATTTTAAAACCTTATATCCTCTTAAGTTTAATAAAAAGCCTGTCCATCGTGGATACTAATTTTTAAAGTGCCCACTGTAAGGGGAACTGTACCATACGCATCTCGTGTTTGAGATATTGTACACATCATGGGCAATAACTGCTAGTTCTCAAGGACAAATGATGGACACTTATCATAGTTCCAACTTTTTCTTTTCTTTTTTTTCCCTTTGTAAGTCAGTTCCCTATTACATAAGAAATGGGACATGATCATGGAATCCCTTATATATATAAATATATATATGGAAAAAGTTTATATAAGGTGCAACCTTATAATGAACTACGGATGCACCTCAAAAATTCATCAGAAAAGGTAGTTTTAATGTTGAAAAACCCTTTGATTGATCATCTCAACATCAAGATGTATGACCATGAAAAATAAAAAGATTTTAAGTCTCAGAAATAGTGCATTTGACAACATATTATCTACACTGTCCATTTTCAAAATTTTCATATGTTTATAGATCTACTTGATTTTAACTATTTTTTAAATTTAAAATTTTATAACTAGATATAAAAATAGATTTTGAGATAATCCTAAGAACATTTTACATCAAAATTATATACCATGATAAAATTTGAAGGTGCACCTTACCTTTACAGCTACGGATGCATCTGTATGCCAACTACCCTATATATATATATATATATATATATACAAGTGGATTATGTGTTAGGGTACACATACATGTGAGTATTCATTTTTTTGACACTGATTACTATTGCTTTGTAGTACAAAACTTTTTTGTATATATATACAAGTGGATTATGTGTTAGGGTACACATACATGTGAGTATTTGCAACATTTTTTTGACACTGATTACTATTGCTTTGTAGTACAAAACGTTTTTGAGCAAGCGTATTTTTTGTCATTAGGGGGGTATGATGGATATTTCCATAAGAATTTAGTGGCATTTAATGCTCCATGTGGGTGATGTCATATCCCATATGGATGATGTTATTCTCTATAATTAATAAATGTTCTTCTTTCTATCATGAATTTCTACTTTGTCCTTGAATAATTACCTAAACTACCACTAGATAAAAAGTTACTACATTATAAGGTAAGGATATTAAATGTCAAAAAATATAGAGTACATTAAGTAAATACCAACATGTATGAGTACCCTAACATAACCATATATATATATATATATATATATATATATATATATATATATATATATGGGCAGTGATTTCATGCAACGGTTGTATCATAGTATAATGCAACCACACTTCTAGAAAACCATGCTTGTGGTATTTGTCTGATCCAAAATTTGGCACACACACTCTCTTCATCTCAGTAATCAATCTACAAAAAAAATAATAATAATAATTTGTACCCTATATATGGTCATAATGAATCCCCTCCAACAATATATCTAGACCATCCATTTGATGAATTTCAATATCTAGGTCTTTATGAATTCAAAATCATTTTTTTAATATTGTTAATCGAATGATAATAAAATTATCTAAAAAAATTGAAAAGAAAAAAGATCATTCTAAGGCCTAGATCTAAGCATCGCACTAGAATGACGGCCTACGTTAATTAGGCTAAAAAAATACTTTCTAGATTGCTTTTTTAAATTTTTCTTTTTTGTGATTATTCATTAAACTGAAAAGAGTATATCTTTAAATTTGGATCAAATAAATGGTCCTAACATAGTTTTTAAAGGTTGTTGCATCATATTACTATACAACTATTGAATGAAATCACTGCCCTATATATATATATATAGAAAATTGTTTCATGCGGGCTGGATCGCATGACTACATATACGGTCCAAAAAGTGTAAAGCATCCATCTTAAAGATGGATGCAAGTAGGTGTTCCATAAAATCAATGGAAACTAACGGTCCAAATGTTTTCTAACTAGAATTATTATTTCTAGTTTTTAAAATTTACTTATTTTGCATATTCATGATCTCCATGTTAGAGATTACATGTCCTTAAAAATTAGGTCAAAAAATCCATCTCAAAAATAAATTTATTAATACGCTTGTATTTCTACATATGTGGGCTTGGCCGCATAGAAATCGGGTCCTTTACATATAGTTCTCGCACGAACTGTTCTATTTAACACGCGTTGGCATTGCGGTTACTCCAATATCCAATAACCATCACCCCGCTACTACTTGTCACCATCATATCACTCATTAAATATCTAATCCAATGGTTAGGGAGGAAACTCCACCTAACAAATACAAGGGACGTACGTGATCATTTGCCATAAAAAATACAGGTTCAGGCTCAAAATATGGCATCTCTAGTATGCTTTACTCTGATTCAAATGCCCATCTTCTTAGTTTCTTTCTTTATTTATTTTTTCATAACTACAGTTAAGCCTAGAGATGGAGGAGGGAAGTGCATCAAGTTCTTCCACTTTAGCAGCATCAAATGCCGAATTGAGTATATGCCAGGGAGCAGACCCCACAAGCAATTTTGCATCCTCAAATGAGTTACAAAAGGAGCCAGCAAAGCACAGAGAGGAAGTTTCAAAAGGGTTTCATGAAGATCAAGACCATGATAGGACACACGTGAGTTTTCTTCTTTCCTTCAATTTGATGATTTCAATTTGGTATAAGCTTATGGAATATCCGTGTAATTGGTCTTGCATGGGGCCTACTCTGTCCAGCAAGAAATACAAGAATGAAAATATGCATGTCCTGTGGATTTACAGATAGAAGTCACCATAAAACAAGAACAGAAGAATCAGAAACCCAAGGTCTCCAAGAAAAGCAACAGGGGAAAGAAGAGGGCTTTAAAGACATTGCGGAATAGAAAATGGATGGAATGGTTTATGATTGGATGCTAACTTCCCAATGCATTTGAATCCAGCTCAGGAGATGCTAAAATTGCTCGCTTGGTGTGTCTTTAAGATCAAATTTGACTTGTAGAGAAAATGTATACTTAAAGATATTAGATCTAATTCTCCTTTATTAATTTCCGTATCAAATCATATTAAGAGTGTGGAATCGATATCATGAATACATACTGTTATCAGATGACACAAAGGGTCACGAGCTACAGTTGAAATGATAGAAAATAAGCGCTGGAGATAAAACTCAAACACCAAATGGTACTAAGAATCAGGAGTTGAACTAGTTGGCAGCAATGTTACATGGACAACAATATGGGTGTCATGTCTCAAGTGTCTATTCTTTCAGCCTAAAAAGCAGACACAGCGCAACACTTGTACCATTATATTTTCATAATTTTTTAAATATGATATATTTTTAAATGAAAACACACACACACACTAGTGGATTTATGTGCAATATATGTACAAATGTAAGGAGAGATGAGAAAGTAACAACATATTTTAAGACAACTTAAAAATAAAATAGTGTGTGCGACATCATCCATCCACATGAGAGGGGGACTCTCTCTCTCTCTCTCTCTCTCTCTCTCTCTCTCTCTCTCTCTCTCTCTCACACACACACACACACTAAACTCCTCATTTCTCACTAACCTCCTCTAAAGTTCAAACTACTCCCTCTGTTTTGAGTTAAAACTCGGCTGAATCCCTCACGACCCCATTTTTCTACTTAATTGACAAACCCAATAAGAAAACCCTATTTCCCTGTAGTCCCCCACAGAGACCCTTGTCTCTCTCGAAAATCCCGTAAGGACTAAGCAAACCAGAGGTTTCCCATTTTTCAGTTCAAGTAAAGAAACAAAAAAATCCAAATCTTCTCCCCCATTCCCATCTCTCTCTCTCTCTCTCTCTCTCTCTCTCTCTCTCACAGAGTCCCACAACTTCAAAAAACCAGGTATGCAATAGCAGATTTTGACAAAGAAAACAACTCCAAGAGCATAGATGCTTTGCCCCGGCCGCAGGGCGATTGGATGTGTAACCTAAGCGGAACATCAAATCGCTACTTGCCATAGTAGTGAGTGCTTTGATGTGTAGCCTATGCTGCACATCAAATTGGAGCTTGGAACATCACAGCACTCACTTTAAAGGGCTTTGCAAAAGCAAAATGCTCCACCTCTGAAATTTTCACGTTGGAGTTTGCCATAGACATTGAAGTTCACCATGAATTTGAAATCTCCGAAAGAAAACCTTTTCCGATGCAAAACAAAAAAAGATTACAGCAAAGCTTTTCTTTTGGTGTGATGAATTCTTCAAAAAACCTTGTGTGCATTAGCAGATTTTGACAAAGAAAACAACTCCGAGAGCATGGACTCCACCTCTGAAACTTTTCATGTTGGACTTTGTCATAGTTAGCCATTGAAGTTCACCATTGAAGTGAAGTCTCTAAAAGAAAACCTTTTCCAATGCATAACCAAAAGATAACATAGCAGAGCTTTTCTTTTGGAGCAATGAACTCTTCTCTAATGTGGTTGTGGATTTTCAAGAACTTGCTCACGTTAAATAAATTCAAAGTCCAGTTCTCATAGGTCATTATCTTAGACTTTCATTTAAATTTTCTTCATTTTATTCTTTATTTCTTGGACTTTTCTCCCTTTTTTAAAAATGATTTTATGCTATTATGTTCATTTCAAAATTACTGAATCGAATTCTTTTTGTTTGCTTTCATTTGAAATCTCCATTTTCTAAGCCTTGTGATCTTGTATTTTTTCTTGTGTTTCTCTTTTACCCCCTTTTTCATTAATGAAATAATGTTCTATTTTCATGTTTACTTCTGTGAATCTAATTATTTTCTCTCAGTTACATTGAACTTTTCAATTTCCTCTATTTTATTACGCATTGATACCTAAGGTTCATGATTATTCTGAGAATCATGTAATTGGAAGGATGGAGAAAATGTTTTCTTAAAAGAGATGAAAGATTATCAAGCTTCTATTTCCCGAGGTTCAGACTCTCTATAAGTTCCTTAGTAGTTTTTGGTATTTTTTAGTCATCATTTTGACTGATCAATTCGGCATTAGACCGGTCAACAGCTGGTCCAATGTCTGAAGCAGCCGGTCCACCGGTGCGCAAGATTGGTTTGGTGGACGTTTGGAATATCAATGGCCAGAAAGGACTTGGCTGTCTAGGGGACATAAACTTGCTTTTCCCTACTCAATGCTCCTTCAACAAGCGTTAGCTGTACAATTTGACAAGGATTAGGTGCTCTCTCAACACAAGCAACAGCAACATAAATATCATCTGCATTCATTAGATAAAAAAGAAGCCCTTTGTTTCTCATTTTCTCAAAGGATGCCCCTTTTCTTGCTATAAAGGAAAGAGAGGGAAGGCATAGGCATCAGGCAGTAGCTGCCCCAGCTTTTCTTTGGATATTGCAGGAACATGATGGGATATCAGCACTCAGTTGATGGCTGACACTATTAGGAAATCAAGACTGCTGGATCCTCATCGAGTAGCTTATCATGGGCACAAAACATATCAATGTTCAATTCTAATATCGAGTTTTCAAGGGCCATGATTTCAGCGGTCTCAATGTCATTTTCACTGAAAGGATTGTCCTTGATTGTTTTAACATTTGCCTTGGCAACCAATAATCCAAATTTTTCATCATTGTTTTTTAAGCCAACTCCTCTGAATAGACAGTTGCTGTTCTCCCCTTTTGCTTACATATGGTTTGCCGTTTCATTCTACTTTGGCTCAGGTCCAAGGCCTTTAAGAATTTTGAGGTATCGTTGGGTTGTGTGAGGAATACATAGTCATACATATGGAACCTCCATTGATAATAAGTTTAGGGACCCGAGCAAATTTACAGAACTTACGGATATCATCTATGCCGGCAAAAAACAATTCCTTGTTCAAAGATGCTCAGTTTTGAAGGATTGATGGGACAATTGAGCACCCCCAGCATTGATAGCAGCGATTTGGGCACGATAGCATTCCATGGGATTGCTAGTGGTTTCTTCTCAACTTCTTAGTACTTATTGGCCTTTTGAGGAGGAAAATAAAGACAGCCGGGTACATTTCCTTGGTCCCTGCTAAGATATTGAGGGCCTTAGACAAGCGACAATTGAAAACAAATCATATAAGTCCATGGAGCTCGTATTACGCTTTGGAATTAGGACCCTCGAAAAAATCCAAATAGTGTGGCCATAATCAAGGAGATCATAATGGGGGCTAAGCATATCGATGTTAAATTTTGAGTTTGACCTCTCCAAAACATTAACTACCCCACGATATATAGGCTTTTCATTGGTAGTTACCCCTGGTAGAATGGCTGCTACTTGCTTTTTATTTGATGGCATTGTTCCATAATTCAATTGGAGTACGAGGTTTAACCCTTAGGATCATTAATAGGGATGGCAATGGACCCGACTTGACCTGGGATCCGACAACCTGACCCAACAGGGGTCCGGGTAAGGGTCCAAAAATTGGACCCAAACATTATTCAGGTCTAGGTCCAGGTTCGTGTGGACCCGACCTGAATAGTGTTATTATTTGAATAATATTCAATATATAACATTTTAATAATATATAAATAAATATAGCTATATATTTTTAGTTATAATATTTAAATAATACATGTATATATTTAATATAATATAAACATACATATTTTATTTTGGGTCGGGTCCAATCGGTTCCAGTTCCGGTCAGGTCAAGGTCTGATAACTTTGGGTTCGGGTCCCATAAATGTTTTCGACTTGACCCGTTGCCACCCCTTCATCAAAAGAAATTTTCAATTGATTTACATACCAATCAATTTGTATGCCAAAAGCAACACAATTATCAGTATCGTGATTTTATTTCAATGATAAGCACATACTCCGTGGGTATTCATTCCTAGTTGCGCCACTTGGATTTGTCGACAACCCATCTCTAAGAAGGCATTCACAAAGTGAAGAAAGTGGATCCTTTCGGGAGGCAAAAAACAATAAAGGTGAGTCTTGGATGCTTCTTTGGTTTCTCAGCGGGGATTACTTATGACAATCCTTTAGTCTCCATGGGTTCTTTCTTTTGTTCTTCCATGGGTGGGGGGATTTTAAGAGAAGTAGCCTCTTTCTTTGTCAATGAAAAGGAATTTCTGAATCCCTATCAACAGGAACGGCATTGAGTTATTCGTTTGATCTGGGTTCAAATATTTTTTGCTCTTCTTTCTCTCAACCCAGGGAAGCATTTGTCAGTTTCTCTTTCCTCTCCATGCAATTTATCCCAAGTGTTGTATGCATGGTATACTTTCCTACTTCTGAGAATCTTTGAACTTCTTCCCCTTTTTGTAGGTTAGAAGGGAAGTCCTCTATCTGATTCACTAAGAAAATGCTGGCACAAAGAATGAAGAAATGGCAGCCTAGTTGAGTGCTTATATGTGGGCGACAATGGGTGATTCCCTTCTCCATGGTAAGTGAATTGGTTTGGGTGTGAGGGGCAGCTTTTGATCATGGACTAGTGTGACTCATTTCGTGATTCTCCATCCCCTAATTCACAAATAGAAGAGGGGGGATGTTGTTCACCCTTGGTACTTTGGTATAGTTTTGCTTCAACTCTAGTAGCAAAGAAGTAGGCAGTTTTTACTGCTAGAAGGAAGAAGGTAAATGAAATGCTTTGCAAGCAGATCCTAAGTTGAACATGAAGAAACATGAAATGAATTTAAGAGCTTGAACATGCCACATATCCAATCTACCTTCATCATTAAAGTAATTTAAATCAGCTCCCTCATGTACCCAAATAACTTCCAAAGATTTCAAAAAAGGGACATTTGATATTGCAACATGAATAGAACAATAGAAATTGGATATTTACACCACAATATTCAATCAGTCAGTCATAAGTTATTCCAAAAAAAAAAAATCAATCAGTCACCATAGGTGCCAAATAAATAACCACAAAGAAAAGAATAAGCACAAAATGAATGCAGAATGAGAGCAACATGTCGCATACATAAGCACCTCTTTTTAAAACCATGCAAGAAGAATATTTGCAGTGGACATATAAGATTTTCTAAGAACATAGGAGATGGACATGCCACTGAGAAGGAAACAAACACCCATGCAGATAGATGTACATCCCTTATCAGGACCGAAAGTACGAACCTGCATCTTGGTTATAAATTACTCTGCAGTAGATACTCATCAATGTCTAATTCCAGCATCATGGTAGTCCAAAAATTCCATGTCAACGAGGTCAGCGACTCAATGCATTCCATAGAAATAGATCTTTCTAATAGGCAAAAAAAAAGCATATGAGATGAAAATACCAGTATTATTCTATGAAAGTAGTTATTTATGAGGAAAGGCATATGAGATCGGAAGTACCATACATAGGTGGAGCAAGCATCTAAAAGTTTCAACATCATCAAATGGAGGCCATAAATTGTTTGCAAACCATGATCATAGCAAACTAACACAGGAATACACCACTAAAATAATGCTCATTTTGGACGATAGTATGATGCCTTTCAGTCATTTAAAGGTTCCTTGATCAATAGATTCATTTTTTCCACAAGAAACTCAAGAACGTCTTTTCGTCCTTCCTTTAAAAGCAGCTGCCTCACCCTCCTAAAAGTCAAGTCGGGAGGCCTGATCCCCTTTTCAATCATATCTTCCAAGAGTATACAAGCCTTGTTCAATTCACCCTTTCGACACAACCCATTTATGAGTACAGAAAAGGTATGCATACTGGGCACAAACTGCTTCAATCCCATGTATTTCCAAACCTTCATAGCCTTGTCCAACTTATCAATCTCACAAAACATCTTGATCATCATGGTATATGTGTCTGAATCAGGTTCACAATGCTTGATCATACTTTTAAAAATCCTGAATGCCTCATCAGTTTCTCCACTACCTATTAATCCATTCAAAATTATATTACAGGTCCTAGAATTAGGAGCAACACTTTTCTTATCCATTTCCTCCAAAACTCTATAAACATTCTTGAATTTCTTGGCTCTACAAAAGGCACTAATTAAAGCATTATAGGCTGCCACGTCGGCTTTGATACCATCTTTCTCCATCTCCAAGAATGAATCCACAGCATCACCTATGCTCCTTTCAACACCATAAGTATGAATCAAAATACTGTAAATATAAGAAGTAGGAATACAACCCCTACTTCTCATTTCCTTCATATAACCCGTGGCCTCCTCGACCCTACCAGCCTTACATAGTGAATCAATCATGATCCCATAAGTCACAATATCAGGCTCACAATTTTTATCAATCATTTCCAGGAATATTTCTCTGGCTTTTGGCAAATTGGGTTCTTTCCCCCAACCCTCAAGAAGTATACTGTAGGTTATGGAATTGGGCTCAAACCTATCCTTCATGTCATCGAAAATCTCTTGGGCTTTCCTCACATTCTTCGCTTTACAAAAGGCACTCAGTAGGCTGTTAAATGCCGTTAAATTTGGGGTCAGCCCAAATTTATCCATGACATTGAAGGTGTAAACCGCTTCATCTACCTTATGTGCCCTTGCATATTTTCTGATCATAATGCAAAATGTCTCGTTATTCAGTATATCTTTTCTCCTCATATCATTCACCAAATCCCACATGAGCTGGTATTGCCTTATCTTTGCTAAAGAACCAATCATTATATGGTAGGACTTAACACTGTGAGAATAGTTTATTTGCTTATCGACCCACTGAAAGAACCGGTAAGCCTGCATCCCCGCATTCTCGAATCTCTTTAAAATATCCTCGACTAAATCTGGCGAAACCCTAACTCCACTTTCATCTAGGGTATGTTCCAAGCCAACTTTGGGAGAAGCCATGAGGATTTGGCATACTTTCTTCACAGGGTTAGCAGTTTCTGGAACAGTTACATGAGAGCTATATGTTTTTATAAATGATTTCAAACAATGGGAATATTTTTCCCGGTGTGTATGAGTTTGAAGGCAGTTTTTTATCATTTCACCCTAACAATTTTAAATGGAACCTCCCTATTGGAAACAGTTTTTTATCATTTTTCCATAACTATTGAAAGTGGTTTTTTTATCAACTGTAGACGAACTCAAAAGATTTTGCCGATCAGTCATCAATGAATTATGCTCACCATTTTGATCGTTTCCCTTGAAAATTGAAGACGTAAAATCTTCTATCAGCCATGGACGGATTTGGCACAAGTTCTCCGTCATGTTGAACCAGGATTTAGAGTGAATCTGCCATCTCTGTGATCATTTTGCCCTAATATTCAATGGGAATAACGAGTTAAAGAATTTGCTAACTATTTATGATCTTGCCCTAAGTTTTTCCAGGCCATGAAATGGAAAGAGAAGATCCCAAATGATAATTACATGGAGATGTACCTCATTTTTGCGATTTCTGCTGGTGATCGTAAAACTAGGGTTTAGTAAAATAGGGTTTAGGAAACGCGACAATCTACGATATTTTGTAGGCAACACTTTTCGCGGTACCGCGGGAGCATTTTATTCGTTCGCTCCCTCCCTCGCGGAGAACCTAGTTTAATATTTTAATATTAAATAAATAGAGATTATCAAATGTAAATGGTGAAAAACTTTACATTTTATTTTTCTTTTTTCATTAAAAGAGTCATGAAGGGGATTTTTTATAGGGTAGTGGATTCTTTATGCCCGAAACCTCCATTCGAGTGGTCATTTTGTTGCCATCCCAAGGAGGGGGATATGCATTTCTATCCCTTATTGAAGGATTCCATCCCCAAACTAAATGCTTATGGGAGGCTTACACTATTCATCATAACTTAACTCAAGGTTCAAAAAAGCGGATAAGTGATTCTGATCGGCCACCTAATAAATCATGTCAGATCGGTAGATCGACAATCTGGATTGAAGAATCGTCTGGATTAGCAAGAGTCAGCATTAAAACGATTTTCAAAAAATTACTATAATTTTTTTGAAATCTAGAATTTTAGATTTCAACAAAAATAATGGTATTTCATTATAAATTTCATTATTTTACTAAAAATATATAAATATTGGGAAACTTGTCTCGTGTCTGAATGTTTGTAATCCTTTATACTCACTTTATGGTCAAATTAAGATTTAAATGCAATCTCTCTAACTCATAAAAAATGAAGTGTACAATAGTTTGGAACCTTTTGATTTGATAGAGAAAAAAAAGCTATGACCATCACAATGAGTCATTATATTTTATTAAAGCAAAATGCCAATAGCCAAAAGCGATGACCCTCCATTATTATTGAAGCAATCCTAGTCTTCCATTCAGATTGTGCGATTAGGAGAGGAGGGCATATATTTTCACATTAGGAGTTACCCCGTGTTAAGACTTGACTAAACACTTGAATAATAAAAAAATAAATCTAATTACAAGAGCTTAAATACGGTAGCTCAGGCTTTCATTTTACTAGGTATAAATTCTTATACTCTAAATGAGCTTGATTTATATCATTATTTAAAGGAAACAAATTTATAGAAAGTTCACTCTTATATTGTGCAAGTAAGGTGCACCCAAAAAATATACTGAGAAGGTTTTTCTTATGCCATAAAACCCTCAAATCGATCATATTGACCTCAAAGATTCGTAGATATGAAAAAATTAAAATAAATAAACAAATAATAATCTTAAAAATAGTTATTCTTCTAACACACTATCTGGATCATCTATTTTCAAGATTTTCAAGTGTCCATAGATTTGCTTGATCAACACCATTTCTGAAACTTTAAATTCCATAATAGGAAATAACAATCAATTTTCATATCATCACAAGAAAATTACATTTTCGGCATAGTTTTGAGGTGCACCTTACTTCAATAGCAAACTTCACCCTTCTTTAAGTAAAGTGAAAATTATAAAAAATGAAAAAAAAATAAAGCTCAAGTCAAGTGAATTCCAAAAAATAAAAAAAGAAGCTAGAATATAATATTGATTTAAGTTTCCTTGTGCACAGTCGCAGAGTAATTAAAGAAAATTGTTTTATAACATCATGCATGATGCTATTTATTGTAGAATGATTTGCATTAACATCAAGATAAATCATTAAACAATATCAAATAACATTATTAACTTCACATTGTAAACCTTGTTGAATTTTTCTCTCTTTTTTTCACCATTAATCACTCCCCCTGGCCTTACGTATTACACTCAAATTTTATTTATTTTTTTAACTTGAGCCATAACTCTCCTGTGATCCAATAAGATTTAGGCAAGTATATTTGTAATGCTTTCATGACTGCCTAGAATAAAGAATACAAAATTATTTCTTAATTAGTGTTTTTAATGTTGATTTTATTTTTAGTTAATACTTAAAAATAATGGAGTTTTAAGTTATAACTCAAGGACGAAAAAAGGAAATTGTAGACAAAATAAAGTTTTGAAATAAAAATAAAGGTTAAAAGGAAATAACTCGTAGGGTCATGAAGAAGAAAGAAAGAAAGAACGGAGTTGAAAAACATGAGCATGAGGAAAAGGAGATTAGAAATTGTTGGATATGACAAGTAAAGATAAATAAAGAAATTGTGAGAGATAAGGAGAGTATCAAAATGAGTTAAAAATTTGGAGTAGCATGATTTTAGGTGCATATCTGAAAAAGTTTATATAGAGCCGAGGTAAACAATCAAAAGCTGAGCGCACCTTCAAAATGGGTGTCGAGAAATATGATTTTAATGTTCGAAATAGTGATTATAAACTATCAAAATTATCCTCATTCATGGAAATATCAAATATGGATTATGGATTAGATGTTATATAATTATAATGTTGTATTTAATATATAGCTATGGATAAACTCATAAAAATTAAAATATTTTTATTTCTATCGTGCCGCTCAAGTTTTGGGCGCCTGCCTAGGTGCTAGGAGGTATGGACCCTACGGCCGCCTGGGTGCCGCACAGCGTTTTTTGAAACATTGTAGATGCTTTTATTTCTTAAAGATCCTTTTATGAATGGCTTATTAACAGCACGCCGGTCTATTTTACCCTGTACTTTTTCCCATCATTTTGTTTGAGTTAATTAGGTATGGACCTTAAATAAGTTAGAAAAGTACGAGTTGCTCATTTTATTCCCGAAAATAAAATCAAGCTCTTTTTTTTTTTTTTTTACAAAATTATCCCTCGGTCTGAAGATGACTTGGACTGTTTTCTTTGTCAAAACTTAAGTTGCGGTTCGAAGATGGCATTTTCAAACCGTTTTTTTTTATTTTTTTCAAAGTTTAAGTTTTGGTCCGAAAATACCATCATCGAACCACAACTTTAAGTTTTTTTTACAAAAAAAAAAAAAGTCAGAGGATGGCTTCCTCATGCTGTAACTTTAAGTTATGAAGAGAAAAAAAAAGATGGTCCGAAGTTGCTATATTTGGATTGAGGGGTAATTTTATAAAAAAAATAACGTTTATTGTAGTTTTCAAGTATAAGAAAAAACGCCTCATATTGTTCTAACTTATTTAAGATCGGTATGTGAATAATTTTTTTTTTTTTTTTTTTTACGGCCGATATTCCAACCACCCTACAAGTTTCATCGGCATCGACTCTGTAGATGGATTTTGTTGATAAACAGACAACGCATAAAAACCAATTGCTATCGTCCCCTCTGTCTCCATCACCGTCAATCCTTTATTTGGAGTGTCATATAATACCATTCCCATGTATTCGCTCTCTCGCAACATGGATATTGTCCTTTGTTTTTCCGCTTTGATGAGCATATTCGTGAGATCCAGGGAATACGCAATTTGTTTTCTAATGTTTTTGGATTTTCAGACACGTGGAAAAATCCCAGGTGGGAGCCAAACAGTACACAACAGTGGCAAGGTTGAGCAATAGTTTTGGCACATGTATACATACGACACCGTTAAAAAAAAAAAAAAAAAGTGTTTTGTGAGTCCGGGTACTCACCAGCCCGCACAACCACAAACATAACATCCATATTTAACATCGACATCAACAACTAAAGATTCCTATCCCATGGATAGAAAAAAATTATAATAAAAAAATTATAATAAAAATATTTTAATTTTTTATTATATTTTAATTTTTTATATTCATGTTCATCATAGTGTAGATCATGGATCACTACAAAATTGGATCCAAGATCGGTCGATACAAATAATGGGTGTTTAAGGGAGGAGCTCGCGTCATATGAGTCGTGGCACTCATAAAAACCGGGTCTTCAAAAAATAACGATATGGATTGCGATCATCTGAGATGCGAACGTACTGATCTAGTTCCCAAAATGGGGAGCCAGGAGATTCCAAGTTGAATAAGATGGTCCGAATCTCTCATCATCATCACATAAATCTTGTCAGAATTATTAAGGGTTGGCTGTGAATCTCATTTTGTTATTTCTCTTTCACATGGGTAATTCCCTCAGTCAGATCATAAGCCCGAATCTCTCACGTTGTTGACAATTTTTTACCTCACCCGGGTCGGGCCCAAACAAGTGAGATATCTCGAGTTCTCTTTTAAATAGTAGGTTAGTATATATACTTGGTATATTGAAGGTCATCAAAATAATTAAAAGCAAGCTGGAATGGGAAAGGACCAAAAAAAAAAAAAAAAGCAGAGAGGATAAATTTAAGCAAATGTTGACAAAGGGAGAGAAAGTAGGTAAAATAGTAGAATAGAAAAGGGATGTTCCATCTGTTTGTTAAAGTGCGAAGAGAGCGAGAGGGGGGAAGGGGAGAAAGAGCAATAATTTAGAGAGAGTTTAAAATAGGTTTTGGGCTTGGTTCAATATGGGTTCTACTTCAGGCCGAATCAATTAGACTAGATCTAAAAAATAATAAAAAATAAAAATAAATTTAAAATATACTGTAAAGATGTTCAATTTCACGTAGTTAATCTATTAGAAAAAACTGACTAGTTTGTCGAGCCAAAACTCAAATACTTGATTTGGTTCGTTGTTAATCAAATCTTATTTTTGTTTTGGATCATACCGGTTAAGACACTGACTAAGCACCTGATTTGGTCCGATCTTAATGATTATTACACTATTATTTAAAATAATAATAATAATAACATCATCATTATCTATCTTTTTACGAGAATAACATTATTTGCATGCGTGTGTGAGAGAAAAAACACCATTTTCTACTCGGTGCCTATTTTAGCATGTCCACTTTCAAAGATCTTGAAGATGAATTATGAATCCAAAACTTCACAGGTTTATGATCTCCATCACCACCATTTCGAATTTAGAAATATTTCAAATGTTTAAGCTCCATTATATTGTTTTTTCTTAATTATCTTTTTATTTAAGCTCCATCATATTTCGAGCTCGAACAACTCGTATATGAGACTGAAATAGCACTGCAGTTATTTAATATGTGTTTCAAGCTTCAAAATTTTTGATAATCAAATCACATGAACTTAAAAAAAAAAAAAAAAAATTATTATTTTACTTTTGACGGGTTTGGCAGATCAGACTTGCCATTTGTAACTAGTCGGACCAAGGGTGCTGTTTGTATAGAGCCGATGCTCTAAACAATCAAATTAAAGCCCACCTTCAAACAACATCGAGAAATATGGTTTTAATATTGAAAATCTTTGTGATAATCTTAAAATATATTTTTATTTTTAATTATAAAATTTAAAGCTTAAAAAATACTATATATCGAGCAGATCTATGAATACTTGAAAATCTTGAAAATTGACAGTCCTAAAATGTGTTATAAGATGCACTATTTCCAAAATTTGAAATCCAATTTTTTCTCATGTCCATGTATCTTGATGTTAAGATGATCAATTTGAGTATATTTGGGCATCAAAACAACCTCTTTTAGTAAAACTTTGAGGTAGATTGTTTAGAGCTCAGGATCTATATAAACTTACCCTTTAAACAATGTTGGGCACTTTTTTTGTAATATATTTTATGTTTTTTAATTTTTATTTTTAAAAAGGGATTGTATACTATGACACTATTTATCTTTGTTACAAGGATGACACAATTACTCATAACCATTAGATGTCAAATTAGATGGTTTGAGGTAAATTCGAGATATTTTTTAAACTTTGAGTTTAGTCAATGTCACTCTCGCAATTATCAAATTTGAAATTTGACGGACAAGAGTTTTTGTGACCTCCTTGTATTAAAAATAAACGATCTCTTTGTATAATTTTTATTTAAAAAATGCAGTCTAACTAATTCAATCAATAACCAACCGATATTGACTAGATTAGACTCATTACTGGTTTGGTAGTACATCAAATCATTATGATGCTACTACAAAAGATCATGTACCTTCACGAACATATAATCTTTAGGTTTCGGGGCTCAATCAGTGTTTAAAAACTTGGATTAGTGGGGGAGATCATTCATCCCTAAAATATTAAAAAACACAACAAAATATAAACTTAAAAAAGGCAAAAATATAGAGGAAATTACAAAAAAAAAACCCAATACCACACTTTCTATACAACTTACCCCAACCTAATTTTTTATCTCACTTTTTTCTCCAAAACAAACTTTCTATGCAAATACCCCCAGGGGAAAAAGATCATTCTTTTAGACGGAAATGCCTTTCCATGTTCTAATCAATCAAATTAGAGCTTACCTTCAAATAGTGTTGGGAACTGTGGTTTCAATACTAAAAATATTTCTGATAGCCTTCAAATATATTTTCACATTTATTTATAAATATTAAAGCTTAAAAAATAGTGTAGATCGACATATTTATGAAAACTTGAAAATATTGAAAATTGACGGTCCAAATATATGTTACAAAATACACTATTTCCAAAACGTGAAATCTATTTTTTTTCTCATGTCCACGCATCTTGACGTTGAGATGACCAATTTGAGGATATTTGAACATCAAAACAAACTATTATAATGAAATTTTTGAGATAGGATCTAATTTGATTATTTAGAGCCTTGGCTCTATGTAAACTTTTCCTTCAAAACTGATATTCCGCAAAAACGGTTGGCGCAAGTACTACCTTTTAACCTGTCTCTTTCTCCTTGTAGTTGTACTCTCCGCCCTCATTCGAATCCTATTCTTTATCATTATTTCATCACCTTTTTCGGAAACAAATTATAACTTTGCCAAGCCCGGCCTCACTACTAACCATAACGGAGTAACCACCATACGTTACTATTGGACACCATTATGCAATAGTAGTGGTGTCCTTTATGACTAAATATTGCAGGTGAATGCAGCAAAAAGGATCATGACAAATAATGGAGATAATGGAATCTAGACTCATTAAAAAAAACTTATTCTATTATATTATTTAAGGCAGTTTATCAAAATACCTCTGAGAATATATTTAATGCAATTTATCATAACACCTAGAGATCAATAACCTTTACCCATCTTGTTTAATTTAATTTAAAAATACCCATAAAAAATACCCATGATCATGATTCGAAATAGTTGCAACTTACACATGTGTAAAATGTTAAATGATACATCTCTCATGGGCATTTGGTTAAAGGTTTTCTACTATTATTTATAGAGATACACTTTATTAAAGGAACAAATTTTTGTCATGAAACCATATTACATAGTTGTATACAACAATGTCTTAAATCTGCCACAATACATCAAATAGCCAAATACCATAAAATAGAGAAACCTCTGGCTAATTAAAAATATATCCTTATACCATATAATCTATGAAAGGTTCAATTCTAAAGGATATTTTTTTTAAGGCTGCAAGATGCACCTTGCTTCTACACTATAATGTTGGTACCTTATATAAACCTATTAACAAATAACCCAAAGACCATGGTAGGACTCATGCGAGTGTTTTTTTTCTTTCCTTCAATTTGATCATTTGAATTTGGCATAAGCTTATGGAATATTTGTGTAATTGGTCTTGTGTGGGCCCTACTCTATTAGGCGAAAAATACATGAACGACAATATGCATGTCCTGTGGATTTATTGGTAGAAGTCACTACAAAATATTACAAAAAATAAAATGAAATTTATGTACAGTCTTGTATGGTTGTACCTCATGGATTTCATGTACTAAAAGTGGTCCCTTTGTAATACTTTTTTTGGACCGTACATTTCAAGTATTCACAAGCTGCCAAATTTGCGCCGTCTAGAGAGATCTAATTATAGTCAAGGTAGAAATGGATTTGAAAGCCATCACAAGGTTTTCTGGTACTAAATCTAGTTTTTACAACAAGGTTTGCGGTGTGACATTGCTAAATCTTGTAAGGCCATAAGCTTAAAGGGTATGGGTAGCGATGGTACCACCCCGCATATTACTCACCATATTATGGTTTCCATTCCCACCACTAACACCACCCCACTACCATCTTCAAAAAGCTAACTCCTAATCTACTTGAAAAAAACGGATAGGGACCTGTCTTCCCCACTGAATTATAAAAAAAAAAAAAAAATTCATATCTTCTAAATAATGTATCTTATCTTGGCCATGAGTTTGAAACTAAGGACTATTTTTATCTCTTTATCTTTTTGGACCTAAAAAACCAGTGTTTGAAAAGTCAGGCTAGGGCTCCAACAATCCACAAGATCGAGTTAGTGTTGATGATTGATGTCTTGTATTATGAGAAAATATATCTGCCAAAGTTCGGATATATCCGTACATGGGATTCGATATATCTGAGACTTGATATATATATCCATACAAGGTATTTTGGTAATTTTATCATCTATCTAGGACTCAATATATATCGTTGCGATTGGGGGTCCATCCAAAAGTTAAGGGTTAATGGAAAAACGCAGATCTCTTTGTAATTAAATAAAAACAGAGAGGCGTGAGGTAGAGAGTGAATTGTAACCCTATTTTCATTACTAGTAAAAAAGCTCTAATCTCATGTGGACGTAGGCACATTGCCGAACCACGAATATCTTTGCGTTGTGGTTGACTATCCCTTTCTTTTGTGTTTGTTTATTCTTTATTGTTTTCGTGGATTGCTTTTTATTTCCACAAATTGGTATCAGAGCTTACAAGGTTATTCCGCATTCTAGGGTTTGCTACCACGATGATAGGAAATGGCTCAAGCATGAAGTATGACATTTAGACGTTCAATGGAAATAACAATTTAACCATTTGGCGACGACTGATGAATGATCATTTCATACAACAAGGTCTGGCTAAAGCTTTGTTAGGGAAATCGAAAAAAACAACAAAGATGGATGATGAAGAGTGGCAAGAGATGGAGGAAAAGGCGGTAAGTGCGAATCGTCTGAATCTCTCAGATGACGCATTGCGCTATGTGGTGGATCTCGAACTTGCTCCGAAGGTCTGGACAAAACTCGAGAGTATCTACATGACAAAGTATCTGACGAACAAGTTGTTCTTGAAGAAACAATTTTATTCTCTTCAGATTGAATAAGGCATAGATCTGTTGGAACATCTCAGCTAGTTCAACTAGATCATAAGCCAGTTAGCAAGCCTTGAGGTCGAAATCGATGATGAAGACAAGGTCCTACTTCTGTTGGCTTTGCTTCCAGGATCATACGATCACCTGGTTACGACTCTACTTTACGGGAATGAGACTCTTGAGACAGATGAAGTCATTGCTACTCTTATGTCAAACGAGACAAGGAGAAGACTAGCAATATTAAATCTCAAGCAGACTGTTTATTTGGAAAACACATAAAGAGTCATGAAAGGGGCAGATTAAATCAAATGAGGTATAGAAGCAGAAGTCCGTCAAAATTAAAGGGGAAGGGTAAGTTTATTTGCTATTACTACAAAAAAGAATGTCATATGAAGAGATATTGCCCGAAAAGAATGGATGATATAAAGAGGAAAGAAATAGGAAAAACATCTGATGAAGCTAGCGTGGCCGATAACTCTGACGTAGATGATGGAGATCTTCGCTTTATATCTCCAGGTAAGAATCAATTTACTAATTATTGGATTTTAGATTCTGGTTGTTCTTTTCATATATGTCCAAATAGAAACTGGTTCAAAACCTACAAATCATAGAGTGGTGGGTCTGTTTTAATAGGGAACGATGCGGTATGAAATACCATTGGAATAAAAACTATCAAAATCAAGATGTTTGATGAGATAGTATGAACCTTATCAGATGTGAGGCATGTCTCACAATTAAAAAAAAACTTAATATCTCTGGGGCCTCTTGATTTGAATGGTTGCAAGTCTACAGCAACAGGTGGAGTCCTCAAAGTTAGTAAGGGATATATGATTGTCATGAAATGTCAGATGATTGGGAACCTATACAGGTTGATAGAGAATACAGTTACAGGTGGAACTTCTGTAACCACAGATGTTGAGTCCAACACAGATGACACAAATCTGTGTCATATGCATTTAGGGCATATGAGTGAACGAGGTATGATGAAACTTCATAAAAGAAAATTATTGAAAGGTGTCAGAGCCTGTAAACTGGATTTCTGTAAGTACTATGTTTTCGGTAAATAGTGCGAGATTAGATTCAAAACTGCAATTCATACGAGCAAGGATATACTAGACTATGTACACATTGATGTATGCGAGCCTTCACCAATCAAATTCAATGGTACGTCATAATACTTCATTACCTTCATTGACGATTACTCAAGAAAGGTCTGGGTCTACTTCATGAAACACAAAAGTGAAGCATTCACGAAGTTTAAACAATAGAAAACAAAGGTAGAAAGGAATACAGGAAAGAAATTAAAATGTTTGAGATCAGATAATGGAAGAGATTACAAGTCTAGAAAAATTCAAGAATTATGTAAATAATAGGGGATTGTACGTCACATTACCACACTGGAAACTCCTCAGCAAAATGGTGTGACTGAGAGGATAAATAAAACTCTTTTGGAAAGATCTCGTAGTATGAGATTGAATGCAGATTTGAAGAAATGTTTCTGGGCAGAAGCAATTAACATGGCCTGTTTCATCATTAATAGGTCACCATCTACAACGATTGATTACAAAATTCTATATGAGATGTGGATAGGAAAGCCGGTAGACTACTCTATATTGAGGATCTTTGGACGTCCAGCTTGTGTCCATATGCAAAGTGAAAAACGTTCCAAATTAGACTCTAAGTCTAAACAATGCATCTTTCTCGGTTTTGAGAAGGGAGTGAAGGGATTCAAGCTTTAGGATCGTACTTCACATAAAGTTGTGCTTAGTAGTGATGTTGTGTTTGATGAATCTCACATGGTGAAGTCAATCAACATGCAATATGACAAAGTGCAAGTAGATGAAAGTGATGAAGAAATATCGACAGTCCATGTGGAGCTAGAAGAGCTTGAAACACCAGAAGAGGAAAAATCATCCAGTAGCATACCAGAACAGTATCAATCACATAGTGAACCTTACAATTTGGCAAAAGGCAGAAAGAAGCGTGTTCACAAAGCCCCTGTGAGATACGGATTTGAGGACATGGTAGCTTTTGCTCTAACTGTTGGTATTCGGGGAAATCGACTCCTTTGAAGATGCACAAAGTGATAAATGGATGATAGCCATGATGGAGGAGATGGAGTATCTGAAACAAAACAATACTTGGAAGCTTGCGAAGAGGCCCAAGGGAAGGAAAGTGATTAGGTGCAAGTGGATATTTCGGAAGAATGAGGCAACAACAGAAAAAAAATGTGAGAGATTCAAGGTTAGGCTCGTAGCAAAGAGCTACGCTCAGAAAGAGGGAGTCGACTACAATGAAATATTCTCTCTGGTTGTCAAGCACACTTCAAGAAGGCTATTGCTTGTTTTAGTAGCCATGTTTAATTTGGAGCTAAAACAACTTGACGTGAAGACAACGTTTCTTCATGGTGACTTGGATGTCTTTATGGAGCGACCTAAATGCTTCAAGGTGCATGGAAAGGAAGATCAAGCTTGCTTGCTCAAGAGATCACTTTATGGTCTTAAGCAATCTCTTAGATAGTGGTACAATCGTTTTGACTATTTCATGGTGCGGATTGGCTATTCAAGAAGTGAGTATAATTGTTGTGTTTATTTTAAAGTTCTTGATGATAATTCCCTTATTATCCCGATACTTTATGTTGATGACATGCTCATCGCTGCCAATAATGCTTGTGACAACTTTTTTCAAGTCTATGTTCAGTTATGAGTTTGATATGAATGATCTAAGGGCTGCTAATAGGATCCTTGGTATAGAGATTCATAGAGATATAAGTGTAGGTAAACTCTGGGTAACTCAGAAAAAGTATGTTGAAAAGGTGTTGGAACGTTTCAGCATGGAAAAGGCCAAGTCAGTTAACACTCCATTGGGGAGTCATTTCAAGTTATCTAAACTACAGTGTCCCACTACAGATGATGAGATAGAGCAGATGTCTTTAGTGCCCTATGCTAGCGCAGTCGGAAGCCTCATGTATGTTATGGTTTGTAGCAGGCCGAATTTATCTCATGTTGTCAGTGTTGTTAGTTGATATATGAGTAATCCTGGAAGGGAGCATTAAAATGCTATTAAGTGGATTTTCAGATATCTGAGTGGGACGTCAGATCTCATAATTATGTTCAACATGAAGATAAGCTCTACAGAACTGGTGGGATATGTTGATTCTGACTATGCTGGTGATTTAGACAAGTGATGGTCTACTACAAGGTATGCCTTCACACTAGTAGGTGGACATATTTCGTGAAAGGTAATGCTTCAACCCACGATTGCTTTGTTTACGATAAAGGCAGAGTACATGACAGCAGTCGAGGCTGCAAAGGAGGCGATCTGGTTGACTGGTATAGCTCATGAGTTAGGGGTAGAGCAAGAAGGTATTGTTTTACATTGTGATAGTTAGAGTGCCATAAATCTTGCAAATAATCAAGTGTTTCATACAAGGATAAAACACATTGATGTGAGATATCACAAGATCAGGGAGCTTGTGTAAAAAAGAATCATTCATCTAAAGAAAATTCATACGAATGATAACTCTGCATATATGCTTACAAAACTGGTCACCATTGAGAAGTTCAAGCTTTGCTTTGACTTGATTAATGTATCTCATTGTTGAGAGTGAGGAAAGTACCCCATAACAGGTGAGGGTGTAGTAGCTTACCTTTATGGAGGTATGGTGATGAAGACATTTCCAGGGTGGCTCGACAGAATTCAATCCAATGTGAATATTGTTGAGGATTATTGTCTTGTATTTCGAGAAAATATATCTGCCAAGGTTCGGATATATCCGTTCATATGATTAGATATATCTGGGACTTGATATATATATATATATATATATATATATATATATATATATATATATATATATATATATATATATATATATATATATATATATATATATATATATTCACATAGGGGTATTTTGGTAATTTGTAATATATATTTGAGACTCGATATATATCGTTGCGATTGAGGGTTCATTCAAAAGTTAAGGGTTAAGGGAAAAACACAAATCTTTTTGTAATTAAATAAAAACAAAGAGGCGTGAGGAAGAGAGCGAATTGTAACCCTATTTTCAAAGAAGCTCTAATCTCCCGTGGACATAAGCACGTTGTCGAACCACGTATATCTTTGTGTTGTAGTTGGTTGTTTTTTTTTTTTGTATTTGTTTTTTCTTTCTTGTGTTCGTGGATTGCTTTTCGTTTCCACAGTTAGTTTGACTTAGGTAAGTCTGAGTTGAACTAGGCAATGTCTCTAAGAAAAATAAAAGATTTTGAACAAATGGGTGACATGGGTGATGCTAGTCTTTCTCGATATGGAATTTCCTTTGAGTAGATATTTTTAATAAAGTAAAAAACATCAGTTAGAAAAAAAAAAGGTTGACACGTTATACAAACTACACCCTTGTAAAAGACACTAGCAAAAACTTAATTCATTACAATGACAACGGCCATCATTTTGAATGATGTCCGTTACTTGAAACCATGAGAAGCAAGCGACGTCACCATTATAACTATAACTGTTATTTAAAACAGTAAGAAACAAGGGATGTTACCGTTATAACCGGTGCTACGATCATGCGATGACGTTATATGAAGCACAATACAAAGTCCGTAGCGGCTGAGCCTACTTCATAAGCCGAACCGAGAAGGCAGGCTCGGTTGGGTGGGCTGGTAAGTTCACTTTGAGTGTCTGGTGAGTCCGTGGGCCAATCACCAAACCACTCTTCTCTCTGTCCACAGTTTTTTCTCTCTACAATTCTCTCTCCACTCTGGTCCTTTCCCTCTGCATCTTTCTCTCTCTAAATTGTTCTTTCCCCTTTGCTCCTTATATATCTCTCACCTTACTACGCCCTCTCAACCAACCCAACAACCCTTCGCTCTCTCTCTAAAACTTTCTCTTTACTCTCTCTCTCTCAAACTTTTTCACTCTACTCTCTCTTTCTACATATTTCGCTCTCTACAACTTTCTCTCTCTACTCTCTTTCTACATATTTCTCTCTCTAAAAGTTTTCTATATAACTCCCCCACTGTCCCTTGGATCTCTCTCCCCTTACTACGTCCTTTCACAACCCTCTCTCTCTAACTGGCCCTTTCATAACGGTTTCTCTCTCTACAACTTATTCTCCCTCCAAACCAAAACTCTCTCTTTAGGTATATTCTCTATGTCTTTCCCTAGGCATATTTCTCCTTCCTCTGTACATCACCCTCAACCTTTCCTCCCAACTGCGCCCTTCCCTTTCTCTTTCTCTCTCTACAACTGTTTCTCTCTGTAAGACCGACCACAACTCTTTCTCTCTCTACAACTCTTTATCTCTCTAAATTGCGGTAGGTCAGTCAACAGTGTATATAAAGAGAGAGGCCTCTTTGTTTTGGTGCAGAGACAAAACCAAGAAACTCGAGCGAGGGAAAAGCAACAGAGTTAGAAAACAATGGATTTTGGTATTCCCAGAGAGCTCTCAGATCTGCAAAAGGAGCGCACTCTCTACCAACCAGTTCCGCCCCCTTGCCTTCAGGTCCTCCCCCTCTTTCTCTCTCTATCTAAAATCTCTTTATATACTTTCCCTTTCTATAATCTCTCTCTACTATCTTTCTTTCTCGTATTTGTTCAGAGATCCATGTATTTTCCATGTTCCTGAGCCTCTCTCTCGCACTCTTTCTCTATTCTCTCTACCTCTCCATCGTTTTATTGTTTTTCTCTTTCCCGTGCGTAAATTCTACAAACTTTCATGTAAAAGTAAAAACTCCTCTCTCTTTTTCTCCCTCAAAACGAAAATCTCTCTATACTCTCCCTCTTTCTAAAATCTATCTCTACTATCTCTGTTTCTCTTATTTGTTCAGAGATCCATGTATTTTCCATGCTCCTGAGCATCTCTCTCTACCTCTCCATCTCTCTGTTGTTTTTCTATTTCAGTGCGTAAATTCTACAAACTTTAATGTATAAGTAAAAACTCAGTTAATCATTTCTTAAAAAACAAAAAAAAACAAAAAAAAACAAAAAAAGTAAAAACTCCTCTCTCTCTCTCCCTCTAATTTTTTTTAAAAACTCCTCTTTCTCTGTCTACGTAAAAAGAAACTCCTCTCTCTCTCTCTGGGAGTAAAACTCTGGACTCTCGTCTTTTCATGTATGGAATTCATATTTTTTGGGTTTTCTCTCTTGTTCTATCTCTTTCCTTTGGTATATGTCAAAAAGAAAACTATCTTTGTTTCATTATTAATAAATCTTGCTTTTTGCCATGATTAATTTTTTCTATTGATATTCATGGAGATCTCCTTATTGACACTCTTCTCTAGTTCCATGCAAAAGATCTCTGTAATTCCATGTATTTAAAATCATACCTTTTGCCATTTTTGTTCAGATTACATTCATTTACTTCACTTGTTTATATCTTCTATAGTTTGCAACTTTGTATCAGTTTTGGAAAACTATGAGAATCTGGCTCGGAATTGCCCCAGTTACTCTGTCTCGGCAGGCTTGCAATGTCCAGAACCGAACAAATGGGAATCAGCCGAGTCTGGCTTGTTCCCGATATTTATTATTATTATTGTTTGGATCAGACATAACTTGGGTTTGGGATTATAGCGAGTCCCGACCTGATTCCTAGTTTTTTAACCCTGGTTTGCATCTAAGCGTTACCTGTTCGCAAAAGAAGCTGCATTTTAATCTAAAGTTTATAGTATATGAAAGAGATTCAATCTTATTTAATTTTCTTTCATGTATCTACTATATACTCCGGCTCAGTCATTTGCACATATTTTGAATGTTTTTGTGTATCTGATCCTTTTGGATCATGCATGTCATGGTTTACTTTCAAACAGTGTTGCATTACTCAAACTCGTCGGGTTGGGATGAGCAAGGGGCCAGAGCCTAAGTCAGATCTGATAGACTCTGCCAAAAAAAAAAAGAAAAAAAAAGAAAAAAAAAAGAAAAAAAAAAGAAAAAGAAAACAGAAATATTGGGAACCGGCCAGTCTTGGCCTGTTCCGATGTGTTTGGTTCTGGAGTTGTACCTGTAGAGCCCAAGTCACTCGGGCAAGATAGAGTCAGACTCACTAAGTCCTTTGACTCTGTTTTCAAGGACTATGTAGTGTTATTATTTTTCCTTATGACAGTTATGAGTAAAATGTGTTTTTCTAGAATCTAGATAGAAACAGGCAGGCATTGTTCTGGTGAGAGTATGGAAACATGGAATGTTCTCATAATTGGAGTGGATATTTTGCTAAGGAACTGTATGTCAACAAAATTTTTGGTTGTTTTAGAATGGTGAGTGATGAGATGGAATGATTTCGACGGTAACATAATTTTTTTTCCTCAAGGTCTGGTTTCTGAATTATAAAAGAAATTCCTTTTCGTTTTATTGTACCCTTGAACCTATGTAGTTCTGTTGGAACCGAGAACATGCACTCTACAGGATTCCAATCTCTCTCTCTCTCTCTCTCTATGTATTATATATATACACACGCACACATGATTTTTTTTTCTTTTGTTTCATAACATGCAGACATGATTGATAAAAATGGAAAAGTTAGAAACCATCAAGTTTTCACTTCTATGTATCTACTTTTGCTGGCCATATAGTAGTGCTTTGTCCTTTTTATTACTCATTTTACTTTCTAGATAGTTTTTGATGACAAATGCCAACCACGGATTTGACATTCGAAAGAAAATTTATTGCTCACCTTCTCAATGCAAATATGGTACTGGCAGAGTTCATGATTCTGGTGCCTTTTTTTTCTTTGGATAATTCTAACTTATGATTCAGAACTTTGTCCCCAATACCACCACCTCCTCCCCTCTTTTTCTGGGATGGACAAGAAAAAGAGGATGAACACCTCAATCATGCTCTGTATAGATATTTTTTTTCTTGTATGCATATTGTGTTTGAGTGGTATGGGTATAGATTGCTTTAGCAGGAGGGAAATCTAATTTATGTTTCATGAACAGGGAACTACTGTGAGAGTGGAATTTGGTGATGGCACTACTACTGCAGATGCCTCTGATGCTCACACCATCAGCCGCTCGTTTCCCCTCACATATGGGCAGCCTCTGGTTCACTTTTTGAGAGCAACTGCCCAGGTTCCTGATGCAAAAATCATACAAGAGCATCCAGTGATCAGGTACACATGTATTAACCGGTGTTAATTGTGTTGGGTCTTCTTGTTACTCTAATGAGGGATTTGTGTAGAGAATGCCTTCCTTTTTTTTTGAAGGCTTGTTTATTGAATGATTAGTTTAACTTAAATATATTTAAAAAAGATCTTTAAAGAAAGGAAACAAAGTTTGATCCAAGACCAATCCAGCATTGTTTATGTATATTTCTTATGTCCTGGGAAGTTTAAAATAGCTTCTTACTGAAATGTATTCTAGTTTCAAAAAGCAGGATATTTTCTCAGTTTTCTAATTGCATGTAGCCCTTATTCATTGCAGGTTTAATGGTGGTGTTCTACAACTTATCTGAGTGTTTCCATGTGGTTATGTTTGTGACCTTGGGTGCAACTTGATGTCCTTTCATGTTTTGTGAATGTTAGTTATGCACAAAGCAAGTGGCTTGTGAAAACCTTTTCTTTCTTTTGATCCATGGATTTGCCTTGGGCTTATCCTTTCATTTCGTTTCTTTTTTAGACAATGTATGATAGTTGGGCAATTTTATTTTCTCAATCCGTTTTTCTTCAATAATGTTGATCCTTGATTTATTTAAGTTAGTTTTGCTTTTGGCTGGTAAAGCTAGTTGGTGCCATACAAAGGCTGCAATCTGAATCCTTTTGTTATTATCTCCTTTCTAGGAGCAGGATATAAAGTAAACTAGGGGTATAGTATTTCCTCCATCAGGTTGTTATTTACTTGGTTCATCTAGAATATTTTGAGGTCCATAAGATATCATGATTAATCCTTAAATATTCATTTCATGTAAAATGACTGGCTGCCATCTTCAATGATTTTGCATGTACCTAAGAATTTGTTCCTTAAGTCTGTGTATGGCAAAGGTTAATCACTCACTGCTTATTTTTATCTGACTGATTGGGACATTAGAAGTTTGTGCCATTTGGATTTAGAAGGTTGTATGGCAAAGGTTAATCACTCAGTGCTTGTTTTTATCTAACTGATTGGGTCGTTAGAAGTTTGTACCATTTAGATTTAGAGGGTAACTAGTCACATATTTCATGGCTGCATTATGTTCATGTTTGAGTTTCTTACAACTAGAATACTGTTTTGAGTTGGATGTCAAGGTTGGATCTATTGTTAGTACCAGCTCCCAATTTCACATTGCAGAAACTTATTCATGTTCCATTGTTGGTCAAAGGAATGAAAGCCTAGGTGGATTTTGTATATTATAATGGGTTAGTGCAGATAGTCTTTTGTTTTATTCGTATGGTGCTTGTTGATTCTTTTATTTCATTGTTTAACATGACTGTGAATTAGCCTCCTAATCCTACAGTCCATTATTTGTTTTTAGTGGTGGAAACTTATTTGCCTGTAATAATGATATGCATCATCTGATATAGTTCTTCCTCCAAACTACTGTTCATCGCAGATTTGGAGCCATGGCAGGCTTCTGTGGCTTGTCTTATGTTCCATATACCTGACATGTGCTTGAGTTATGATATGCCATTTTTTGCTGTACTCTGCTTTTTCGTGTTTGTTGGTTTTGTAAAGCCTTTATGCATATTTCTGGATTAAAAAGTGCTTTTACTGAATAATCCCTATGGAAATCTCAGGGTTGGAGTCGTATTCAGTGGGAGGCAATCTCCAGGGGGGCATAATGTTATTTGGGGCCTTTATGATGCCATTAAATGCCACAATCCAAATAGCACTTTACTGGGATTTGTTGGTAAGTCCTAATAAAAATCATAAAAAATCCACATACATGCACGTCACATTCTCACACACATACATGCATATCATGTGTTGTAAGGAGTATCTGACACACTACAGATACTGGAAATCCATGTTGATATACATGTCTGGAAATCTTCATTTTTGGATTCTCAGGCCCTCTAATATTGAATGACTTGAAAAGAAAATACGTCTTTCATTTCACTTAGCTACTAACAAAATCATTTTCATCTAATTTCTCAACTGCAGCATCGTGCAACACATGTTCCATTAGCTAGTATATGTGTAGATATTCATGTATTCATGCACTATATGCATGCATGTAGTATTCTCTTAAATATTGGCATTTAATTATATAAGAAAAAGATATCAAGCATGTGGTCTCAATGCCAGCTTAAGGATAAAGTTTATTAATATTTTTTTTGGTCTAATATTTTGTAGTTGTATTATTATTTTTATCATTTCCTTTTAAATAATTGCTTCGTTGACTAACAAATTAAAAAAGAGAATTAAAAAATTCCCCTGATGAGCGCATGCATCATGATATCACATATTCACATTATTATTTCTTACGATTTTTTATTTGAACTGTTACTCTTGGAATTTTAATCTACAGGGGGCACCGATGGTTTATTTGCACTGCAAACCTTGGAAGTCACGGAGAAGGTTCTCTCAACATATAAAAATCAAGGTATCATTCTAATGAGTCGCTTTTTCATGATGCTGAATCTTTATTCATGATGTTATGAGTCAATATTGTATAGCTTGAACTTGTTAAAAATACTAGATTCAGTCAGCTTTGATACAAAAATAGGGAAAACATTACACTGGAAATCTCTATAGTTGAAAGGCATAATATGTACGTGGCAATGGACATGCTATGTGCTTAGACATGAAAGGCGCATGTAGACATGGTCTGGTGCTGTTTGCCCAGTTCTCAAAATATCTTTCGTTGTCACATTACTGATTATTCAGGGGGAATCCTTTCTTTCATTGCTTGTTCAGCTAAATTGACCCACTTTCAACTTATTGGGTAGAAGGATTTAAAATTCTATATGGTAAATGGCCTTTTATCTATTACAGAAAATGTATATTAAGTTTCTAATATAAATAAATTTGTGCTATCCATATATATAAAGAAAAGATTAGGGGTATTATATAACACCCTGCTGTTATAATCTTTTTTGGGCAAATCAGGGGAAATATTATTAGGGAGCTGTCTGGTAGTTCTATCAAGAACCTTAGGATGAAATTTGTTATTTATGATTAGAGTTTTTTGTGTGAAGGTGGTTATGATATGCTTGGTCGATCAAAAGATCAGATAAGAACAACCGAGCAAGTAAATGCTGCATTGGCTGCATGCCAGGCTTTGAAGTTGGACGCCCTTGTCATAATTGGAGGTAGGATTGTACTCGGCATAAGTAGTTTATTAACGATCCTTACACAGCCAAAAATACTTACATTTGATGAGTTTCTTGAAGGCGTCACATCCAATACCGATGCGGCACAACTTGCTGAGACTTTTGCAGAGAAAAAGTGCCCAACAAAGGTATTTTGCATGTGTGGAAGCTGAAAGCCTCCCCCCCTCCCCCCCTCTCTCTTCGGGTTAGTTGTAAGAAGATGAAATAAGTTTATGGTAATAATTTAATGGGCTTTTGGAACTGAAGAATGTTGAGTCTGGACTACTAGTTGAACCCTGCAAAAAGTCAATCCTGCCATCTTTTAGGACACATAGACATGGACACACACATACAGACACACTCAAAGAAGCACACATGTGGAGAGACACGTGGAGGCTTACATGCGCACATGAGTATTCTGTGCTGTTTGTAAATATTTGTGAAATTATTTCATCTATTGGCTGTTAACTTTGCTAGTGGGTTCTTGCAGGTTGTAGGAGTGCCTGTTACTTTAAATGGCGATCTAAAGAACCAGTTTGTTGAAACAGATGTTGGTTTTGATACCATATGCAAGGTATTGTGACCTGTCTGATTTCGTCTCTTGTACTTTAGAGGCATATGCATGAATTCAATATTATCTGTTTCGTTGATCATTGGGGATTGTGGACTCCTTATACATTAGCTTCGTGTTTTTCAATTGACATCCTGTGGTCGCCTTATGTATGGTTGAACTATGTGGTTCTTGCAGGTACATTTTAAGATATTGACCAAGCAAACGAGCATTTGGACAAAATACATTAGATAAGATAAGCTTGTCATGGATCTTTATGCAAAAATTGCAAATGGCTGTTTCTAACCCAAATGATCCTCGGATTGACCTTTTGTTTTAATCTTGCTTTTGCAATAATTTGCTACTGAAAATTGTGGATACATTTAGTTAATCTAGTGCATTGAAGGTTATGAACTTGAGCTTCAACGAACCTGATACTTTAGTTGTTTGGTTTATCTTCTTCTATTGGACTTTGTGATTGTGAAGCAGGAATCTATTTTTACTTCTGAGCCATGTGATTCCATGCGTACCGTATGATCAGATGCTTTGACCTAAAAATTATTTATTGATCTGTGTGGATGCGCTACCAGTTATATATCTCCTTATATGTATATTCTTCTTTCCATTTTTCAGCTTATTTAGAATGCAGCTCTCCAGTTTCAGATATAAAATATTTGGTTGGCAATGATTATGGATTAATTTTAAAATTATGCACGTAGTGTCGTATTTAGAGTAAACTATAGTACTGATACCAAAAAAGAAAAGAAAAGAAAGATGGTGAAAAAAAGAAACCTTATTTTGAGTAAGTGTTTCTTATCTTGTTGGAAATTTTTTTTTAATTGTTGTGTATCAGTGCCTGCACTCCATAAGGTAGGTTATTTGAATCTCTCTCTTCTTCTCTGGTCTCCAGGTGAATTCACAACTAATTAGTAATGTTTGCACGGATGCTCTATCGGCAGAGAAGGTGAAATATTTTATTTTGCATCATTTGTCTTGTAGATCATGCTGGTGTCCTCAAGGATTGGTTATATTTGAACTTTCCTTTTTAAGAGTTTGATGTCATTGCACCATGTGTGATGAATCTTGTGATTCCTCACCATATTTTCTGAGACAAAGATTATCCATCCCTTAATTGTGAATCATATTTGGGTAGGGTATTTTGGATTTTTTTTAATAACATTTTGAAAGAAAATTAAACATGCATGATTGAAACATATTTTAACTGGTCTACTAGACAGAGAAAGGAAGTGAAATATTTGGACAAGTGATGTCTCACTCATCCATATTAATGCAAGATGTGAAATAGTAACGTGCTCCAATTACATATGGTAGTGGTAAACTTTCCCATAATAAAGAGGGAGGGAGGGAAGGAGGGGAGTCACTTATTCTCATTTATCAGAATGCTGAATGCACTTGATTCTGTTGACTTTACATATGTTTCTCTCTGTTTGTTGTTTTGGGCTTTTATGAACTAACTGCACGCCAATGGTCTTTTCCTCGCAGTATTATTACTTTATTCGACTGATGGGTAGAAAGGCATCTCATGTTGCACTGGAATGCACTCTGCAATCGCACCCCAATATGGTTGGTTCTCTCAATTTGGAAATTTTTTTAAATTTGTTAGATTGATCTTTTAAAATGGAAATTAACTTTATTTGTACTTAGGTCATCCTTGGTGAGGAGGTTGCTGCATCAAAGCTGACTCTTTTTGACTTGACAATACAAATTTGTGATTCAGTTCAAGCCAGAGCAGAACAAAGTCTGATGTCACCTATTTACTTCAAAACTAAGCCTCTATCTTTCTCTATAGTTTTCATTGTTGCTCTCTTGTCTTTCATCTGTCGCTGATATACTTGATACTACTGGTCAGAAAATATCATCTCTCTCTCTCTCTCTCTCTCTCTTCCCCCCCCCCCCCCCCCCCCCCCCTGCCCCCGCCATTTCTCGTTAAGAGGTCATCTTTATCTAGTGTTGATTTACTTGTATTTCTTTTGTTCAGACAAATATCACGGGGTTATCCTTTTGCCGGAGGGGCTGATAGAAAGTATACCTGAGGTCTACGCACTCTTGCAGGTAGCTCTTGTTGCCAAAATGATTTTGACTATATGGTTTGTATGGAATCTGTAGCACCAATGGCCTCTTTGTCAGGTTTTTTACCATGAGATGTCTTTTTGGGAGAGTAAAATTTATTGGACTATTAGAGCAGGGAATTTTTCCTTTGTTCCATGCTTAGTTATCCTTTTTTTCCTGACAATGATTTATCTTATTCTGATTGACAGGAAATTCATGGCTTGCATAAGCAAGGTGTTTCTGTGGAGAGCATGTCTTCCCAGCTTTCACCTTGGGCATCTGCCTTGTTCGAGTTTCTTCCACCCTTTATCAGGAAACAGGTCACACTTGTTACTTAGAGCTTTTGAGATTATTTTGCATTCTTTGTCTAATAAGCAAGTGTTAAAGAAAGGACTAGTTTTGCGGCATGTCCCTTTCCTTAGGAATACTATAGAACATGCCCAGGACCCCTGCATATGACATGCAGGTGCCGCAGAAGTCTATAGTTTGTTTTTCCCTAACTAGCATTTGGAAATAGTGGACAATTTTTTTTTTCTTATTCAAGTATAGTCCAAATTTTGGAACACTCACCTAGCAGGGGCATATGGTACAATGCAGTCATTGTCCTTTTCCCTTCTGCAATCTGTTGTTTGGACTGCATTTTCCCTTAAAAAAAATGTAGGAAAATTTTCTTTCCTACCTGTCTGTAATGGTAAAATGGTAGAAGGAAAGCCTGACTGGCCCAGGTACTATGATTGGGTGCCCACATTGTATGCAGACCTTGTAGGACCTGTTCGATAATTTCTCCATGTCTTTTAATAATTTCTCCATGTCTTTTAATAAAAATAAATAAGCTTCAAGTGGACTTTATTGCGTTACAGTGAATGCTGCTTTTAAAAGTGTGCAGTGTTGTATTATTTCAGCTTCTCCTCCATCCTGAATCAGATGACTCAGCTCAGTTATCCCAGGTTAGTAGAGGTGGAATTAGCAGTTTATGTTACCTTTTTGCTGCTCAGTCTTCATCCGTGCTTCGATTATTCATGATTAACTTGCCTTATGATTTCAAAATATGTAGATTGAAACAGAGAAACTCTTAGCTCAATTAGTGGAGGATGAGATGAACAAGAGATTGGTAGGTTTTCTTAACCACAGAGAGAGCGAGAGGTATCGATTCATCTCAAGTTTCATCTCGGGAAACAACTGGTTAGCTGACTCTCTTTATGGATTTGTTGCAGAAAGAAGGGACATATACTGGGAAAAAATTCAATGCAATCTGTCACTTCTTTGGCTACCAGGCTCGGGGTTCTTTGCCTTCAAAGTTTGACTGTGACTATGCCTATGTATGATCTTGCATCCCAATGGGGTTCACTTGCTCTTTTGGCTGGTTGTGGAACTCACAAAATGAAGTCTCTTCTGCAGGTTCTTGGGCACGTCTCCTATCATCTTATTGCTGCTAACTTGAATGGTTACATGGCAACTGTGACCAACTTGAAAAATCCTGTCGCCAAGTGGCGATGTGGTGGAGCTCCTATAACGGTGAGGTTTATGTTTCTCCCTTTCTACTTAATGTAGAGAATTATGTAGAGAATTATTTAATGGTGAGGTTTATGGTTCTCCCTTTCTACTTAATGTAGAGAATTATGTAGAGAATTATTTAAGGCTCTGATTATTCAAAGTAAAATGAGCTCTCTCTCTCTCTTTTCGTCTCCCTCTCCTCCCCCCCTTTCTCTCTCGCTCTCTCTCTCTCAGCTTGGGTGCATAACACACACACACACACCCTCTTTCTCCCTGTGATATTTGTGTATGCTCGTCTGCATCTAATCTTTTCTCTCTCTGGTTGCTTGTAGGCAATGATGACTGTGAGGAGATATGCACGTGGTCCTGGGGTCATTCCAATTGGAAAACCTGCTGTCCATCCTGCTACTGTAGATTTGAGAGGCAAAGCATATGAGTGCGTCTTCTCATTCCTAAAACTTCAAAATGGACCATGAAGAAAGCATATCCATTGAAATGATGGAAGATGGTTGAGAGAGAGGGACCCATCATTAAGTTATTGTCAGCATTTTTGTGGGTCATGCTCTCTCAATCGCCGTCCATCATTTCCATGCATGGTGATGAACTGATGGACTATTTGTTTTCCATAGTCGGTTTGATACTTCTATACTTCCCAAAATTAGAATCCATGAAATCCCAGATGCTTATACATGGTTTCACTCTACAAGATTTCAACTATATAATTTTGAAACTCATTAGAATTTGTGCAATCCTTTTCCTGGGGAGGATGCCACATTCGAGTGGACCATGGTATATCGTACTCCAATCTGATTTATCATTCCTTACCCTAGTGGATGGATGGATATTTTTTTTGAAATCAATGGATGGATGGATATGAACTGCACTTTGTGAGCCCTACTCTGGTTAATCTCCATCCCTTATGGATGGGAACACACAGTGGATGCTTCCATGGAGTTACCATGTACCATAGTCCAATGGACTATGGCATGCTTTCCCTTTTATTGTTATGATTTATGAGCAGAATCTATTCACTAATTAATTGAACAAACGTGTTTTTGCAGGTTGCTGAGACAAAATGCAGTGAGCTATTTGACGGATGATATCTATAGAAACCCTGGACCTCTTCAGTTTGAAGGACCTGGCTCTGATGCAAAACCCATTAGCCTGTGTGTTGAGGATCAAGACTACATGGGCAGGATTAAAAAGTTGCAGGAATATCTCGACAAGGTATTTTCAACCAATCAAATGCATGCATTTATGCATATGCACCTACTTATATGCAACCATAGATGTCTTGTATTTGTTGACTTTGCATCCATTTTGCGTTCACCGTCCATAGATGTGTGCAATATGGATTGGCTTGTGTTCACACTGGCCATTCCTTAATTCTTAGGAAATTTATTGAAAGTTGAATATAGCATTGGTTTTCAAAATTTTATACCACCATTTTTGTGTTCCTAAGTAGAGGTTTTGGAGACCACAACCGTCTCTCTAGTCGGGTACTGCTGCTTTGAATAATATTTCTTGGAACCATCAGTATTTTCTTTGTTTCCAAATGCTCTAGTCCGATATGCGTAATCAGCTTGGCAACACTGCACTGTTTTCTCTATCCTCACCTCTCTCTCTTTTCAGGTGAAAAGCATTGTGAAGCCAGGATGCTCCCAGGATGTTCTCAAAGCCGCTTTGAGTGCCATGTCCTCAGTCACAGATATCCTCTCTGTTATGACAGCCCCTTCTTTTAGCAGCCAGACCCCCTTTTAACTCTTGGTAAAAAAATATTCTTGACAAAGGGCCCCTTGTCTCTCAAGTTCCGGCTTTTTATTTTAATCTATTTTTAAAAATTTTACTTTTGTCGTTAATCTTCAGTGTGTTTATCATGAATTATCTGAGAGATATTGAGAATCAGATTAATAATTATGCGAGTTTTAGGATTTAGATGTACACTGAGTACAAATGTGAGAGTAGCAATAAACTGCATATATTTGTATTGTCTTAAGCATATGAATTAGAATGAGACTTATTCTAGTCTCTTTTTTGACAGAATTCACAAAATTTATATGATGCCATGCTTTGGTTCTTAGATGAAAAGAATTTGGTCGATTGGTTTGATTTGCTGATTGAAAAATTCCTAATCAGGACCTATAATTAGGTGTTTCTGTTCTTGAAACCCTGTAATTGCCCCGATTCTCATGGTTTAACTTCTTTTGTTTTTCTTTTTTAAATTCCTTTTTGAAATACAGCCCTACCTGGCTTGAGAATTGCCCGAGTCGAATAGGTCTACTTGGAATCGGACCTTAGAGAGTTATGGTAAGATTCTGATTTTTAAAAACTGGTTTGATGTGTGATGCCTTTTTAACGCAGATTTACAATATTAGGACACTGGTGAAGTTCTATTACATATTATGGATATTTTACCAGTTTGAGTGGAGATCGATAATTTACCAGTTTGAGTGGAGATATGTTTTTTCACCTTGCTAAAGGAGCACTCTCTTTCCCTAAGTTCAGGTTCATGACTCTCTCTCTCTCTCTTGGAAGCAAGGGAAGAATAGAGCTTTTCCTCTATGGAGAGATTATAAATCAGTAACAACTTGGACATGAATATCTTTCAGCTACACTCCTGGTTTTTCTTTTGGGGAAAAGATCATTTGGATTGATAGCCCATGAAGTAGGCCTTCGATTTCTCTTCCTCTTCCTCTACCTGATATATGTATAGTATGCTCCTATGGAAGCATGTACTGTAGACTCTCTCCCTCAAGCAAAAGAGCTATTTGGGATAAAGTTGAAATTTTGGGATCCATCTTAGAATCTGAATCAAGATGATTATTTTCAGAAAGAGAAGAATTTTGAGTTTGTAGATCTTACCCTTAAAAAATGGGATGGTACTGCTTGTTTGATTGTAGTTTTTTATTTGATCGTTTTTTTTATTGGACGGTTGGTTGTAGGGGTGGCAACGGGTCATCCGGCCGTGGACCCGAATAGTATTCAAGTCTAGGTTTCGGACTTGGACTTGACCTTTCAGGTCCAAAATTTGGACCCATACCTAGACTTGACGTTGGGTCTACCCATCGGGTTCTAGGTCCGGTCGGGTCCATTGGTTGGTCACTAGGTTCAAGAGGTTACGTCTCCACCATTTGGGTCCTAAAAGTACACCTAGCTGACTTTAGGTCGAAGGCGCAAATGATCGGTGCCTAAACAATATGAAAGTTTGACTTTATTTCTCTCTCTCTTCCCCCTAAAAATTCTCTCATGCATATATGTTTTTTTCCCTTAATATTGGTTAAGCTTATAGGAAATTGTCCTTCAAATTTTGGAATCAATCAACTCCTGGAAAGTTGGCCTCCCTCTATCGACATCTTTAGACCCTCTCGTTTAAGGGAGCTTACCCTAAATTATCTTTAAGAATATGTCCATTCTAACAATGTGGCATGTGTTCACGTTTATTTGCAACCTTTTTTTTTTGAATGTTCCAAATCTATTGATAGCCGAGAAAATTACAAGATAGCATAGAAAATTACAAGATGTCGAGGATATTAGTAGAAATCATCAACATGTCCAACTCAACTCCCTTTTTGGTCAAGGAATCAGTCAAGATTTGGTTCCCAAGTAACTTGAGATTCCATGGTTCCCAAGGAACTTGAGTTGCCATGGAAGGCGTTCTCTCTTACACCATTTAATCACAATTAGCGAATCCTCTTCAACAATAAAACCCTATAAGTTCTGCATGATTAGCCGTCGCAACTCCGCATGGCTTTGCATAAGCAATAATGACATTTCCTTATCAATCCCGAATGGCTCCTCCATAACCAGCCAATCGTGGATTTCCCATCGAGCTTCCATCAAAGTTAAGCTTGAGTACACTAATGTCTAGTGGTTTCCATCTAGTGACCGGTCTAAACAAATGAACTTCCAACTGAAACAGGTTGAGGAGGTTAATCATGACATCCATCTTAGAGATATCCCGACCTTCCTTAGGAACATGCAGCCAAAACCAAAGAGTGAGTTTGATATTATTAAGAACCCTATCAAAGCAACAAATCTTCCTATCAAAAGTTCTACGGTTTCTCTCCAACCAGATTTCCCATAAAATAACACCTTGCAAGATCCTCCATATAGAACCACCAACCTTTGGCAAAGTCACCTCAAATTGAGTTAGCAAATCCACATGTTGTAGCATAGTCAGGTTAAACTCCAACATTTGGAAGCACCAGGGCCAAATCTTGGAGCAATGTAAAAAAAGATGCGCCACAGACTCACCATCTTCCTTACACATCAAATAGATATTTGTGATAATTTTGCCTCTTTTAGATCAAATTATCTACAATGAGGATCTTGTCTTTAGCCGCGAGTCATAATAACACTTGCACCTTATGAGGGATGGGCCACTACCAAATTCTGGCTAACACTGGAAAAGACCAGCGTACTCTATCAAAGAAGAGTAAGCGATAAACAGACTTGACCGAAAAATGTCCACCATTCTCAACTGCCCATACGACTTCGTCCTCACTATGCTCCCTAATAAAATATTGCTCTAATATTTCAAGCAAATTGATAAGTTGTAGAAAAAGAGGATTCTGAATTCTATCATAAGGAAAGCTTATATTCCAACTTACCTTATCGCCGCTAAAATCCACCAAATGAGCAATCGTAGCCTGGGAGCAGCTGACTTTACCAAAAAGAAGAGGAAAAATATATTTAAGTGGTTCGTCACCCTGCCATTTATGGTGCCAAAAAGACACCGCATTGCCCGCACCCCGGGATCCAACGGACATTGCAATCTACTACTTGCTTGAGTGTGTAGATATCTCTCCACAATGAAGATGTACTATCCCTACCCACTCATCTTTTAATCCAAATACCAAAACCATCTACGCCATACTTTGATAAGAGCACTATGTACCAAAGTTGATCTTTATTCAAGAGACTTTGCCACCACCATTTACATAACAGAGCATCATTCATCAACAAAAGTCTCCTCACACCTATACCACCTTCACATTTAGGAGTACACACCGTCTCCCAATGAATAAGGTGAAATTTCCTCTCAACCCCAAGAGAACCCCATAGAAAGTTGTGCATCAACACTTCAATATGCTTTATAAACAGCCCTAGGCATTCGCAACATAAACATCTGATAAATAGGAAGATTTGTAGGACAGAAATTCAAAAAGGTAACTCTGCCTCCTAAAGAGAGATGTTTAGGCTTCTAAAGAACAAGCTTGATTTGAACTATCTGTAGGACATTATCCCATGCAGAAATAGGTATTGTCCCAACAGAAATAGGAACGCTTAGGTACGTGAAGGGAAATTTATCCACCCTACATCCAAGCCTCAATGCTAAATCATTTACCAACCCCTCATCACAATTGACACCAATCAATGCCGTTTTAGAAAAGTTGACCTTAAGGCCTAGTAAAACCTCACAACAAATCAAGAAAGTTTTAATTGTCTCGATTTGATCTCCCATCCCATCACAAAACAACCACGTATCGTCTGCATATTGAAGATGAGAAATACGTGGAGCATTATGAGAGATTAAGAAACCGAAAAAATACCTGCTATTTACAATGTTACAGATCATCTTACTAAAGCATTCGACATAGAGCGTGAATAGAAAAGGTGATAAAGTGTCCCCCTGCTTGAGGCTTTGAGAGGCCCTGAAGAAACCTTTAGGGCTCCCAATAATAAGAACTGAAAAGTTAGCTGTGGAAGGGCAACCAAAAATCCATCTCCTCCATTTAGGACCAAAACCCATATGTTTCATGACTTCTAATAGAATACACCATTCAACTCTGTCGTAGGCTTTTTCTATATCCAATTTAATTACAATACCCGATTCACTTCTCAAAAGTCTAGAATGGATGCATTCTTGGGCAATAAGCATGCTGCCTAAAATTAACCTATTTTGGACAAAAGTTGATTGCATATCAGATATGATCATAAGGAGAACCACTTTCAACCTTTCAGCAAACATTTTCGCTACAATTTTATAGAGGCTGGTAAGGAGACTGATATGCCTGATATCCGAAAGAGATGAGATAGCAGATCTCTTAGGGATTAAGGCTATGAAAGTAGCATTAACTCCCTTAAAAAATTTCCTCGTCTCCATGAACTCCCTAATCATATCCAACAGCTCTCCCTTAACCAGGTGCCTGAACCGCTAGAAAAAAGAAAAAGGGAAGCCATTAGGGCCAGGGGCTTTATCTCCTAGAAGTTTTAAAACGGCAAGTTTAAGTTCATCCATATAAACATCTCTATGCAAATTATTAGCAACAGAAGGGGGAAGAGAAGAAAAGGCTAAGCCGTCCAACTTGGGTTTAAAAGGAATTTCAGTAGAGAAGGCTTTAAGAAAATGAGTAATAATACCCTCCTCCCACCCAGAGTGTTCATCTTCAGTAACACCAGGAATCACCAGACCAGACAAATCATTCTGTTTCCGATGAGCACTAGCAATGGCATGAAAGAACTTAGTATTGCGATTGCCTTTTTTCAGCCATCTCACCCTGGATCTCTGTTTCCAATACATCTCCTTTACTCTATTCAGATATTCCAAAGTGGACAACAACATACTTCTCTCCACCATATTAGCCTTAGAAATGAGCCTTACTTGTTGGATACCTTGATCCCAACTTTGGATATTGGACAACACTTGATCAATTTTAGTCTTAACCGAAGACCAGTTCTCAGTTTTCTAAGCCAACAACTTATGTTTCACATTGAGGAGTTTCTTATGGAGAATGAAGTCCACTGACCCAAAGCTAACAGAATTCATCCAGGTGGACTTAATAAGATCAACAACACCCGGTTCATCCAACCAACAGAGCTCTAGACAGAAAGGATTTTTTTCCTTTTTATTAAAAGTAGTATTGAGAAGAAGAGGGGTGTGATTAGATGAAAACCTAGGCAGTGCTTTGACAACAACCAAAGGAAATGCTTCCATCCAATCCTGAGTCACTAAAAATCGGTCAAACTTAGACATAATCAGATTATGAGTACAACTATTTGACCAAGTAAATTTAGCACCCACTACTGGCAAGTCAAACAATTGAAAACGCTCAATGAACGCATTAAACATTCGCATCAACGAATGAAGTTAAAATCACCGCCCAAACAAATGGGCACATCATGAGAAAGCAACACATCACCCAAATCAATAAGAAAACCTTCTTTAAGAGAAGACACCAGGGCCGTAGACATTGACAATACCCTATTTAAAACCACCACCTGGCCCCTCAAAGAAAATGCCCAAAATTCTATCCCTCTTAACTCATCAAAACTATGAAAAAGAAGTGGATCCCACAAGATCCATAAACCCGAAGCCTCTAAAGTATACACCCCTTCAAAATTAACTGCCTTATTACCCTAAATGTCTCTAACTACAGACAAATATGGAGCAAAAGACTTAGTTTCTTGCAAAATAAGAACTTCAGGTCTAAACTGGTGAACCAACATTTTGACATCATTCGTACGTCTGGGGTCACCCATACCTCTAACATTCCAAGTAAAAACAATCATTAAGGGTTAGAGGTAGAACCTGGTCCTTCAGGGAAGGAACCGCCATCGTCCCCATCTGTGTGATTTGCAACACCATCCATGAACTCCCCTAAGGTAGAGGAACCGCTAGTAACATCAATGACATCATCATCATTAAACGCGATACCACCCACACACTTCCCTTTGGGGCCCATTGTGGCCAGGCGAGTTGAAAACCGAATTGCCTGGCTATCTTGTCGGGACACAGAGTTTTTTTTCTTGGGAGTAACTAGCAACGGATCTTTCCCAGTAAGTGCTTTAGCAGGCCTCGCAGTTTTGATCTTCTCCTTCAAAGTTTGGACCACCAAAGCCAAGGGAACTCTAAAAGAAAGTCCTCAATCATCAATCAAGGAGGACAACTTCTCATCCTCATCAGTGGTATGGAAACCATCATCCAACGTGCTAGGAGCCCTGACTAGAGGGCATTCCGAAGTGGTATCATTCTCAGCTGTTAACATGCAACCATCATCTAAGTCCTCCTTTAGTACAGAAGGACCCTCCTCCACAGCTGAACCCACATGACCGACCAAAGAAAAACGACGAAGCAAAGGTGTAGATTGAGGAACAACCTCAATCGGCTGCACCCATCCTACTTCCACCATGGCTAGAGCACCACTAGCATGATCCACTCCTTCAGCTGCTTCGAAAGCACCATCAAGAGCACCTTCATAAACACCAACCTCGTCCACCATCTCCAAAGCACCATCCATTTCAAGATCTTCCACCAAAATCACCGCCAAAGGATCAATAGGCTGCGGTTTTTTCTCTTTTGCAGCTTTCTTCTTTTTAGCATCGAAGCGGAAGGGGAGTGAACTCATTTTCGCAACAAAGGACCACCACAGCAAAGGCACTAGCACCAAATGGCAAAAGCTAGAAAATGCAGGCTTCAGCGAAAGAAAAAGGTTGCCAACCTGTTTCCCCAAGAAGCAATCTTTAGTAACAACAGCAAGACCAAAGGGAGAAGGTGAACAACCCAAACCCAAAGGAAGGCGGTGCAATAAAGGAGCAGGGTTCTTTCTGAGGTGGGACTGGTACAACGCCATCATTGCCGGATACAGGTCAGCCTCCACGCCGGTATGGTCGCTCTTCCCAATAGCGCACCCATCCATCTCCAAATCTTTCCCCAGCGAGAAAAAAGTTTTGGTGGGCCCTCAAGAGAACCAATGATTCTCACAGAGAACTCATTTCACTTTGAGAGGTAGTCAAAGGTATTGCTAGGAAAGTGAGCCACCTACACCTAACGCTTTTTTAATTTCAAATTTTTTAAATGTAACTGATCCCCACGTGTCATCTTCATCCGCAGGATCTGGTGTCTGTGGGGCTACCCAGACAAACCTACTACACGGGGAGCATTTTTTTTCTTTTTGTGGCTAACCACCGTCCACTCATCATCGCTACATCGCTCAACTAAGATATGCTTTGGGTCTCGCTCCTCCCTAGGGGACTCAGACTCTACAACCACCACATTGATCATGAAACTTTCAAGGCCCACCAATAAGTGAATCTTCGAAGGAATGGGAGACTCTGCCAAGTGCCACAATTGAACTCTAACGAAATCCAGTGGGTCCATTTTCAGCAAATTCCAGTTAATGTCACAGTACGCTTATTTGCAACTTGATATACATGGAGTTGATGTAGGCAAAGTTTTGTTTATTTTAAATAATCGAAGTTGATTAATCAATAAGGCACAAATGATGATGATTTTAAATAATCATGAACAATGATTAAAAGTCCTTGAGAGAGGGATAATGATTAAGAGTGCTTCAGAGAGAGTGACAATAGTTGCAAGTGCTTAAGAGAGAAAATAATTAGGGAAAACATTTGTATGTCTAGTGGTGGACTGGACTAAAATCCATCCTCCCCCATTTTTGGGGGTTTAGGGGCCTCTGTTTTGCTCCTATTTTGTTATACACATCATTTTGGTCTTGATGAAGGAGATTGTTAAAATACATCTTCTCCTAAAATCCTGGTCTTCTCCTAATTTGTTAGACCCATCTTGGTCTTGGCAAAGAAGATTGTGAAAATTTTTTAGAGGTAGGGGTGGCTAGACCTGGACCCGGACCTGGACTCCAAAGAAAAAAAGGGACTTAGACCTGGACCCGAAGTTACTGGACCCCGACCTAGGCCTAGACCTGGACTCAATGGGACTTGATTGGAGTCGACAATAAATAAAAAATATATATTTAAATATTATATATTAAAGGGTGTGGTTTCTACAAAGTTGCAACCTTAAACAAGCCAATTAAGGTGCACCTCCAAATTTTATCATAACATGTAATCTTGATGTTAAAAATTATTAGGATTATCTCAAAATCTATTTTCATATCTAATTATAAAATTTTGAACTCTAAAAATGTTAAAATCAAGAAGATCTATAAACATATGAAAATCTTGAAAATGGACGGTCTAGATAATGTGTTGCAAGATGCATTATTTTTTGGAATCAATTTTTTTTTTTTTTTTTTTTCATATTCGTACATTTAGTTGTCGAGATGATGAAGTAGAGGGTTTTTCAACATTAAAAACACTTTTTCTGATGGATTTTTGGGGTGTATATGTAATTCTACATTTTAAGGTGTCAACCTTATATAACCTTTTTCCTATATTAAATATTATTTAAATAAAAATACTATTTAGGTTGGGTCCACATGGACCTGGACCTGAATAATGTTCGGGTCTAATATTTGGACCCAGATTAGGTCCAACTTTTGGACCCATACCCAGACTTTGGTCGGGTCTAGTTGTCGGGTCTCGGTTTTGGTCTGGGTCCGATGCCACCCTTATAAGTAGAAAAAAAAAAATGGCATGTAGGGCGATTTGTTTAACATCAAATTTCCTGTATGGCCTCATTATCACCAACTGGATAATTAAAAACGAAAAATGTCAAGAATCCTAAACCCATAGAGCTATAAGTCCGAATAAACCATTCTAAAGTCTCCTTTATCAGGACTTTTTTTCATGAGCTTCTTCACCGGGGTGGTGAAAACTTAGGTCGGGTCGACCTGTGGAGCTAACTGGTCGACCCGACTTGGTCCGTGTCGACCAGTGATGACATAACTTAGCAATGATCCCATTCTTGACGATAGCATTCTACGTATTGAAAAAAAATAAAAATAAAAATAGGCTGATGTATTGTTAGATCTAAGGTTAGATATACTCAAAATTATTTATTTATTTTGGAATTATTTATTTAGAATTTTAGAACCATCCCCTTGGATTTAAAATCAAATAAATCTTGTCTAAACCAAGGTTTTGAGCGTGGCATAGCTAGTTACTCCCCCAAAATCGCTAATCCTTATACTCCTGTTAAACTAAGGTTATTTATTTTTAGTATAAGGAAGTCATAATTGACTGTTAGATGTCAGGTCAAGTGGTCGGGGATGTATCATTGAATAGACACAAAGTCTAAAATAAAATTTCTCCATTTTTATGACACATTTCAACTTGTGGAATTTCATGTACAGTGGTTAAAAGTGATTGTGATCATCTTGTACCAAAAATAAATGTTCTTATTAATTAATATACAATCGATATTTCACGTAACAATAAGAATTTTCATTCCAGTGATTAAGCATTTCACTCATTGACCACATGCATGTAGGGTCTCTCCTCCCTTCATCCCTCCCTCTTTCTTTCAAATTTTAATTATGATTCATGCACTTAGCCCACCAATTTTTCTATTTCTAGATGCCATACGTCCAGCTTTAGGCCATGTTAAATAAATACCTGTATTGTGTCTTCATTCTTTAATTTTGAATATGAAATGGGTTTCAAATATGATATCATTTGAAGGCCTCAAACCATATGCGTGAAGGAACGAGGAAGCCAAGAACCACACAAACAAGTCTTAAGAATTAAATTTTTTTTCTCAATACAAGGCACGGTTGGTACATGGTGAAATACTCCTATAACGCAAAAAAACTCCTGATGTAACTAGGTACGAGAGTTTTTTCGCACCAATTGATGATCCCAATGCATTTTCACACTACTTGGCGGGGATTGATAAGAAAAAAACTCCCACACCAAATCATATGAGGGAATTTTTTTTGTGTGAAAATACTTTCATGGAAGTATTTTCACATGTACCAAACGTGCCCATAAGGTTCAAGACATGAAACACATTTGAAACCAGTATAACTATTTGTAGACCCATGAATTTGGAGCTCCAAAAACCAACGTATATCCTCAAAAATAAAAGTAAACAATAAAAAGATATGAAATAAAATTTTTTTTATCATCATATATATATTTTTAATTTTTTTCTATTTTCATGATAACGGATAGACTTATAAAATTTTGGATCTAAAATCCATCTTGAACATGAATTACGGAAGGGTGGACTAAATGTATGAGGTGCATCATTGGAGGCACTTAGACCAACCCTAATATTCTATTCTTCATGGTTTTTGTTTGGCCTCTAGTTTTTACAACTAGATTTATTAGGAACTACACCCATATGTGTGATCTTGACCAATGGTGTATTGCCCCTCTCAACTGTATTAGACAAGTGCAATTACTAAATACGATTTAGTTTCTATTAGCCTCACCTCAAAATCTTCTTCACGAAACACTTAGGGCATGGGAAATCCCCAATATTATTCTAAAATCTATTTCTGCCACCAATTATTAAATTTGTAGCTAAATAAATGATACATTTCTTGTGGATCTATGAACACATGAAACTGAAAAATTGGACGGATTAGATAACATGGTAGAATATATATTATTTTTAGGACTTGAAATCCTAATTTTTTTCGTAACTATAATGATTGAGGTCGAGATGATCGATTTAAGGTCGAGATGATCGATTTAAAGGCTTTATGACACCATAACTATAATTTTATGTGAGTTTTGAGGTGATGCTTTACTTTTTTCCATAAAACCTAGGCCTTATTTTATCCTTTTTGTATTAAATAAAGTGGGGAGAAAAACTAGCTTTCCTTTCGATTGTATAGGTGAGGTTAGCATATGTCCCTAAATGCAAGCAATTTGCTCATGTTGGAGATGGATGGACGATTCAAAACTCTATATCTCTAATATTTCGACATCTACAGTATTGAATTTAAAAATAAAAACGAAATTTAAGTCTTAAAAATAATTGACAAGGATTTAATATATGTTCCAAGTCTTCAATCAAGCTAAAATTGGATTAGTCTCATACGTCTTGAGATCTCTTCCCTCAAGGGAGAGAGAAAGACGAAAGAGAAAGGAGTTACCAGTTCAACTATCTAAGAGTAAAAAGAGGTTCAAAGAACCCAAATCCAACCAACTCTCTGATATAAGGCATCAAACCCAAATCATAGAAGTAGGGTGCATCTCAAAAATCCTCCAGAGAAGGTTTCTCTAATGGTAGAAGGTCTTCCAATTGATCGTCTTGACGTTGCAATGTATAGATGTGAAAGGATTCTTAAGTCTTAAAATAGTGCATCTTGTAACAAATTATTTGAGAGGTGCCGTTGGCATTCAGATGTATCCGTAGGTGTAGAGGTAAGGTGCACCTTCAAATTTTATCATGGTATATAATTTTGATGTAAAATATTCTTAGGATTATCTCAAAATATATTTTGATATCTAATTATAAAATTTTAAATGTCAAAAATGGTTAAAATCAAGTAGATCTATAAACATATGAAAATCTTGAAAATAGACGGCGTAGATAATATGTTGTAAAAGACACTATTTTTGAGACTTAAAATCTTTTTATTTTTCATAGTCATACATCTCGATGTCGAGATGATCAATCAAAAGGTTTTTCAATGTTAAAACTACCTTTTCCAATGGATTTTAGAGGGGCATCCGTAGTTCTACATTATAAGGTAGCATCCTTATATAAACTTTTTCTTTATTTGAGACACATGTTTTATAGATTTTCATATTTTATAGATTTACTCAATCTATATCATTTATGAAGATCTAAAATTCATAATTATGGTTGAAAATAGGCTCTTAGGCCATTACATCTTCAAATTGGAAGCCTGTCTTTGTCTTAATTTTGTTTAAAGTTGTCACCTTACACAAATCACACTCTAGATATTTTAACCTCCATTTGATCCTTACACAAATGCACCATGCACCATATAATGCATATGTGTTTCAAGTCTTAAAATAGTGCAACTTGTAACATATTATTTGTGACGTCAATTTTTTAGATTTCCAAATTTTATAGATCTGCTTGATCTATAATATTTGTGGAGATTTGAAATTCGTAATTATGGTTGAAAATAGGCTTTTAGGTCTGTCTTTGTCTTACTCTATTATTTAAAATTGACACCTTACACAAATCACAGCCCAAAATATTTTAACCTCTCATCTCCCCATCTATTTATTTTTGTCTCTCTCCCCCCTCAATCTCGCTATTGATGCATTGTTGTACAGTTCCAACCATGTGCAATGCATGGTTGCCTTTTAGTATACTTACCAATTAATATGATACTATTCAATAGTATTTTTCTTTAAAGACATGGCCCACAACCGTGTTGTGTCTTCCTCTCATTGATAAGGACACCAAATTTTAGAGAGGGAAAATGTTAGCATAGTAGAAAGAAATAAATATTGTTCGCGTGATGACAAAGCATCACTATCTCTTACCTAATAATTTCGGATCCGGTAAAAGAAATGGATTTCAGACTCTAAAAATGATATATCGTATAACGTATTATCTGAATCGCTTATTTTCACGTGTTTATAGATTAATTTGACTTGTATACTTTTTTTAACATCAAATTTTATAGCTAGGATGATCTTAGAAGGGTGAGGACTATAAACTTTCATTTAACCCATCTCTGGGTAAATGAGGTGAGTTGTGTCAGATAGATAGCCGACATAAGACCTGGCATAAGTGTGCCTCCTCAACTTTTTGTACCATCATAAATATGATGTTGGCATTTATCTATAACTAGTTTCATGCACATGGGATGCACGTTTTTTATTTTTAGTGTTGGGTGGGATTTCTTTAAGGCCTAGGTTTTATGAAAATAAAATAAAGTCTCACTTCAAAATCCTTGTCCAAAAAGTACTTTCAGCAATAGAAATATCCATGATGGCGTTAAAATCAATTTCCAATATCGATAATGAAATTTGAAACTAAAAAAGTAGTACAGATCTTTTAGATTTATGAACACTTATTTTTGGGTAAAATGAATGGTCTAGATAATTTGTTACAATATACACTATTTTTAGAGCTTGAGATCCTCTTTTTTTTCACAACTATAATGTTTAAGCCAAGATGATAGGTATAAAAGTTCTCTAATGCTTGAATTACGATTTTTAATGAGTTAGGAGGAGAGGCTTTACTTAATTTGATAAGAAGGCTTTCTAACCATTGAATTGCAATTTTTAATGTGCGAATGGAAGACCACTCATTATAGCGTCCTGCTACCTCCAGACCACCTAATTTTGATCTGATTCTACATTTTTTTTTGGTGCTTATTTGTTCAATGTTTTTCTCATGGGTGGCGTTTCTAAGCGTTGGCTGACTCATATATTCATTTGTGTTCCCTTCTAATATTCATCTTAAAGATGGATTTTGGATTTAAATCTTTAGGGACCCATAATCTATACAATGGTGATCATAAATATAAAAATAAGTGAATTTTGAAATACAAAAATAGGTCTTTTTTTATGAGATATTTTCCACCCCTAAATTTAGATTTTGGCACACTTTTTTTTTACATCCATATTAAAGATGGACGTTTGATGGTCAGGGTTTCGTGTGTCCCCTGACTCACCAAGTACCTTTCCTTTTCTTATCACGATGCCCTTCATGCTTTCCTAAAGAACAAGTATCTGGTGAGTCCGCTGCCTCATATTCATGGATTTGTAATTCCACATAATAATTATTGAAGAATTAAATTGGGCTATCCAAAAAAAAGCACAAACATAATTATTTTTAAGTCTTCAAATGTCAATTTTTTAAGATTCATCATTGTAGTGATTCACATGGTAGACTTGTAAAATTTGAATCCAAAATTCCTCCATAATTTGAATTTGGGCAAGGTGAACTTACTGCATAAAATTTTGGATCCAAATTCCATGTTTAAGATGAATTTCTTAGATCCATCTTTATTCCACCTTGAAATCAATTTTCAGAAAATAATTTAGTTCATATTTTAGTCAGGGAAGAGAGATTGATTTCAGGCACTTAATACACTTCGAAATCATTTCGTGATCTGGATATTTTGAAATTAAATAAGGAAAAATATTTGGTGAGTCAGCGGATTCACGCATTTGCTTGCATCCCTCTCTAAAGTCCATCTAAAGATGGATTTTGAATGCTAATCTCGATGATCATGTACGCTAATCTCGATGATCATGTATTTGAATTTTTTTTTTTTGAAGAATAAATAGTATTTTTAAACTTTTTTCCTATACCATTTTGACTTTAATTCGGGCACCCTATATGAATGTTTGATGCATGAGAAGATGATCAAACTAGGTGAGTCGGCTGACTCACCAAAATCGTGTCCATTACATAAAAATTGTGGATAAAACGGTAAATAACTTATTTCTCAACATTATTTTAATCGTTGTTTTTTTTTTTTTTTTTTTAATTTACAGGGCACTATGTTATGTTCCTTTGGGAGAATAATTTATTTCTACTCCCTCGGTCAAACGGCTTTTGTGATTTTTTTTGAGTCTGAAATTTTTGGAACCACTTAAAAATCAATAGATAACTATTCTCAAAAGAAAAAAAAAAATTAAAATTTGAGTTTTCTCACGCTTAAATCTCACTATCAAAAAATTGGATGGTCTCTATTCATTCTTGAGACATTATTATTTTTTAAGTGCATAGAGAGTACAATTTTTATTATTAAGGCTAATCATGGGTTAAAAAGGGTACATCCAAAAATTTTGGAGTCCTAAAATTGATTCTAGATAGGCTTTTACCCAAGGGAGTAATAGACAATATGCTCGCGGGAGTATCATATCGGCTTGTTGTAAAGGGAAAAGGTTTATGCACTTCTCCCATTATAAAAAAGTTTTATACTTACCTCTTCATCCAGCCGTCCAATTTAGATTAAATAAGCTATGACCCTTCGATCTAGATTTGATACTTCAGAGTAATTTGTTTTTAATTTTTATTTTATAAATATAAAATTTGTTACGTGTCATCTTCTCAATTACGCGCACTAAAAAATTATAAAAAACATTTTTAATGAAATAAAACGACCAAAATACCATAAAAGTTTTAGAGATATTTTGGTCATTTTATTTTATCAAGAATATTTTTTTATATTTTTGTAGATACAAGTTGAAGAGAGGAGTGGACACCCAAAATTTGGTATGAAAATGTTTTGTAAAAAATTTTAAATAAAATAGTGTAGAGGCGTAACCTTATAATTAAATCCCCCTCAACACGTCATTTAGATGTGACAACTAGATAAAAATAAATATATAACTATTATACATAAAGGAGAAGTATAGAAAGCTTGCCCTATTTATAATTCTAAAGGGAAAATTGTTTCATGCGGGCTTGACCACATTTCTACATATGCGGTCCAGAAAGGGTAAAGAATCTATTTTAAATATGGATGCAAGTAAGAGTTCCATCTAAAAATAATAGAAACTAACAATCTAAATGTTTTCTTACTAGAATTATTATTTATAAGTTTTAAAATTTATTTATTTTTTCATATTCATGAACTATTACATGTCCTTAAAATTTAGGGAAAAGTTTATATAGCGCTGAGGCTCTAAACAATCAAATTAGAGCCTACCTCAAAAATCTCAGTAGAAGAGGTTATTTTGACGCTCAAATATCCTCAAATTGATCATCTCGACATCAAAATGGATGGACATGAGAAAAAAATGGATTTCAAGTTTTGAAAATAGTTTGTAACGCATTTTTGGACCGTCAATTTTCAAGTTTTCATAGATTTGTCGATCTACATTATTTTTGAAGCTTTAAACTTTAAAAATAAAGGTGAAAATATATTTTAAGGCTATCACAAAGATTTCCACTATTTAAACCACATTTCTCAACACTATTTGGAGGTAGGCTCTAATTTGATTGTTTAGGGCCTAGGCTCTACACAAACCACACCCTAAAAATTAAGGGGTGCTGTTTGTATGGAGCATATGCTCTAAATAATCAAATTAGAGCTTACTTTCAAATAGTATAGAGAAATATAATTTCAATGCTGAAAATCTTTATGAGGACCTTACAATATATTTTTATTTTTATTTGTAAAGTTTAAAGCTTAAAAAATAGTGTAGATCGACATATCTATAAAAACTTGAAAATTGATGGTCTTAAAATGCATTACAAAATACACTATTTTCAAAACTTTAAATCCATTTTTTTCTCATGTCTATGCATCTTGATATCGAGATGATCAATTTGAGGATATTTAGGTATCAAAACAACCTCTTCTAGTGAAATTTTTTAGGTAGGCTTTAATTTGATTGTTTAGAGCCTCGATTTTATATAAACTTTTCTCAAAATTAAGTCTTAAAATCCATCTAAGAAATGGATTTATTAAGAGATCCGAATTTCTATAGACTTAGCCACATAGAATCCAGGCCCTATTTAGAATTCTAGAATGATTTATTTTAGGGAAAATATCTTCATATTTTTTATTTTTAAGTTTTATTTCATAATAAATTTAAGGTTTTAAAAGATATTTTGGAGCATTAAAATTATAAATTTTATTTCTTCTGACCTTTTAAACGAATTTAAATTTATTTATTTTAGGCTAAACAAATATAAAAAGAAGTATTTTCTAAAAGCTATCCTCCCTAACTTTGAGAGAGAGAAAAGAGTTTCATAGAGGTGAGGGGTTATACGGAGGAGAGATGAAAGTAGAGAGAGATGAGAGAGACATAAAAAAGAAAAAAAAAAGTTTGAAATATATGAATAAAGAGACAAAAACGATTGAATTAAAAAATAACAAGTCTTTCTCATATTTATTTAGATTAAAAAATAAATATAAAATAATCTAAGAGTTAAAAATATTTTTTAAAACCTTAAAATTATCACGAAAAAAATATATAGATATTTTATCTTTACTTTATAGGTAACTTTCGGTAATATTTCCCATCCCCTCCAACTATCGATCCAAAAACCCAAACATCCACGTGGCAATCACTCTTGTGCAACCACGTGGCACTATCTGGTGACCTTTCTAGACCCGGGCACGTCACCAGTTGCCTTTGGACTTGGCACGTGTCTCTATAAAGGGTTAACCTCTCAAAGTCTTGCCGTTGTTTTCTGAGAAAATAATGGAAACACCCAACGGAAAACAAGACGGAAATGGTGACGCCGCCGTCACGGAAGCACGGCCCGCCGTCCTCAAGCGGACGGAGTATGACGCCGTCCGCTCTAATGTCGCCGTCTTCTTCTGGTTGGGAGCCATCCACTGTAACGCCTTCTTAGTCTTAACGGCGTTTGCTCTCTTCCCAAGCTGGCGTTCGCTCCTGTACGTTAACTTTCCGTCTCCTCTCCGTTAACTGAACCTTCTTTCCTTTTGTGTTCATGAGGAAAAGGGGAATTTCCTTTTTTTTCATTTTTTTGGCGGCTGGAATTATTTATTTGTTACTGATGTTTAAGGATATTGGGGTTGCTGATTTTGCTAATGCTGATTCCTTTGGATGATAAGAGCAAATTGGGTCAGGACATAGCTAGGTATTACCCCATTTTTTGTTTTTTGTAATTTCAGTTTTTGCTCTTTTTTTTGATGAATTTATGATTTATTCTTGGTAAATATGTTTATGGATTATCTCTTTTTTAAAATAAATTTCTTATTTTTATTCTTGGTAAACTTATATATATATATATATATATATATATATATATATTGATTTTTCTTTTGCAGGTTTGTGTGTAAATATGCATGTGGGTATTTCCCAGTAACTCTACATGTTGAGGATATGAAGGCTTTCAGCCCCAATAGAGCTTATGGTAAGTAACATCGGTGTTCTTTTTCTTTCTTTTTTTGGGTAATTTGAAGCTCCAATTTGTTTTTTTTTTTCTTTTTGTTATTATATATCCTTTCTACTTTTTCTCAGCGCACTTGTTTATGGTTATTTTCTTGATTTGTGTAATTTTTTATTTTCTTCCAGTTACTGCATTTTACTTATTTGATGAGTTTATCTCCATTCCATTTACTCTTTTTTTTTTGTCTCTTTTTATTCTATTTTTTGGTTAATTTCACTAGGAACAGGTACTGGGACTTTGCTCACGCATGCCATTTACTTCTCTCTCTTTTTTTTCTTTTTTTTTATTCCTTTTCTTTTTTTTCATTGTCTCCTTTTTTTGGCTCTGAAAATTGATAGGTGTACTATATTAGCAATGTTCCATGTGTCTCCCTGTACAAATGATTTACGTGTATGTATGGAGAAATCTAGTCATCTTGATTGTATTGACTGCGAGTGATCGAACACTGTACCAGGTCGGCGTCAACTATGTTTGTCAAACCATAAGTAATGCGTGATATCGTTGTTGGCTCACTTCAAGAGACGTATAAGTTATATGTGGGAGGAGCCGCATAGAAAGATTTCCCCCTTAGAAAATGTTTGTCTTGTTGATCAAAAGTATAAAAAAGCTCTACGTGAAAAGCTTTTTCTTGTGTTAAGTGGTCATCCCTTTTGGCCCAAGTGAATCTAAATGACTGGATAGACGCCAAGCATGGTTCTTATTTGTAGCTGCCATTCAAGTTCAGACTTACTCTCCTACTGGTTAGCAAAAGCTTCAATTGTGATGTCTAACTTCAATCCACTGATTCCTTACTGTAATGGCCTCCACATCTTTCCTATAACTCTCTCCAATAATGGAGGTCGTGCAATTGGCCTAGGTTGGGTAAAGTGTCTGACAATTGCAGCACTGTTTCCCAAGTTCGAATACTACTGCTGAACTATTCGGAAAAGAAAGGAAGAAAGATGTTATATTTACTTAGAGAAAAAAAAAAAAATGGAATGAGGCAGAATCTGATGCTTCACATCAAACCAAGATTTTATTCCAATTATTTCTTTCCCTTCATCCCTGCTGAAAATGTGCTTGCTGTTTGTGCCACCCATGGTTGTAGATCGAATAAGGGGCTGTCACCATCTATGACTTACTGATTGCAACAAAGATTTGGGATTTTGTGAGGCTAGTGACTTGACTATCTATTGAGGAGTTGGGCAGCTGTGTTGCCTTCTAGATAGGAAGCACTAGTAAGGGGAAAGGTTTTCGACTTTTGTTACCCAAAAGTCAGCAGAAAAGTTAATCTTTCAATGGTGGCCTAGTTTCTTAGATTCCCGGTAGGCAAATGTCTTGGTTTCAAGGAGATTTGGTTATTGATGATTTTAATTTACATTTATGCTTAAAGAAGTATTATGAACACCAACAGTTAAAAAACAAATGAAAAAAAAGAAAAAAAAGAACTTTTACTAGTGGTATATTTGAATGCATATTTTAAGACCCAAATGCATTATGTAGTGTGTGAGCTCGCATACACAGGTTTTCTATTTTTCTTTGTTATATGCACATGGAAATAATGTGAATGCTGTCATAATGACTAGCGATCATGTATTCAATGACATGATCAGAGATATTGAGGATTGTTGTTTCATCAGATATGGGTTAATTGATGTAAATATTACTCTTCAGTGCATTAGTTCAACAGGAGAAATTGCATGCTTGCTTACTAGTTTGTGAATGATATAGTAAACTACCAACAGTTCTTCTTATCAGCAGAGAATCCAGTTTGTGGGGATTGGGTAGTTAAAACATTAATATACTGAATCTGTGTGTATGTCTTATTTTGGCAAGTTGTTTTCTGCTTTGAAAGTTGTCTATTTTTCTTGTACTTTTGATGCCCCTGCTGTTTGTGCTTAGGAAGTATGTGTATTTATGCACTGATAGTTACTGTGTTTTTGTGAATTCCTGCATAATTTTCCATAATTTCCTCAGGGTAGTAATTTTGTGTTTATTATGCGTCTTTGCCTTTACAAAATTCTTCTGTGATCATCAATGCAACTACTCAAATAAAGTGTTCTTTGGTTTCTACTTGAGAGATATTAGTGCTTTTTTAGAGCTTATAGTCTTATACCCATCTGCCTTCATAATGTTTTCGAGTAAATTCAAAGCAACTCATTCCAGCGAAGAATGTTCATGCTCCAGATTGCTCGTTTTGGATTTCATGCATTTTGTAGTTTTACAATTCCCTTAGTATTTCCAGGGAAGGCTTCCTCTCTTTGGAAGATAGAAATACTTGGTCTATCTTCTCTCATCTTGCTTTGATGATTATATGATATTCTCAGGCATCATCCAGATGAACCCATTCATAATTAATCATTCTTACTTCTTTGATATGACTGCCATTTTCATTAAAAATCCACTGAAACACCCTCTTTTTCAAGTAAATGTCCTTTTTAATGTATAGTTTCTTGGTAATCTCAAAATACACACAGTGGATGCTATGGTCCCCGTCCCTGGAATTTCTTACTCTATTTCATTTTGTTTTAACCATTTTGTGTTGTTTATTTATGCCTTTGATTGATCTGTAAACTAATTATTTATTTAAGCATTACTTTCCCAATTTGTTTTGGTGCAGTCTTTGCCGTTGAACCTCACTCAGTTCTTCCTATCGCCATTGTCTCCCTGTGCAACTTCACAGGGTTCATGCCTCTGCCTAAAATAAAGGCTCTTGCAAGCAGTGCGGTAAGCTTTGGTTCATGAGCTGAAAAAATATGCATTAACCCTTGGAAATGTACTCCTTAAACAACTTTTAAGGGATATGATCACAGCTTTGGTATCCAGTATCCATTCTCAATAATAGATGATGGAGTTTATCTGTGGCTCCTGATAAGTGACATCAATGGATAGTTTCAACAGTCTATTATTTAGAATGGATGGTGGATACACTGCCTATGTGCTTTGGAAGATATACTCCCAAACTTTAATCATGAGAACCAGAGAAAAAATACCACAATCCATTTGATTATTGAAAAGCTATGACTGTTATCACCGTCCAATCGATTAATGGTGGAGATACGGTGTGAGCTGCCTCGTGGGTCATGTTGTCTTGTTATGATTCACTCTCTCTCTCCATTACCGTACACCAATAAATGGGACGGTGATAACACTTAATGGCCGCTGGTTTTATGTAATGATATGGATCATGTTGTGCTTTCCCTTTCATCTTCTGGAGAGCGTTTTCTTGGTTATGATTTTTGTTTCTTTTGTCGTGTTTCCCTTTCCTTTTTTACTTCATGATCAAATAAGGACATTGGTTCTCATTATTTTTGGTTAGATATTTTACACACCAATTCTTCGTCATATTTGGACATGGATGGGACTTGTTGCTGCTACAAAGAAGAACTTTGTTTCATACTTGAGAGATGGCTACAGTTGCATTGTCATTCCTGGCGGGGCTCGCGAGATAATGTATATGGAGAAGGGATCTGAGGTTGGTAATGAAGATTCATTGAATTTGCATGGCTATGTTTTCTTGATATGAACAATTGATACTCGATTTCTGCCTACGCTGAAAAATAAAGGATTAATCATTAAGGTCCAGAGCTCGAGTCAGCTGGCTCTATGACTCGGGCAAGTCTCAATAGGACTCGTCCGAGTCTCAGTGACTAAAAGATAGTAGGGTTTAGGACCCAGTGAGTTCTGAGTTTTGGAAGTGGACCCGGCACCTTAACGTGTCCAAGTAACTTGGGCAAATCCGAGCATGAGTCACTGAGTTGGAGAACACTGATTATACGCACATTTCTTAACTAATCAACATAATATTGACGGTTTCTTAATTAACATTCTTTGCTTACCTTAGGTGGCCTATCTCAAGGCAAGGACTGGATTCGTTCGTGTTGCCATGGACATGGGTAGCCCTTTAGTCCCTGTATTTTGCTTTGGTCAGGTAAAAATTGCATGTCTATATACTGTTACACAATACATTCAGGTATGGTCATACATATAGTCAACAAAAAAGTACTTATTTATGCAAATGTACAAACATACACATATATGTACCTATAATTCAGTGATAGGAATCAAACTTTAAATGGATTGCTGCGATTCTCAACAACTAACCCATCGAGTGCAGGCCCGACATAACATAAATATACACACGCATGCATAAGTTGAAATATGAATGCATGCGCATGTATATTTGCATCATCATCATCATCATAGCCTCTTCCCCATTAATTGGGGTGGGCATGTAGCTATGTCTGCATGCATCTTTTTTTTTCTTCTTTTTCTTTTTCCCCCCTCTGGCTAAGTTTGTCAGCATAATTACTTGATTGTTCTGAATTTCAGCTGATTATTATCTATTTTGCAAGGGCACAGAGTGATATATATAGTTGGTGGAAAGGGAAAGGGGACTTATATGTCCGAGTAACTAAAGCACTCCGCTTCACTCCTCTTGTATTTTGGGGGCGGTTTGGGTATTTCCTACACCCCTTTTCTTACCATTATTTGAAGAGGTGCTTAGTGCGCGAATTTGTATATCTCGAGACTCGTAGCCATCACATCTTGATTGGACAACAGTGAGTGGGACGAGAACAATATCATAAGCTGACTCTTGCCATGTTCGTCAGCCATTATTAATGCGTAATATTGTTGTGTGCTGGCTTGACTGTCCAATCAAGATTGGATAACTAGATCATATGTATATCAGCCTTTTGGTAAATCTTCAAGAATAATGATCTTTTCCAACATATTGTTTCTCCACTCTAGACCCTCTTCACTAGTTTAGGTTCTCGTCTTTGTTTTATATTTTCAGAGATGAATTGTTGTCCCTCTCTCTCTCTCTCTCTCAAGAAATTGCTTATTATTTTGTGCTCTCTTTCTCTCTCTCTCTCAAGAAATCGCTCATTATTTTGTGCAGGCCTATCCCGTATCGTCGACCAATGCATGTTGTAGTAGGGAGACCAATTGAAGTGAATAGAAATCACCAGCCTACCAAAGAAGAGGTGGGGTGCATTCTTTGTTGATTTACTGGTCACTTGAGGAAATGAAAGAGTTTGTATAGGGTTGCAACTTTAATAAAATGTAGAATTAAGCTGCACATCAAAAATCCATCATAAAAGATTGTTTTGATGTTGGAAAGCCCTCTAATTGATCATTTAGAAATCAAGATGTACGAATATGGAAAAAAAAAGAGATTTCGAGTCCCAAAAATATTGTATCTTGCAACATATTATTTAGACCGTCCATTTTGAAGATTTTCGAAGTGTTTATAGATCTACTTGATTGAACTATTTTTGGAGTTTAAGATTTTACAATTAGAGATGAAAATAGATTTCTCAAGCCATCTTAATAATTTTTGACACCAAAATTATATTTACGATCAAACTTGGAGGTGCACCTTAATTTGATTGTTTAAAATTGCAACGTTATACAAACCGCACCTTTTGAAGAATAGGTTCGAATGCACCATTGACTTTGAATTTTGTTTCAGGTTGCTGAAGTTCATCAGAAATATACGGAGGCTCTTAGAGAGCTTTTTGAGAGGCATAAAGCTGAAGCCGGGTATGCTGAATATCAGCTGAGAATACTGTGATAGAAGCACATGTTGCTCTCTTTATGATGTCATTTGTTATCTAGCAGGAAATTTTTATTGTACTGGTTCAAACTAGGTTTCAAATCAGTGAATGGAAGCCTCTCTCTGTGTTATATGGTAGGAATTCTCATTATATGATTTCTATATGCACACACAAAAGCTTAGAACTCTTTTGATGAAAGGAAAACTGATTTGAGAGAGTATATGTTTTGACCTAAGAGTAAATGTTTCAATCCAAGTCTAGAATCCAGATTGGTAAATCATCTTCCCTCTTTCTCTCGGAAGGGTTTACAATATTCTTCAAGTGGTCAAATCAACTAGTTTAGCACGGGAGGAGTAATTATGAAATTATAATTATTTAGGCACTTAGAAATATTTTCAAAGTGTTTAAATTGGTCCTTTCCATATGGAACCCTGCAAGGATGTACAAGTAAGAGCTTTTGGTAGGTTGGTTCTATTCAAGTGGTGTCAAGTGAACTGATATAAATATACTTGTTTGTTGTGGGTAAAATTTTTATTATGGAATTAATTTTTTTCCTGTCCATGAATATAGAAGTACAATAGTCATTTAACTTGAATTATATTTTCCCGGGCCAAACCCCCACTGACTTACCGCTTTATTTACCCAAAAAATAAAATAGCTCTAGCAAGATATTGACTTTACCTATGCATGTTGAGGGCTGGAAGTTTGGAATTTCAATTTTTTTTTTCACCGGAAATCTTTATTCTAGGTTTCTGACCATAAATGATCAAGGCCTTAGGGGTGGCAACCGTCGGGTCAGGTCTAGCAGGACTTGGACCCGATCGGACCCGACTAAAAAAATTAAAATATCTATGTATTTAATTATATTTAAATATATTTCATATATTGGGACTCAAAAAATATTACTGGACCTAGGTCCAAACCCAAATAGTGATCTTGGACTCAGATTGACCCGTTAGGTCCAATTTTTGGACCCATACTTGGATGTGAATTGGGTCTACCTGGGTTGGGTCCAAGTCCATTGCCACCGCTATCAAAGGTTAAGTGAGGTTAAATTGTCAATAATAGTCTGGCAATTTAAAACAAAATTATGTGGGATGTACATATCTAAAGGGCACCCTACCAAAATTTTAATACTGAAAGCGCACTCTTTAGTTTGGCTTTTCGAGTGCCCGAACTCATTTTTTTTAAACAAAGTACATGTATATCATGCTTCCACAATTGCGAAAGACCTCCCTAGGATGATTCTTTGGATCTACCTAAAAATCATCGGATAATTATTTTTTGAAAAATGGAATTGGATTTTGACTTTTTAACGATTTAGATCTAACCAACCAAAATTTGGACAATCTGTGTTCAATTTTAAGATTGATGTTTTTTGGGTGAAGTTTGTATAAGGTTGAGGATTTAAACAATCAAAGTAAGGCGCATTTCTAAATGATGTCGAAATATTCTTTTTCAATGCTTGGAATCCCATGGTCTAAAAGTTTGCTTTCATCTTGATTTTGACATTGAAAATCTTCAAAGATGATGTAGATCGAGTAGATCTACGAACATTTCAAAATCTTGAAGATAACACATTATGTACCATTTCAAGAACTGGAAATCTTTTTTGAGATTGTCATGATCAATTGTAAGGTTTTTGGGCATCTAACAGCCTTCTCAAGTGAGGTTTTGAGGTGGACTTTACTTCTTTAGTATAAGGTTGCAACTTTAAATAATTTTTTTTTCTATTTTATACAAATAGAATTGAAAAAAAAAATATTTATAAGATGGTTGACGACGTCACATCCCAATGGGAAAAGAAAACTTAGCAAAATCATGTAAATACATTGGTCCATATATCATCATCATAATCAAAGGCTTTTCTCAACGGCTACACGAATTATGGTCCACCATTATGCTCCATCAAGGGCTATATAATTTGCCATATTACTTCTCATTACATCTAACCATGTCTTTTTGTGTCTACTCCTTGCCATTTTTGAGTTTTCTGCTTGAACTAATTTGTACATTATAATTGGTGTTGTACTGGATTTGTACTACACATACAATGATTGATATATATATATATATTATTGAGGGGTTTATAATTAATGACTAGTCGTGGAACTCCTCGTTCTTGTTCGGCATTTTTATTGACATAAAAAGCAGAGCAGCTCCATGGAGATGAATTGGGAAGTATGAGTTTCTTAAGAAGTAAATCTTTAATTTCATTATGACATGTTTGTAATAATTCCGTATTCATCTGAATAGGTCGAGCTTTTGTTGGTATTTTTGTTTCACTAAAATTTGGTTCATATGGTAATCCAACAATATGTTGTTTTCTATGTCAAAAAGCGGTTGGTAGATCATTACATATTTCGTTTTCAATAAAACTTTTGAGTTGTATTTTTTGTATCATATTATTAGTTTGGAGTTTTTCACTGATAATCTTATGTTTGATTTCAAGTTGTAACGATCCTATAAAATCTTCTTTTTGTTTGACAATATTAATTTCTTTGATTTTTGGTTTATCAAGGAATTCAAATTTAATAGGGGTACCATGGGTATTTGTTTCAATACCTGTATGGGAAATAGTAATTGGATATAACAGAGTGAGGAAATGTATACCAAGGATTACAACCTGACTGAGTCCCTTGACCATAATAAATGGAGTAGGAAAACAATGTCCCTCATTATAAATTTTAGCATTAGATAACTTGTATTTAATAAATAGTCTACTTCCATTCGCAGTATTAAGGATTTGGGTAGGTTTATCAAAGTATTTTGTAGGGACTAATCCTTCATTGAGGCAATTCAGATCAGCACCTGAATCAATTAAAGCTAGAGATTGAAATTCATATTCATCATTTATGACAATGGTTACTAAGACAAACCATTTTTGTGTGATTACTCTATTTAAGACATTTACTGATTTCTTGGTAGATGATTCGCATTGATTTATATAATCATTGGGATGATATGATTTAAGTAAGTGGTCAAATTCAATGATATCTGTGTCAGTGTCTATTTCGGAGGTTTTGTTATGGAGTTCAAGGATTTGAATTCTATTTTTTAATTGGGTTACTTTTACCTTGACTATATTTACTTCGGCTTTGAGTTCAGCAATAGTAGGTTCTTTTTGTGTGGCTTCATGCTGACTGATACGTTTCATTATATCAGAAAAATTATAATTATCAGGAGGTTTGACTAATGGCATATGTTTTGTTTTTGTTTTAGTTAAATTAATAAACTGAGTAATTATTTCTCTTTTTTCATCAGGATCAGAAATTTTCTCTATTAGGTCTAAAATAAGATTGTCTTCTTTTGTTAGCGTATGGATATCAGAAGTTGTAATAGGACGTTTACATATTTCTTCATCAGAACTACTATTCGTGGACCAATAGAAATCATCATTATGTATAGTGCCTATAAAAGAACTATCACTACTCGTTATAGTAGAGTCCGTATCTGAGCTAGATGAATCATATATTTGAATAATGTCATATATTTTATTTCTGATATTTTCATCTAGTGTAATAGAGTCTAATTTTTGTTTGACTTTGCATTGGCTTTTATAATGGCCAACTTTTCCACACTTATAGCAAACATGTAATTTCTTACTATTTTGTTGAAATTTTTTAGCTGTAAAACATTTAGTAAATTTCCTATATTTTTTATGTTTGGTTGGAAAAGACTTATGTGTTTTTTTAGGTTTATTAATGCGATGTTTTTTCTTTTTATATATTTTATGTATTTTATGTGGTTTGTTTTTATCAATATGATAGCCAAATTGTTGGCAGAAGTCTCCTAACTCTTTTTTACCACTTATGTTTTGTTTATCAAGTTGCTTTTTAAGTTTCATATCTGTGCATAGGGCTAAGCCTTCAGCACATATTTCAGAGGATAATTCTCCTAAAGTATATCGAGCGTAATTGATTACACCACTATTTTTATTTTTCAGACGTTCTTTGACCTGGTAATCCTGCTACGAACTTTTCTTTCTAGTGGTCAACATGAATATCTTCTCGTATAAGTAAACGAGAGAAAAAGACGTCTTTATACCATTTGTAGTGAGATAATGTGGGACAACGTAAATTGGATAAAAGATCAGCAGTTCGAGCTGAAAGTATTGAAGTATTTCCTATGAAATGAAGAGCAATTGTATAAATCAGTGAATTGACAACATCACTTTCAGAATATACCATATCCTGGTTGTGTTCATTTTTTGCTGTCCATTGGCGAGTATTTGTTAATATTTGTTGATTTGTTTGTTCATTGAGATAAGAATCCCACCATCCTCTTAGCCAGCCAGTAAATCTTGAAACTATGGCTTTTGCTATTTCCTGATCATGGTTACCAGCCATTTTACATGCCAAAGCATACATAGTCATATGTTTCATTGTATCTAATATTCGGTGATCGAAAATTCCATCAATGTTCCAATCTATAATAGTTCGACCAGTATATGTAGAAGTATGACTTGTAAGGTATTCTTCTAATTGTATATCAACTGGGGTTGGTCTCTTGTAATATGGTCGGGCATTTATTGGTTGCCAATTCTTATTATAATTGATTCGATTTATCGTATCTGGGGAAATATGATGTTCAGAAAATGCTTTTTGCATATTTGATATTGTGTTGGCAATTGATGGTTCGATATTTTCATTTTCTTGAAACATTATTTCTTCTTGAAGAGTCATATTATCACGTTCAGGGATTTTTGTTTTCCCTTTATCGTTGTCTGGTATAATAATATTTTCTTTAGGTTTGGAATCTTTTATTTATAATTTGGATAATTTGGAAATTAATTGGTCCATTAGTGTTTTATTATCGTCACCTATATGAAATTTTTCTTTATTTAATTCAGGAGGAGGTTTAAAGAATAATTGTTTCTTTTCTTTATATGTGGGAGGATGTAATAAGTTTTCTATTCTAATGGTTTGTTGTCCAATAATGTAAAGATAGAGATTTGTATAATTGTTTTGTTCAATTATGTGTGAGAGTAATTCCATACGAGCTAAATTTGCGTTATTTAATTTGTATGGTGTAGCTATTGTTTCGTATACAATCATTTGGGTTGAGGATCCTATATGATGCTCTGTGTTTGATCCTGTTGTGGTGGATCCAGTAACTGTTTCAGCCATTCCTTGTATTTTCAGACTTTGTTCAGGAGGATGTATGGCTTTAATTGTGTTTCCTTCAGTAGTATTGAATAATATATACTGAGTTTCTAGTGTATTTATTTCAAAGTCGGGAATAGGAATTTGGTATTTGAGTAGGATGTCTTTTAACCAATCAAAAAAACATGTTCCTTTATTTCCTTGTTTTCTCCATTTGTTGAATCTTTTATGAAACAAAGATACTAATTTAGGTTCAAAAGTTTCTACATACCATTCTCTGATGTTTTTATTTTTGTGGGATGAATAATCATTATGATAAACTCTTTATCCAATTGTTCTTCAAGTTGTAGTACTTGAATAAATTCTGCTTCCTCAGGTTCTTCCTGAGCCTGCTTATATTGAGGGATAATGATATGATCAGATGTTCGTAATAGTCCATCAATTGGAGGTTTTATTGGTGTTGATGGAAGAGTTATGATGGGAGGAATTCGATTGTAAGTAGTAACAGATTTTCTTGCTGGTTCTGGTTCTCGGAAAGAGTGAGTACTTGAAGTACCTAAGATGGATGAATCATCCATTTGTTGTAAAATCCTATTATTTGTGAATTGGATTTCAATATTTCCATCTGTATATTCAATAATTTTATCTGGAATATTTTGGATAGATGTTTGTGATGGTTGATTTTCATTATGGATTGACCATGTTTATGGTAAGATAATATCTGACCATGATATTGTTTTTGGTACAATCGTATTGGATTTTTCTATATTGGTTTGGAAAAATATTGTTTGTCATCTTGTATCTATCTGAAGTACATTTGGACATAATGTATTCATAACTTTATAATAAATACGATAAACTATAGCTATATTTTGAGAACCTAACATCATTTTAAATCCTTGAATTTTTAGATTTAAAGATAAAACATTTAAAATATTTGGGTCTGTAAGAGATACAGAATAATTTGGAAAACAATTGAAATATATTGGTTCGCTGCATACACTAGATTCGACCATCCCTAGTAATGAATCAGAAAATCTGTTATGCCTAGTATCTCGTAAGCATACTAAGATAGAATTATTTAATCCAAGACGAGTTAAAGGTTTTACAGCTATTTGGATTAGTCCTACGTGTAAATATTTATAGTTTCTTGTTTTATGGACTTGTAATATTTTTTGGGATAATAATTGAAAATCTTCTTGATTACTTGTAACAGATAGAGTCTGTTCTACTATTTTGATAGCATATCCGATTTTTAGATCGAATGTGCCTTTCTTATATACGTCTGATATTGGTACTTTGGGTGTGTTCTAATTTTGTATTTGATTTTCAATATCGTTAATAATAATTTTTTCTTTATTTTTTATCCTTAGAGTCCTATTAGTTGTACTGGTTGTTTTATCCGTCAGATTCTTAATAAATTTTTCCATTATTAGGTTGCGGTTGAGTGTTATCTGGACAGTCCTCTTTGACCACCTCTTACGTCTTCTAGACCTCAGCGGCTCTCCTGGCCTAAACGGTCAACTGACTGGGTGTCTGAGCGTCTCTAACCTCAATGCTCGGACCAACTTTCTTTAATGGATTAATTTGTTAAGTTTCTTGAGATAAAAGAACTAGCGATAACTCTTAGTCCTCTAATATAGGGTTGGCTCTGATACCAAAACTGCGCCAAGATTTTTAAGACCAAAGGGCATAACATTCCATTCATATTGTCCAAAAGGGACATTAAATGCTGTTTTATATTTATCTTCTTCCTTTATCAGTATTTACCAAAAACCAGATTTTAAATCAAATTTTGAGAAGATTACTGCAGGTAAGAGTCTATCGAGTAAATCTTTTTTATTTGGAATGAGATATCTAATCCATTGTAATATTTTATTGAGGGGTTTATAATTAATGACTAGTCGTGGAACTCCTCGTTCTTGTTCGGCATTTTTATTGACATAAAAAGCAGAGCAGCTCCATGGAGATAAACTGGGACGTATGAGTTTCTTAAGAAATAAATATATATATATATATATATATATATATATATATATATATATATATATATATGTATCAAAAAGCTGGGGTTATCCCACTAGCTCATATGAACATATGAGCGCAACAGCCCAGATTGAATCTAGGCCAATCTGACGATCACGGATGTCCGGTAGTACTTGAATTTTATTTATTTTTTTACGAATCGAAATCAATTGAAATTTTAGATGTGTGTTCTTATCATCAAAGCGCATCTAATAAAAATATAAAAAAAATTTATTTGTAAAAAATAAGATGACCAAAATACCCTAAAACATTTTGGAGGTATTTTGGTCAATTTATTTCATGTAAAATATTTTTTTGATATTTTTCGAAGATTCACCTATTTTTTATGAACACATGTCTAAAATTTCAAGTAATTTAGACTTATAAAAAAAAAATTTCAAACACTACCAAACATCCATGATCATTAGATCGGCCCAGATTGAATTTGGGCCGTTGGGCTCATACGTTCATATGAGTTAATGGGCTAACCCTATATATATATGGGTACGGTTTGCATAGAGTCGAGGCTCTAAACAATTAAAATGGAGCCCACCTTTAAATAGTGTCGAGAAATGTGGTTTCAATATTGAAAATCTTTGTGATAGCCTTAAAATATATTTTCATCTCTAATTATAAAATTTAAAGCTTAAAAAATAGTATAAATCAAGCAGATCTATACAAACTTGAAAATTTAAAAAATTGACGGTCCAAAAAATGTATTGCAAGATGCACTATCTCTAAACTTGAAATCCAACTTTTTCTCATGTCCATACATCTTGATTTCGAGAAGATCGATTTGCGGATATTTGAACATCAAAACAACTTCTTCTAGTGAAATTTTTTAGATAGGCTATGATTTGATTGTAATTTATATTGGCTACAAATTGGTCACAAATACGCATATATATACAAAGAGGGAGAGAGAGTCGAAAGTATTCTATTTATAATTTGGAAAAAATTTGGTGAGTCGGCCGACTCATACTATTCTTGTGTGGTCTCCCTAAAAAATATATCTCAAACATGTATTTTCGATTCAACACTTTAGAGTTCAACAATATCAACCATGACAATCATCTAAATTTGAAAATTTTATTTTTTTAAAAATGTAAATGTTATTTTTAAATTCTTTTTTTCACTATCCATTTTAACTTTTAGTGGATGTAACATTTTTTAACATCCATTTCAGAGAATGACACTAGGGGTACTTTGGGTACATGGAAATCTATTACGTCATGACAATAATTACAAGGAAATATGACATTTACGTTGGGTACACTTTAATAGAGATTAATTGAGGTTTCCTAAAAAATCACGAAATCCATTACGCGTGAGGGATGAAAAATCTATTATAAAGTTTACGGGTAAACTCTCTGCCCGCTTAAAAAAATATTTCCTTCTCTCAAGTATACATTCTACGTTATAATTATTAAAGTAAATAGAAAGTGAAAGTAGGGGATATGAAAAGGGGACTCTAAATTGATTTGAACAGATGTACGAGGACAATTTTCTACTGCAATCATCACAACAAATTTCTACATCCCTCTATCGTCAATTGGGTTGTAGCCCTCATCTGACTCTAATATAAGAACAAAATTTTTTAATAAAGGGAAATCTAAGATAGATTGTAGCCCTCATCTAACTCTCATATAAAAACAAAATTTTTTATTAAGGGAAAATCTAATTGATTTGAATGGTTGTATAACTTGACAAGAGACAATTTTCTACTGCAATTATAATAAAAAATTTCTAGATCTCTTTATATTCAATTTTAATAATTGGTAAATGAAAGTAGGGAGAAATCTAAATTGATTTGAACAATTATAAAACTTGGGACAATTTTCTAGCGCAATCATATTAAAAAAATTTCTACATCCTGCTATTCCCAATTTGGGTAGTAGGGAGAAATCTAAATTGATTTGAACAGGTGTAAAACTTGGGAAGCGCAATCATATTAAAAAAATTTCTACACCCCTATATTCCCAAGTTGGGTTGTAGCGCGCAGCTCTAGTATAAAAATATAAATAATAAAAATAATAATTGGTAATCAATGGGAAATTACATAACACAATCCTAATAAAATATTTCATACAACATAATCTTCATAAGAGATTAGTAAAAGCTCAATTGAAATAACATACCTCTTTAGTCTCTTCCAATACTTCAAAATTTTATATTGTAACTACCAAACGTTTCAGTTTACTAATCAAACTTCTTCCCATTTTTTAACTTGTACCATAAAGATTTTGATTTTGGCATAAAAAATTTATTGTTTATTTGAAATTATATATAGAGACATTTGAAAGATTTCTATAAAAAATAAATAAAAATAAAACTTATCACAATAAAATCATGTTATTCCATTTATATTATTCAAATGACTTATTGTATTGAAACCAAAATTTAATCATGTTAGCCAAATATAGTCATATTTTTTATATTTGGATAGTAGTGCATTTCTCATATTTTTTCTCGACATAGCCAAACAATAGCAGTGTATTTCCCAAATTATATCTAAATACTACCTAGTGACAAACCATTTACAAGTAATTTATTACATCTCTAATATATTTCACAAAAAAAATATTTCCAGATATCCAGACGGCCAATAGATAAGGGACCGTAATACATGAGTCGGCTGACTCACCAAAACGGTGTCAAATTAATTTTTTGGCAATTTTCCTTTCTATTTTCTAGGTTTTGAGATGGGGCTTTTCTAAAAGACGAGTATATTACCGCCTATGACAAAAACAACTAGGGCCAATCTCGTCCTTTCTTTGCTTTATTTTTTTTACAAACAGGGTGAAATTTGAAATTCAAATCCATTGGACCGTTGGGACCCTATGCACCTCAGCGGCTGCGTCTACAAAAAGAGCAGGACTTCTGGTTTCAGTTTTTTAGAGAGAAAGAGAGAGAGAAAGGAGTTTTCGAGAGAGAGAGGAGGGGCTTTAGTGTTTACTGAGGAAGAGAGAGATGGACGCCTATGAGAAGATTGAGAAGGTGGGAGAGGGGACGTATGGGAAGGTATACAAAGCTAGAGATAGAGAAACGGGCATGATTGTTGCCCTCAAGAAGACGCGCCTCCATGGCGATGAAGAAGGGGTTCCGCCCACTACCCTTAGGGAGGTCTCCCTGCTGAAAATGCTCTCCATGGATCCCCATATTGTCAGGTCTCTCTCTCTCTCTCTCTCTCTCTCTCTCTCTCTCTCTCTCTCTCTCTCTCCATTGATTTCCCTGTAAATCGTTATGTTTTTTCTATCTATCTACCTTAGTGTGTATGGTTTTTGATTCTTTATCTCTTCAAATGGGTCTTGTCATCGTCACCAGATTCTTCTTCCTCTTCCTTTCTTTGACTCTTTGGGTTCTTTTCATGTACCAGATTTTTTTCTTTCAAACCTAGGTTTTACACACTCTCTCTAGATTTTAACAGATTTGGGTCTTCCTCAAGGTTTTGACCGATTTAATTCTAAGTTTTGACAAATCTCTCTCTCTCTCTCTCTGTTTTGACAGATTTGGGTCTCTCTCTAGGTTTTGACAGATTCGGGTCTCTCTCTAGGTTTTCTCTGATTTGGGCTCTCTCTCCCTCTCTTGGTTTTGACAGTTTTTTTCTTTTAATAATAATTCCAGGCTCCTAAGTTTGAAGCAAAGCCACAATAAGGAGGGGAGGACTGTTCTTTACCTGGTTTTTGAATACATGGATACCGATCTCAAGAAGTACATCAAAAGCTTTCGCAATGAAGGCAAGAAAGTGCCACCTGAAATGGTGAAGGTACACATTTTCCTTCTTGTATGTTAACATATTGTGTTTTGATGATTTATCATGACATGAAATTAATTGCCAATGAGAAAAGATATAAATAAATTATGCCCAAGCATTTTTTTCCCTTTTTTTACCTGTTTAAAGCTTTCTTGAGCGTGATTCTACTTTCGATTTTTTTATTTTATTTTTATTAACTTTGATATGGTTGAGCTAATGTATTTATAAAATGAAGTTTTGGTTCCATTTTCTTTATGGAAAGGCATCTGAAGGTTATGGTTTTCATATTGATTGCTTTGGGAAACAGAGCTTGATGTACCAGCTGTGCAAAGGAATTGCAATCTGCCATGGTCATGGGGTTCTTCACAGGTTTCTCTCTCCCCTCCTCTCTCTCATATTTAGTTTTTGTTTGCTGTTTACAATTTTCTGACATTTGCCCAACCCTCAACAGAGGGTTTTTGAAGCCTCTCTCTCACTCTCTCTCACAATGGTGCTTATCTCTTCTGAAATCGCAGGGATCTGAAGCCCCACAATCTCTTAATGGACAGAAAGACTGGAAGGCTTAAAATAGCAGATCTTGGGCTTAGCAGATCTTTCACAGTCCCTCTTAAAAAGTACACACATGAGGTGAACACACTATTCGCGCACATTCCTTTTCAAAATTTCAATGAGAGTCACTTTGAAACTGTAGAATTTGAGTAAATAGTTCATAAAATTTCTCTTGAGAATCACTTATTTAGTCTTTTGCTTTTAAATTTTGAGACAGATGACTTGGCAATTCAATCAACGAAACCAATTTTGTTCAATGAATAATTTTGCAGGTTATTCAGAAGTTTGAGAATAGATGTTAAATGCGTTTTTTTAGTGGGAAAAAAAGATATGCCATGGCATTGATTAATGCAATATATTTGATGCAGATTTTGACACTCTGGTATAGAGCTCCTGAGGTGCTTCTGGGTGCTACTCATTATTCAACTCCAGTTGATATATGGTCAATCGGATGCGTATTTGGTCTCTCTCTCTCTCTCTCTCTCTCTCTCTCTTTTCAAAACCGTTACTGAGAATTTAATGGGGAGATTCTATTGTTATCAGCTGAATTGGTCACAACCCAAGCACTCTTTCCAGGAGATTCTGAATTGCAGCAGCTTCTCCACATATTCAGGTCATAACACATAACCCAAGCTCTACTTTCCCCTTGTATTCTTTTACTTTTTAATTTTAAGCATTGCTTTCACTTTGCTAGTTATGCTCTCCCTCTCTCTCTCAAACACTACACACACACTCTCTGCATTGTCTTAAGTGATTATCACTACCAAGCCCTTTATTTTCATCCTCTGTTTTTACTCTCTCTCTCTCAGATTGCTTGGAACTCCTGATGATGCAATGTGGCCTGGTGTAAGCAAACTAACAAACTGGCATGAGTATCCACAGTGGCGCCCTAAAGATTTGGTCTCTGCTGTTCCTGGTTTGGAACGAAGTGGTCTAGACCTGCTTTCTGTAAGTAAAAAATATATCCCTTTTCTCTGAACCCTAAAGATTTGGTCTCTGCTGTTCCTGGTTTGGAACGAAGTGGTCTAGACCTGCTTTCTGTAAGTAAAAAATATATCCCATTTCTCTAAACCCCAGTCCCAAACTTACCACCCATTATCCCTTTAATGTCAAAGCCTTGCCTTTCAATTTAGACTGAACTCATCTCTCTCTCTCTCTCTCTACAGAAAATGTTGCAGTATGAACCGTCCAGGAGGATTTCAGCGAAAGCGGCCATGCAGCATCCTTACTTTGATGGCCTGGACAAAGCCAATCTTTGAAGGCCCATCCCTTATACTGGATTTTCTCTAATGACTGAGCAGGAAAACCAGGGGGGATGGTCATATGCTTTCTTCAAGCATTTGTTAGCATAATTACTGTGAATCTATTGACATAATTGGACGTGGTTTCTTCTAATATGATCAGCTTGATCTAGGGATGGATCATACTTTTAACTGCCAAGTTTGTGCTGCTTTAACTTCAATATAACAACAGCTTTTTGGATTGTCTAATGGAAGCTAAAGTTTTTGACAGATTCCCTGTCTTCTGGTCATTGATGTTGTTGTTGTTCTGTGTGTGTGTGTGAGAGAGAGTGTGTGTGTGCGTGAGAGAGAGAAGAGTGTGTGTATGTGAGAGAGAGAGGGTGTGTGTCTTCTGGTCATTGATGTTGTTGTTGTTCTGTGTGTGTGTGTGAGAGAGAGTGTGTGTGCGTGAGAGAGAGAAGAGTGTGTATGTGAGAGAGAGAGTGTGTGTGCGCGTGAGGGAGAGAGAGAGAGAGAGAGAGTGTGTGTGCTTTAATTCTAATTGTCTACTCTACTCTGTTGCCATGGAAACTGCATAATTCAGATCTTGAATAATTATTGGTAGATCAAATTTTGGTGGGATCCCTCTCTCCAAAGGAGGAGGGTTTTGGGTTTGGATTTTCAACCCATACAATTTACTGCATACCATTCAAGATGAACACCATTCAAGATGAAGGAAGAAAGCCTATCAATCAAAATCAAATCATTTACATAACTAAAAGAAATATATTAATGGAAATAACATCTTTTGCAAATAGTACAGAATTCAGAGCTAGCACATAACAAAAGCCAAAGAACAATTGTTTTGTTTCATCCGGGCTGGATCGCATTTGTACCATATGCAGCCCAGCCCATAGATATAAAGTATCCATTTTAAAGATGGATGCAAATAGGTGGTCCATCTAAAAACAATTGTAACTAACCGTTCAAATATTTTTTTAATATAATTATTATTTTTAGTTTTCAAAATTTATTTATTTATTCATATCCATGATCTGCATGTTAAAAATTATATATTATCTTAAAATTAGGATCAAATTATATTTAAAATATATTTTTATTGCCAAGCTCGCATTTCTACTATATGCTGGCCGCATGCTAAGTGAGTCCAAAAAAAATAGAACAATCTAGGGTTTCATGATAAATTTTCATTACATCTACTACTGGTTAAAACAAGACGGGTCAGACTCACTTGGGCATGGGCATTGAGCCCAAGTTAGGTCACAGGCTTTGGCTGAGTTTCCTCAGGCCAGATTTGCACCTCAATTTTCTCACCCATTGTCTCAAGTGTTTTTTTAAGCCCTTTATTTTTGAATAAAAACAATTTTTAGTCGAGTTTGAGAAAGAAAAAAATCGATGTTTTTAGAAATTTTTAGCTAGCCCTTCTCATTTTTTATCAAAAAAATTGGGCTTTTTGAAGAATCATATATTTTGTATTTTCAATGCACAATGACAAGGATGTTGTGTAGAGAGTGTCAGGTCCGATTTAGATTTTGATCACTTCTCCTTTGAATTGTATAGATTTTGATTTTTCATTCTCATTTTTTAAATTTTTGAAAGGCCAACACCTAGATTGGGGGCTTTTTCATTGATTTGTGATTCATTTTTAACATATTTTTACTATGAGAAATTGAGGAAAATTTATGTTTTCTTAAAGCCCAAGCTCTAAACAATCAAATAGTGTCAAGATATGTGGTTTCAAGACTGGAAATCATTGTGATAGCCTTAAAATATATTTTCATATTTATTTATAAAGTTTAAAGCTTAAAAAATAGTGTAGATCCATAGATCTATAAAAACTTAAAAATTGGCGGTAAAAAATGCATTACAAAATACACTACTTTGAAAACTTGAAATCCATTTTTTTCTCATGTCCATCTATCTAGATATCGAGATGATCAATTTGAAGATATTTAAGCATCAAAACAACCTCTTCTAATAAAATTTTTGAGGTAGGCTCAAATTTGATTGTTTAGAGCCTTAGCTCTATATAAACTTTTCCCTTTCTTAAATCATTATTACAATAGTCCATATTTTTCTTGAATTCATAGTTAATAAGCAATTATATGATTATTTTCATGATTTATTTAATGAAGGCTCATTACAATTTCTTCTTTGTGGCTCCTTTTTTTTTGTTATTATTAGTTTCATAATTTATTCATTTTCTTCCACAATTTATTTTTTATTTTTATTATTTATTTATTTTTATTTTGTCATCATTGAATTGCTATTTATTTTTCTTTTTATACATCTCACTGGTAGGAGAGTGGTATGGGTACATATGGAGGAGCAGGGTATTTTTCTTTTTATACATCTCACTGGTAGGAGAGTGGTATGGGTACATATGGAGGAGCAGGGTCCTTTACGTGTTTTTTCTTTTTTGGCTAATTCAGGGGGAATACATGCCCCTACTTGTTTTTGAAATGGTTAGTAGTTTTTGAAGTTATGAGAATGGAAGTCACCACGTGCATGGGAGTTTTCCCGGGTCCTTTGCATGCTAGAGAAGGATGATAGATACTCTCTTTCCACTTGCCTTTGGCAACTTTCGTAGGTGGCATATACCACCCATTCCTATCTAAACCCGGCCACAAACATATGAACATCATGACTAGCTTTATGAAAACCACAAGGTCGGCCATAACTAAGGCAATGTCCAAGTGGTTTTTTGATTTTGGGATCCCTTTCACTGCAGCCAATTACCGATATTATGCATCAATGGTTGCCACCATTAGGAGTGATCGACTAAAGTCTACCCATCACGGCACATGATGGGTAGACCTGCATAGAGGTGGTCGTTTATTAATGAGCTTAAGATGACACCAAGAAAGGGGGTCTCAATCAGCTTTGATGTTTGGAGGGACGCAAGGGATGAGAGATTTTCTTTGGTGTAATAAGAATTTTAATCCGTTTTCAGCTTTATTTGATAGAGTAGTGGCGGAAGTAGGAGTGGGAGAGGAGAATGTCGTTAAGGCGACAATGCTAAGACATGAATATCTGCAGATATCTTAATGAGATAGAGGAAGCAGTTGGTCCTCTTTAGCTGCTTATTGCATCGAGTTGATATTCACTGCAATCTTAGGAATGTGGACACCATGAAGTTCTAATATCTCCTATCTCGCATCTTTCTCTTGATGAGGTAAACCATCGATGGGAGGGAGCGGATTAAACCAGATGTCACATGCTTTGTAACTTTTTTTTGTCCATGGAGTCTATTTAAAATCAGGTCAAAGATGATGGTTGCCTCAAATGAGTGACTTTCTGCCCTTATCTCAATGTCTGATGCTGATTAGAAAATTACTGGCATACTCATCTCCACGAGGTTCTAGGATAAGTGCCGGAACATAATGGCAACCACAGCTCCTACATTTGGCAATGTTGAAGGTCGTTTGACGGTGACAAGAAATCTATTATTGGGTACCTCTACAAAGGGATTGAGAGACTGAAGGCCGTTGCTTAAGAGGCTTGCTCCTTTCAGAGTTGATGGAGGACAGATGGATGAGGTAGTTGGGCAAACCGATTTACTATGAAGGTAAATGGCCCGCAGCCATTTAGAGCTTTCAACATTAAGAGATCTAATTATGGTTTTGATGATGATTCACGCGATTAATCATGGTGTATCGTCTTCATATCTGCATTGTCTAGGTTTCTTCAATCCTGACTATAACTATTTAAAGCCATATTCCCCCAAGATCATAGAAGGGATGAAATTCACAAAAGAAAGATTTGAGAGAAATAGGACAAACAAATTAAAGCTCCAAAGGATATAAAAATCAACCTTATTCGTTTCTTAGCTTCCCTTGTACTGGAATGCTAAAGAGACATTTTCAACTAACAGTGCCAAGTTATCTCAGAGTAACATTGATCCAGGCTAGCTCACAAGTCCTTTCTTATTCTCATTTCTCATCATTTTATTTTCATATTAGTTGGGGCATTTCTCAGCTAAACAGTGAAAGTTATGACATTAATTAACTGCACTTCAACAAAGCGTAGTGCTGAAAGAGCTCGGTTAAACTTGTTTTCGTACAAATGTGAAATCAGAATACATTCTAGAGGATGTATGCCCCTAAGAGGAATATATTGACTTCTCTGAGGTTTCAAAAATTCGTTTGCATCAATTACAATTTGAACCTCCAAAACGGGTGGCTGAGGGAATCAAGGACAATGAATTACAACCTCTCGCATATTTATAAGGGATTGTCTACAAAGAGACCATTTGCCTTTTCTACAAAGAGGTCACAACTATTCTCACATATTAGATGTCCAATTGGATGGCTTGGGGTGAGTCGCGAAGTCTGAGAATTTTTTTTTGGAACTTTGTGCCTAATAATGACACTCTAAAAACCACCCATTTTGAAATCTGAGACCAGAATGGTTGTCCTTCTTGTACAAAAGGTATATGGTCTCTTTGTAAACAATCACTATTTATAAATAATACAACTTGGTGATTAGTGGAACTGGAGGATCAATAAGAAGACATTACCAGAAGCATTATGTGACAAAGAAGGTGTGAACCATTAGGGATAAGGAGGTGATCAACCAAAGCGGAGGAAACAATTTGAGGAGTTGTAATGTGCAAGTACGTGTGGAGGGAGATTGGACTAGGAGATGGGAGAACAAAGGTGATGATGGTGATTGTAAGGCTAGTGTGTTGCCACTAGATGTAGGTAGGGCTGGCAAGGTGCCAAGCCGGCCCTGGCCCTGGCCCAGGTTGGGTGGGGCCTTATAAAACACAAAATTGAAAAGAAAAAAGGAAAACATAGGGCCAGGCTTGTCAATCGTGGCCCTAGTCTGGCTCAGTCTCAGGTCATGACGGTCCAGTCCTTGCCCGGCTTGAGGGCATATTTTGTGGCCCAAGCCCTAGATTTCAAGGCCAGGTTAGGCTACCTTGCCCATTGCCAGCCGCCCTAGATGGAGACACTCACACAAGAGAGCGTGAGCCTGACTCCACCAGCAACAGTAGGGTGAGGCAAGCTCCAGCATGGCCTAACCTTAGAGACTTTGGACTCAGAGGAAGGTACGACTCCTTACTCAACCAATGGTTCTCAAGATACCAAACCCTAGACATGTTTCTCAACCACTTGGTCCACTTCATCAATGGCACAACAATGATCATGATGACAGTAGTTGGAATGATTTAAGCTCTCGTTATTCAATTTTGTGTAAGATAGTTTGTTTTGATATATGTACTTATGTTTTTCACATTTGATTGTTCCTATGGATGTCATTATTGGAATCTACTCCATTTAGATTGTGAAATGGATGTGCAATACCCATATTGGAACCGAACTATTAATATTTCGGTGTTTTTGATAATTACATCAACATCAGCAATGATGTGGTCTACTACTTCTGCATTTTATATGCCTTGTTTAGACTTTCCAACATCCTTACAGCTGAATCGGTAGGAACCGGTCCAAGTCACTAATCTGGACCAGTTCAGTTAGCCAGCAGCCACCAGTTCAGGAACCAATACCAGCTTAGTGACGACAATGCAGTTTGGAAGGATACGCCTGGAGGACTGTTACACACCCTTGCAATTTCAATTTGGTCCATTACTAAAAGAGAGTGACTAATTATTTTGACTAATTACTTTGGTATAGTACATGATAACTTGAAACTCAGTAAAATAATTCTAAGATGTTTTGTCTTCCGTCTGGGTCAATAAATAAACAAGACAGGAAAGTTGCACTGGTTCTAATAACAAAAATTGACAACTTCCTCTTACATTGGTCAAATTGCTTGAGATTAGCCAATGAAATTTGTGACAGGAGAAGAGTAATTACCTTATAAGACAATGGATCTCTTGTGCATTTCTCGGATTAAAAGCAGCTACATTTATCGCTGCAGGGGCATTCACAGTTTAAGATGGAAGCTACGACACAATTGATGTGATTCATTTATTTTGATTTAACTGCCACATCCTATAAATCCTAAACAATGCTATTTCTAATAGGCATACCTTTTTGTCAGATCCTTGAAAATCTATACTCATCATCAAAATCGAATTATGAGCCTTCTAATTTTTGCATATGTTGGAGTTGATTTTCAATAGGTTTTTTATTTGTAGAAGTATGGAAGGGTACTTACGGTATTTTTTTTAATAAATACCTCATTATGCTGTACTTTGGATTTTTTTTGAAATGACATTTGTGAAGTTCTTTCATGATATACTCGTTTATTATACGGGGATTCATTTTTATTGGATCTATGATCCATCCAACTCTTTCCCTAAAGAAACCTAAATGTTTTTAAATGTCCACCCCAATTATCAACATAGGGATCTACCCCATGATGTTGTTCCTTATGCTTCAGCTTAGTGGTAGGCATGCCATTTTGAGTGATGGTGGTCTAGGATTTGAACCTTTGAAATCTGTCGAGAAAGGCCCAAACAACCTGACCTAGACTTCGATCTAATTTTTGTCTCCTAGACCTTGGCTTATTGGTACAGATATCAGTTTGGATGAGAGAAGAGCGAGGTCAAGGGACCCTTGAAGTTGTGTAAAAGCTCCATTTATCAACAACACTTAAAATGTATCGATCCTTGTTAAATGGACCAATCCCTTAAATCAAAAGGGTTGTGGGAAAAACAATATACTTGAAAACCAGATCTCCAGGACTTCTATTGACCATTATTATCCTAGGAAAAAGGAAGACCTCTCCTAATTGAAGTTTGAGTATACAATGTTGGAGCTTTCCTCACTCAATCTTCTTGAATCTCAGGTGGTTTCCCTGGAAATGAGTAACATTATCAGAAAAATTTATGAACCATTGGGGTTATTCCTAGTTATATGACCAATGTCCTCCATAACCCAAAGATCTCAAAGGTTGTCCCCCGCTTATTTCCCACTTAACTGTGCTTTCCCACAGTCACAACCTCTTAATCAAACAAAATAGGGTTTATCAATAGCTCCATTTTCCTAGAGGTTATAATGCAAGCTTTCATTAGAAATAATCAAGTGGCTGGCCAATTTAAAAGGAAATACCATATTTGTAGCATCAGCATCGCAAATATGGCTAACCTGAGAAAAGAAGCCCTAGAATATGATAAAAGCAAATGAAAATAAACATCAAAGAAACATCAAGTACCTACATGAACTTCAAATCTACAAAAATATTCCAGTCCAACCATGGAAGGAAAGTAATGGAAAGCAAATTAAGAAATATACAACAGCAACGAACTCAATTGTTATTTGACAATTTTAGTGCTAACACAAAGTAAATTTTTCAATCCCTTTGGCGGTTTGCATTCTGGAGTTTGAGAGTTGTATTTCTTTCTTTATTACTGCTGATAGAAAAGAAAATCTTAAGATGGTTATTATTTTCCCACTTAACAATATGTAGTAGAAACAACCATTGAAAATACCAAGTGGATCATATACAAATTAGGAAGGAAAACAAAATCAGCTTCAAACACATAATTGGAATGAAAATCAACCTCCAAGAAACAACAGGCCCTCTACTGATCTTTCATTATTTCACTAACTATCACAAAGAAAGAACAAACACATGCTTCAAAACTCTATATTCATAGATGACTCCATATTTCAACACATAAGAGATCAAATAAACATCATTACTTAAGAAGAATATTCTGGTGAACTCATCAGCAGGTCCTCACATACCAAGTCAAGAAAAGCCAAACACAAAAGACACTCATATATCTAATTAATAAAAGGAAAAACAGAAGTGAGAGAAAAAAAAGAGATTACATGGTGGAACCATATAATGATCAAAGATCATATATTCATATATGACACATGAGACAACCATGCTTCTCATAAATTACTCAACCATGTCATTATCATCATCCTCATCACCATCATCTTCATCATCAATAGTGAGATCAGCCAACAACTCTTCCAAAGGAACAGAAGGAAGATCATCCCCATCAGCCATTGAAGTTGTCTCAGACCGAGCATAATCTGTGTTCCTATACATTGAAACCTTTGACCGCATCTCAGGATCCTCCTCCAACTCTTCCAAAAATCTCTCATACTCCATATTTCTCTTCGCCTCTTCACCTTTCACCTTTGCACTATTCTCCACCTCCATGGGCAAGCTCTTGAGCTTCCATGGACGGGCTTTTCCTCTCTTCTTCTGCCTCTTCTCCTCATAACTCTTCTTCACCAAAACCACATCAGGAAGACTAAATCCTCTGTACTTCTCCAAGTCCAAATCATTAGTATTTGCCCCATAAAGATCATAACCAAGTGCATAATCGCCAGGATTCAATAGATGGCCAATATGGGTTTTTATAGTGAAGATCAAATCATTCTTTCCAAAATCTGATGCACGAGCAACCTGCGCTTCTCCTAGAGAATATTTTGTTCCACCCACATTTGTCACCATAGTCTCTAATTCAACATCCAAAACCACATATTCAACTAGCTGCCTACTTGTTAATAAAGGCCTAAAGGGGCTCCTCCAATATTGGTTTGCATCCAAGAAAGTATGCCTTAGAGTAAATGGGTCAAGAAGTATAATGTTATTGCTAACTTTTGAGCACAAAACAAGAGGACCCAAGTTCCCCAAACTCAAAGAAACCTTCGGCGGTAGACAAATAAGATCTTCTCGACAAATTGGGCAAATTTCGACAGAGAAAGTATACTTATAATTGTAATTGTTGCTCTTGATGTCATGTGAAACCAGCTGCTTATCGTTACGGGTCTTTGTAGGAACAACATTACCCAAAAAATCAACAAATTTCACCGCATGGCTCCTGTTTCCGAAGAAGAAATCAATGCCCATATGGATTTGCTTTACGTTTATGGCTTGAACAGCTGCTCCATGCCTCAAAATCACCTGTTCCAAAAAGTAGAAGGTCCTTCTATGGGGTACATGTTGTCTTAACTGAACAGATGCCACCCATTGATCTGGATTAGCCTGAACCCTAGTACAAGGTTCACACATGTGCTCTTGTTGAACAAATTCAACAGTATAGGCTTGTTCTAGGATTGCCCCATTAAGAACCTCCTTCTGAATCTTCAATTTGACCTTGATTCTCTTAGAATGGGGCTCAGTCCAAATGAATTCAGCATTAACCAGTCGAACCCTATTCAAATTCTTCAACCTTTTGACGCAAAAGGTTAGCAATTCTTTCGATTCGAGCTCAGCTTTGACCCATGTCTTTGGGGGTTGGAGATAAGAGTTGCATTCAGGACAATGGAGAATTATAACATGTTTTTGCAGACCCTCTGTGATGTCAACTTGTGATCGAAGGCAATTAACGCACATATTTGCAGCGTTTGGGACCATGGAAATACCGCATATGCAACAGAGGACGCGACCTACGGTTTGCTGGACAGTAAACATACCTGCCGCCATTGATGACTCCTGGAGAAAAGCTTGGTACGGGGCTTCGTTTTCAAGGAAATATGCAACCTTGGAATCCCTCTCCCTCTCTCTCTCTCTAGATTCTAAACTTTGAGGCTTTACGTTCAGGGAAAGATGCAATATCGGGTCTCTCTATGCAAGGGAAAGGAGAGGATTTTCTCTCTCTAAGATTTCAGAAGCTCTCCCTTTCTAGATTCTAATCTCTGGGACTTTGATTTTAGGGGGACAAAAAAAAAACCCTTAAATTTCTCTCTCTCTAGGATTATGAGAAATGGAACTTGTATTCTCTTTGTTTTGATGGGCTCCGAGCCTTAATGGCGTGAAGATTTGCAGGCTAAATAAGAAAAACCCTAGGGTTTCTCTCTCTCAATAGGGAGGATGTCATCTATAGGAAAAATGAGCAATTTTATTGCCATCGATTTTCAAGATAATATCAGAAATACTCTACAGGTTAAAAATCAAATTCCAATACATGTACAAAAGTATGACTTGGTAGCCCAATGGGGTTCCACTTGGTTATTTGTCAAATTTGTACAGCGAGAGACCATATTATGATTCTCATGATTAAAAAATAAATAAATTATGAGCATCAGTGTTATAGCCGTCGATTCATTTGCTGGGCGGTGACGGGAAGAGGAACCGCAGGAGTGATCCAATTGGCGCCCTTCACCGTCGATCTATTAATTTGACGGCCATATAATGCCTTTGATCATATAAATCATAGTTTTTAATATAATGCGCGTTGTGGATCCTAAATAATTGAGATAATGATAATGCAGATGATGATCAGTGGTTCCCTGTGCCCTCTCATCGAAATGGAGGGTGCAGATATTTCATCATGGCGAAATACAACATTTGCTCTCATCGGAAGCACTGACACTGGAGTCGTTTCTCATCGTATGGTGCACACCATATCATCATCAACAATACACTGGAGTCGTTTTTCATAGGATGCTGCAAATTCTGCTCACACCACATCAATCAAGCTCAACAAATCACACAAGTACAAGGCCTTGTGGCTTATAAATTCTCCTTTTTTTTTTTTCTTTTTTTTTATTTATTATGGGGGGGTGAATGTTTCATGAGGCACCCACATTTAAAGTTTAAACAATCAAAGTAAAGCGCACAGACAAACGTTTGTCCGGAAGATGTAATTTCAATATCGAAACCTTAACGCCTCGCCATGTTAGCTGCCGTGTCCCCAATCCTCACCACATTTGCGCTCGTAACTTACTTTCTTCTTTCGAGGGATCTATAAACAATTGAAAATGGATGGCACAAGATGCATAATGACACTTTTTTATTTTGCCCTCAAAATCGAGATGACCAAATGTAGAATTTTTCAACATAGAAATAAGCCAAATAACCTTTACCAACAGTTTGTTGAGGAGCGCTTCACTTATTCAATAAAAGTTTAGTACTTGTTAAAATTTTTTTCATTTGTTTCAAGGATGAAGGTTTTATAAGGTTCAGGCCCTATGAAAATTAAATAAAGCCGCACCTCATATTATCACCCGGAAAGCACTTTTAGCAATGGAAATCTCCATGATGGCTCTCCAATGCCCACAATAACATTTGAAACTCAAAAAATAGCAATAAAATTTGAAAATAAAAAAAAAAATACTACAGAATTTGCAGATCTGTGAATACTTATTTTAAAGCGAACTAAACAGTTTAAGACAATTTGTTATAATATAAATTATTTTTAAAGCTTGGAATTCTTTTTTTTTTTTACAACCATAATGTTCAAGCCGAGATGATCAATGTAAAGTTTTTTAGTTCTTGAATTACAATTTTTGATGAGGTATGAAATAAGGTTTCACTTATTTTGATAGGACTACAACGCTATCAAACCATTTTCCTTGTTTAAAGACACCTTCAAACTAATAGAACTTTACAATGAATTCCTTTTTATAAGATGGTCACAAATCAAAGTCAAATACAACATTAATAGTTATAATCACCCCTACTTGTCCAAAAGAAAAAGTTATAATCACCCCCCAGATATGAATCAAGCTTCTGATGTACTGTTTACTTTTTCTGAAGTTAAGAAAAGTTTCACTTGGTGTTAAAAGAAGGAAACATCTCAGCCAACCGATTTCGCATTTGATAACTCGTTCTTTCTGACCTATGATTACAAAAGGTAGCAGCCTCATTATATACCTTATAAAAATTTACCCATCATCAAGGAGCACTGATATAAAGAATTCACCATATCCTCTTAAGAAGCTTTTAAAGATGTCATTATGGGCAAAATCTAGTTTTACTAGTAAGTTTCACAATTGTCTGCAAAATAGCACTTATCCAAGAAGAAAAATATGAGGTCAAAATCTCAAAAGAGAGAGAGAGAGAGTGGTAGGGAGGCAAAATAGTTTTGGCAGTACTTGAATCTAAATCTTAACATAGGAATACATTTAGAATGGCAGATTTAGGGAATTCTTTCTTAGAGAAATTTGAGAGAGAGGAGAGATGAACTCTTTGATAAAATAATTATGCTCCACACATTATCGTTGTGATTTTTTATTGTATATATAATTGTGATACAATGGGATAATGAACACTTTCTTATCTTGTTACATTCTATCAGAAGGAAAAAGCAATACTTCTATTGTTGCCTTTCCAAAACTATGATTCTTAAATTTTGTTTTTATTAATTCTAATCCACGATCGACTTTAGGGAGAATTACACCTATACGGTAATATTTTTGCAGCATTAGTCTAGTTATTCCCACATTAACGCGGAGGTCTTATTCTCTCAATTTTCTTTATTTTTTACATTTTTCCGTAGTCCAATATTTGCAACTACTCTCTCTTTTTTTTTTTTCCTGGTTTGTAAAGCTATCTTATGAGTTGGAAGTATAAAAAGAGCCATTCCAATGTTCCAAACATTAGACTGCCCTAAACTTCACTTTGGCATTACAGATATCAGTAAAGTATCAAACTACTCCAAACTTCAAAATTCTTTAGTTTTAAACAGTCTGATTGTTATGACACTCGACTACAAGAGGTCGAAATCTGATATTTATGACACTAGACTACAAGAGGTCTGATTTTGAAGAAGAAGAAGGAGGAAGAAGAGGAAGAGGAAGAAGGAGGCGGAACATCAGACCAAGGGGCAAATTAAAAAAAAGAAAAATTACATACCAAGGGGCCAATTAAAAAAAAAAATTTACATACCAAGGGGCAAATTAAAAAAAAAAAAAATTACAGACCAACGGGCAAATTAAAAAAAAAAAAATTACAGACCAAGGGGCAAATTAAAAAAAAAAAAATTACATACCAAGGAGCAAATTAAAAAAAAAAAAATTACAGATCAAGGGGCAAATTTAAAAAAAAACCTAGACCTATTGTAATACTCACAAAGTATTTGTGTAAAGATACAATTCTCCGAATTTGATATATCTATTGGATCCTCTAATTTTTGAACAGCCAAATCTAAGTACTAAAAAACTCAAAAAATTTTAATTTTTCCGATGACAACTAGAATCCAAAATTTTTCCCAGGCAAACAAATATTTATTATTTTTTTTACCAAAAACACTTTGCTAGATTCACAGTATTACTCATAAGTAGATAGAGCATTTAACAAACAAAGGATAAAATGTCAAAAAAAAAGAAATCGATGCAAGCACTTATGTTTCACTAGCATATATCTAATCTTCAGTTGTCGACATCAAACGCCTGCAAATGTGCTCCCTAACTGTTGGGTTACCGTTGGAAACCCAATTGATCGCATTGAATGCAAATCCAAATTTAAATATTTTGTTAATCGCCACAAAAACTCCTTTCGAGAAATATCAACTCCTAGGTATAAAAGAAACGGTACTTAAAGAGAATTTACTTTCAATACGAAAGAACCATAATCATCATTGACCGTTAAATTTGAAATCAAGTGGTTGAGGATATGACATTGCTTAAGCACAATGTCCAGAATAAAATTTTTTAAATTTCTCAAATGTTGTGCTACACTTTTATTTATTGAATTTCGTATTGAATGGCTAAAAATGATTGTGACCTCCTTATACCAAAAATAAATAACCTCATATAGTAAACAACCCCAAATAAAAAACAACTACAAGTTGTAAAAAGTTCAAACTTGAATTCAGTTTGGCTCACGATCAACCACCCCTCCATTTCTTATGTCCACAGCTTTTGCATCATTATACATAGCAAAATTGTTTCATGTGGTGGGGACTGCATTTCTACATTTACAATCCTCAAGGTATAAAGCATCCATCTTGAAGATGGATGCAAATCGATTGTCCATCTAAAAACAATTAAAACTAACAATCCAATTGTTACTATAATAGAATTATTATTATAATTCTCTAAAATTTATTTATTTATTCATATTCATGATCTCCATTTTAGAGATTACATGTCTTTAAAAATTAAGTAAAAAAGTCCATCTAAAAAATAGACTTTTAAGAGCTGACTCATTTCTACGTGGATTCATAGAAACCATGTCCTTATGTAGTATAGATAGGACATTACATTATGTACACTGAATACAATATTCATTTATAAATAATAAGCATAAACATGTCTCGCTATGTTGTCTTTTTAAACCAGCGAACTAGATACTCCTGACTGTGTCAGTTTCTATGCAACATTCCATAATCAACAGAAAATTAAGAAAAGAGGAACTGCGAATACTACTGAGCAGAGGGACCCATAAATAGAGAGCCTGACAATGAATTTGAAGGGGAGCTCATGATAAGGTGAGCATACCCCTTGAAAATAATAGAAATAAGTTCCTAGAAGAATGAAAGAGTAAGAATAATCCCCATCTACCCTGATGGAGAATTCAAATTAAAAATATGACAGGTTCAAATAATAAATAAGCAATAATATCAAGAAACCAGGACCAAGAAAAAAGTGGACCACAAGGTAAGAGAGAGGATTGCCAATGCATAGGTCCAAAGGAAAATAATTGAGCACTCACTTTGGCCTGCACCAAACAATTGTGTCATGGTACCTGCCATTGTCACAACCATAAGCTTATATTAGTTCCAGAGAGACAGAACCAAAGCTATTCCAGGTGAGAAAAAGTTGCCACTTAGGGAAAGAGGGAGAGTAATGACCATTGCAGGTTAGAGCAATTATGAGGTGAGAACTAGGCACAGTGTGTGTGTGCGAGAGATAGAAGAGGGATGCGAAGTGCCCCTGCAAGAGACGCACTAACACCCATTGAGGCGAAAAATGCAGAGACATTGTGTGTGTGTGTGCGAGTGAGAGAGAGAGAGAGAGATTAATTGTAATTGCAGGTTGAAGCAGCCACAAGGCATAAAACATGTGATCACAGTGTGTGTGTGTGTGTGCATGTGCATGATAGAGAGAGCAATTGCCATTGTCGGTGGGAGCACTTACTCGGTGAGAAGCTCACACAGAGATATACTGAGCATTGGATGAGTGCACATGTGAGCACACACAGACACGAGCGAGAGAGAGAGAGAGAGAGAGAGAGAGAGATACCTATCGCCATTGCAGGTGGGAGCGCATACTGAGTGAGAAGTATAAATTTATACAAGGGATCAGAAGAAATCAGTCCAAGGTGACTTGCCAACTTAATTATGCCAATACCAGCGAGAGGAAGAAGGATATAACGCATGATTATGATTCCTATGATGAGATTGATGCGCATCTCTGACGAATTCAAACCTAAGAAGAAACAAAAGACAAGCATTTCTCACTACTTTTTTCTGGATAGGCTAAAAAGTAGCTGAAAATCAACCTTCTTAAACTCTAATACACTTTTTTTGAAATGCCAATTTTTTTCCAATAAAGAATCCGATAACTAAAACTTTGCATTGATTCTCCGATAACCTCTTTAAAGAGTGCACTATTTATCAGGGAAATTTTCCTTTCAAAATGGATAATATAAATTTCAGGAGCAAGGCTGCTAGTAACACTACCACCATCTCTCCATTATAGCAATAATCAAGAATACGTCTGGGGTATTTAGAGGAAGTGTTTTGATCAGTTCTATGGAAAACAGGGCCATTCAAGCCAAATTCTATTATTTCATAAGGAAAATGAACCTTTGAGATATGTCAAAACTTAAATCATTCATACCCTTCAAAAGATTCGCTCCCAAAATAAGGGTCAAGGATGGGATTGCACCTTCACTGCAAGAAAAGAAAAAGACAATAACACAACCATTAAAGAAGACAATTAGACCTCAAAAGAAAAAACTATAAGCCTAAGAAAAAGCTATAAGCCTAATGAATATAATGGTTAATTCTCTAGATCATCCTTTATAATCTCAACTGATTAATGAATATAGTTTATAATCTCATCTGATTAACAAATAAAGTCTAATAGAGAGAGAGAGAAAAGGGTGCATTCATCTAATGGGAAGCCGCACTTCCAGATGTTAACATGTTAAAAATACAGATAAAAGCGTTACCTTGGAATTTTAAGGATATAGAGTACCAACTTTGTCAGTAAGTAACAAAAACATAATATCTCAAGTCCAATGTGAAATTTCAGGGATAAAGTTGATACCCCAGCAAAGTAACAGCATCCTGGACAACTCGAAGAGGACCACTACTGCCGACAATTGTACTTCTGATCGGTGAGATTGCTCCAACCAAAAAACCAATTAACTATCCAAAGTAAATATATAAAATGGTCAACATTGAGAAAATTTAGATGAGCAAAGAATATAGGTTGGAGAGAGAGAGAGAGAGAGAGAGAGAGAGCAGCAAATTCATGGTATTAAAAATCTTTGAGCTGCATCTGAAAAAACATCTCAGGAGAACACCATCTTCAAGATGGGGCATGTTTAACAGTATTAAAATTGTTATGTGCATGAAAGCTGGGTTTTACAGAAAGGCCCGCATGAACTTCTTGACATCTAAAGGGTCAACAAAATTGAAGATAAATACATCAATGCAAGACAGAAAGGTATGATACATGCAGAGGCAGAAAAAATTGTACATAAAACCATGCTGAAAAAGTCCATCTCTGCTTCTCACACACACACCCACCCACATACACCCCCACACACACACGCACACACTCAGAAACAATCTTAAAAATAATTTTCACAGAGGCAAATCCTGGCACCTTTGCTGTATTGCATACTAGGGCAACTCAAAGAGATCACACATCCTAGAATTGACCTTTTTCCTGTTTCAGCCATGCAACCACTGATTCTACTGATATTCAATATGACTACACAAACATATGGTTGGTGTTTGCAATCACGGTCTAGAAATATGAAAACATTAATTCTGGCTTTGGAAAGAAAATGAGGACAAATTCGAGACTAGGTGATCTCTTGAGAAGTCCTCATGCCGATTCCTATGCTTAGCAGCCACTAAATCACGTCCAAGGCCTTCCCCAAAAAGGTCATTTAACTTTAAAGCTCTTTTGGGATTGGGTGCACTAGTGCTTTAGAATTCCATGCAATCTCATTAACTTTCAAGCAATTTAAGGCTTTTCAAGTTTATTTTAACATAAATATCAAGAAATGCCAAAGGTAAAATATGCAATAAGACTATTTACCTTTAGTACAAGGAGGTCATAATCATTTTCAGTAATTGGATATGAAATTGGGCATCTGGAGGTGTGCCAATAACTAGGGTCAAAGTTTCAAAGAAAATCTTTCAAACTTTGTGACATATCTGTAGTTGTCAAATTTTACATCAGACAGCTAAAAGTGATTATGACCTCTTTGTGCCAAAGGTAAATGCTCTCATAGTATACAATCCCAATGCCAAATAATAAAATATGTTTCATATCCAATAGAATCTCTGCAACAAGTACTCTTTGTGAACTAGATACCACGGGTTGCCAGTTCATGGCATCAGGACAGCTTGCTTGTTAAGTTAGTATTGTGAAGAGATGAAAAGGTATAGGAGCAATGCAAATTAAGATTCACGCAAACAAATTAAACTACAGAAAAAAATAGCACAAAGTTTTGCTTACCACATGGTCAAGAAGATGATCTGATTTTGATCAATCTTCATATTCATCCTTGTTTTCAAAATTTCTCTTGACTGGATGCTTTCTAAAAGTTTAATTACCAAAAATGCATGGCAGAAGCATCAAGATGATAATGCTGTCCCCATGGGAAAAAACTATACCAAAAAACAGCAGAAAACTAAATGTTGGTGGCTTACCACTGCAATAGTTGAAGGAGCTAACAATTTCTCCAAATGAAGATTGCTAAGCATGTTTGACACCCTTTTAAGCATTGGTGCCTGCATAGAGACAAAAAAACAGTTGCTTGTCATTAGGCAATATCTCACATGGTTGATAACCATCAGATTTGCAGTTACTTTCTTGTACCTCCATGATGAACTTCCAATAATAACATTCTCCAGTATAAAATGGTGCCCATCATATTTCATTCCAAAGCAATGAAATGTCATATCAAGGTTCCTCATGCATAAAGCATGATAGATACCAATTAAGAAATGATGCAGATTACAGAGTTCAGCCAATTCAGTCCCTAAATTATCTTAAATGGAATAACTGAAGAGTATCCAAAAGAATCTCAAATTAGAGAAGTAGGCTATAAGAACAACACCAATGGACTATGATAAATCATAGTCCATTTGGTTCACAACCAGATGGTGAAGCATAACGGGATGCACCCTGAGGAGTATTTCCTTTTCTGAAGGCTTTCGCATTTGGCCCACCGCCATCAATATGCTTGAATGATTATGGCCCTAATGGACTGTGGTTTTACATAGTTCATTGGATTAGCATACATTCCCCCCGAATAATGGTGAAGATGAACATGGGAATCTTTCTTCTAACAAGAAGGTGAGCAAAAGATTCTCACCTTAAGGTGCAGAAATCCATGCCTCACCAATATATTATTACTTAGCATGATAACTTCCATTAACCAATTCTATATCCTTGCAGAAAAGTTCAGGGAAGCATACATATAATCAAATGGAAAGAACGCATAACACATCTATACAAGAAATTTTAAGCCAAAGTTTAGATTAGTGGCATATATTTTCAAAAATTGACAATAACATAAACTTCACCAGGACTGCAGGATACTTAGAAGCAAATAGAACATACGAACAGGGAAGACATTTCATCATATATCCAACTAATTTTATTCTACGTAAAAAGATAAAAACATGATCAAATACTCATATATCAAACAATAATTGATGTTACAAAGCATGGTTGTGATTTAAGACAAGAAGACCCGCCTTCTGCTTATGAGGAGTTTCCGTACTTCTAATCAAAGATATTGTAATCTGATTCTCATTATGCACAGAGCTCAAGAGTCTTTGGCATGAACTTTCTCCAACCGCATGGCCATTTTCAGGCAAATTTGAAGATTCTTCAGGAAAACTGCACGTATATGTGCTCTCAGCTGCACCATTCGGTCCTTCAGTTTCATTAGTGCTTCCATTTGCATACATGCGTAAGATATTGTACGTATAAGACCAGATAAAAATGGCACCTATCTGAGATTTTCAAATCAAACAGAACATAGTAAAATTGTGAGAAAAATTAATACCATGGACTAAAACTACATATGCAAATAACAATGCATATGCTTTAACTCATAAGCTACACCAAAATGGTCTAGCAATATGCATAAGACACTCAAATAGTTTGTAACTTGATAATGCAAGGAAAAGGTCATTCGCATCACGATTTATTCAATTGAACATCATACCGCCATGGAAAGTGCTGCATAAGCATTTCCATAGGAATCACATGTATCAGCATCACCGAAAGGACTCCCTTGTTCTTGGCACAATGCTGGGACGATAATGAGAAGCAGGTTCCCCAAATTTCCTATTTCCATCATAAACAAAACACAGCATGGAACCATTTTATCATTAGAAATATACTCCACACAAAGAATTGAAGCCTAGAGAAATAAGCAGGTTCCCCAACGTTCCTATTTCCATCATAAACAAAACACAGCATGGAACCATTTTATCATTAGAAATATACTCCACACAAAGAATTGAAGCCTAGAGAAATAATTCCAGAACAACTAATTTCGTTAAGCAACGATGGTTTGTAATTGTGTTACATATATATATAGGAGTTCATACAAATTTATATTTGTAACAAATTTATGAAATGTCTAATTGGACATCGCATTTGAACATCTAATGGATTTTGAGTCCATAGATTCCATCACTGGACCACAACCCCATATTATGGAGACCAGACCCTCGTATATATCATATATATCTTTATAATGATAGCTGACCCCAAATAGTTGGGATAAGGCTCGGATGATGATGATGATGATGATATGATGATATAACTATATAATGATGATGATAACTTTAATATTACATACTTTAATAATCATAAAAAAAAACATAAAGAACTTGTATAATAGGGCACTTATCGTTTCAAAATTATTCCTTTTCAATTTAATTTCATAATTTGTAGTCTTAAATTAATATAACCACATGACATACTGTGTACAAAGAAATTTTGAACTGATGTTATGAGTACCAACATCCATGTTGATTTCCATAGCGACCCAGAAAAACAAAACTACATAAATACAGAAAACTATATGGTTCTTACCTGCAGAACAAGTAGAAATGATGAGACCTCTCAAATGAGGAGGAGGCTTGGTAATTTTTATAAGCACGCACCCAAGAGCAGAACCAACAATAAATGTGAGAAGAATATTAATGGGCATGAACCACCTACAACATACATAAAAAAATATTTATCATTTTGCAAATTAACGAACGTGTCAGTAAAAGTAAAACACAATGATATAATTCCTACAGCGACAATATAAATAAGGAAAAGTATACAATGAAACCATTTACCTTTGGTATAAGGTGGTCACAATTAATATTAACCATTGGACGCGAAATTGGATGGCTGCATTTATTCCATTGACCAAGCTCAAACTTCAAAAGAAATTTTCTTGAACTTTGTGACACACCCATGCTATTAAATTTCTCATTAGATGGTTATAAATAATTGTGACCTCCTTGTATCAAATGCAAATAGTCACATTGTATACAACCCTATAAATAAAGTTAAAATAACATTTTTAGTAAGTGTTGTTGAATGAAGTATGTTTGATATGAATCTATGAAGTTCAATCCAAAATACCTACATGGTTTGAAATTTCCTCAAAAGTGTAGATAGTAAGATCAAAAGATAATACACTAGAAAAAATGATTAGAACTAGAATAAAAAATCTGATAAGGTTCTTTTTCACTTTACATAGAACTCAACAATATATGTACCTGAAATCTATTGAAGGCAAGAATGTGAAACACAGGGAACCAAAAAACAACATTATACAGGCCTCAGACAACAGTATATTAGTGAAAAGACATTTCCAACAAGTATTGAAGATAACTACAGAAGTACAAGTCCATGATAATGATCATATAACAGACTTCTAGACTTAAGTTGCTGAGACACCCCTAAGTGGATATTGTACCAAATGAAACAGAATAAAATACATAATAAAAGAACTTACCTGTCAGTCTCAGAATATTGGCAATCATAAAAAGACTGTTTTGTGAAAGACATGTAAAATAATACCATCAGGTAATGCATGTCGTTCAACTATAAAAAGAGAGACTGTGAGTAATGTTTCAGTCAAACCCTTCCAGAAAGCTATCCAGAGTGAGCACGGAGTTTAGGTTCCTAAGTACCCTTCTGGGGTACCCAAGTGCTACTATGTTTCACCCCTTTAGGATGATTAGAACCCTCGATAAATTTCTTACTTGTGAATTTCATATGTGTAACTGACTGATGCTCTTGAGTTCATTGTCAAACAAAAATAGCTGTTTGTAGCGATATCTTAACAATCTCGTAAATTCCATTGCATTCTAATTCCCTCATTTTGCTACTACCCATTATCAAGGTGACAACGTCCTCCTAATTTGGCCTCAATAGCAAATCTCCCCGCCCTCCCAACATCCCATGTATACCCTCAATAAAAATGGTTAACAATGCGCTTGTCAAGTAATGTGTGAAGCGTGCCTAAAACATAAGGTGCAAAAAAAATGTTCATGCATAAGATTGAGGTAAGAGTAGTGAAAGGCGGATACCTACGAGTCTAAGGCATGCATCTCAAGCAAAATCATGCATCAAACACATCCAAATGAAGTGGTAAAGAAAAAAGTAAAAAATGTAAACGTGCCGCAAAGAAGTTCTCTAAAATAGGTGAGAGCCCAGGGCCACCTGACATTGTTTTTGGTTTGCATGGACACAGATAGGGCATGGGACCTCAATGAATACACTATAATAAATTCCTTCATAACCATCAGAGATCATCACATCGATTGTTCCGAGAATTAAACCTCATAGTTAACATGAGATTCACTGAATTAATTCAGGAAAAATGCATCAAATTGGCATTAATAAGAAATATTTAAGTTTTTTGAATTACCGAAAATATTCGGTTACACGTCATCCGTTAAACGATGTTGCCTGAATACTCTATCTTAACAAGTAAGATTGTAAGAACGATAGTTACTTTAAAACATACTAAAGGTCCATATCTGAAGTAGTATCAAGTAAATTATATATGATTAATGTATAATCAAGTAATAGAAATTCAGGGTTTCCCCTTTTCTACCATTTTTCTGCTGGGTCAGTTTAGGGTGCAATCACGGCCGCACCCCAAACCCTTCAATGCTGACACCGTCTTTTTCATGGAGAGAAGCAAAAATAAAACTAAAAGACCTGTCAATAAATGTCAATCACAAGAAAATGGATTTGGAGCACCTAAGAAACTCAACATTTGACTGATCGATCATCCATTAAATTGATGACCAGATTTTGAGATGGAAGTCGAGATGGAGTACTTTAGGGCATCAAGTGCAACTTTTCTAGGAAATTGTTTTTGGAGGGTAAGAGAATTGATTTACAGCATCCTGGGTCCTCATCCATTAAGTAAAAAGGAGAAATGAGGTGCAGCCTCATGGTTTTGGGTCTGTCTGCAGCAGCACCAAACCAATTTCCTTTGCTATTTTTTCATTTTTCTAACTGGAAATTTCCAATAATTGCATACATGACCTGCCATTTATGCCTCAAGCACTGATTCTGCATCTGTCCTTACCATTCATGATCTTAGCGCATAATTCTTGGATATTTCATGGTAAGGACGCACTCCATTCTTTTCAAAAATGACAAACAGACGAGCATTCATGTGTCAGCCTTGCAAAGGATCGAGGATAACCTCTTTAAGTAATATATTCTTATAAACTATAGAATGCGCCAAGGATTGTGAAACACATAACCATGATTAGCGATCTAGAGATGTTAGAACTCTGTATTTATTTAGAAAAAAGTTCTCACATATTATCCTTGTCTGCTGGGAACATAATTGTCACTACTATGTGTAATCAGAGGCAAGGTTGCGTTTTTACCATTGTGAATTCTGTAACACTATGCAGATAGGATTCTCAAATTGGCAGATAATACAAGTAGTGACTTCGGGAACTCACAACAACATTAAGCTATTCCATGTGATTGTCTTGGAGAGCTTTGAATACACTAGAGCTGGAGTAAATACAAAGAATACAACCTGTATTTCAAAAGTTCGAAGAAAAGGAGTTAGTCATGGGAATATTTTATTGTATTTAGTAGTCCTGAATTGGTAAAATAACTATGAAACATGTAAAAAGCACAATTGAATGCAAAAGAACCATATTATCCACAGAAGACCAAAGTAAGAGAGGTGGTTTATTCCTGGTCAGTAAATGACAGTATATAAGAGACTTTTCTAATGAAAAACCATAAGTCAGATGTCAACTAGCTTTTGTAAAGTACCACACTAACAACAAGCTGGAAGTAAACCAGACTAAAAGTAATGACAATAGTCACGAAGTGAAAAGCAGACAATCGACTAACAAAATTGGCAAGTGTCAACAGCACAAAATGTTTGCAAATAAAATACTAACTTGGCGAGTAAAGTTCAGCTAAACCCAAGCTAAAAATCAAGTTAATAAGACAATCCCCTACGTGACCCCAGAAATTCCAGCAGTAAGACTCTTAATCTTGATATGCAATACTAAATGCAATAATGTAGGAAGCATGAATTCTTAACAGTATTTTTCTCTGGCCTGTTATTGATCAAAACAATAACCAAACAATACTACCATAATCTGTGGCAAACTTGAAAGAATCCGTCCATGTACATTGGTAGTGTTGAAAAAGAGGCAAAATTACTAAACCATGCACATCACCCGCATCTTATAAAATAGACTGGTTACAAATTCTATGCTTTATTACAAAAGAAATGGTCCAATGGGGTCTCCAACAGCACATAGAAGTATTTCCCAAAATTCACGTGTGTCAATTATTGATTATTTTTCCAAATGCTTCTCTCATGCTGACAATACAATTCTCTTATTCTAACCAGGAACTTTTTTCTTACAGTTCATATGGAAGATAAGCTTTATAAGCTTAACAGGTGGTACCAGAAAAGCCAATATCATCACCAATTCAAATACCCCAGTTAAATAATTTAAAGACATGGAAAGAGAAAAGGAAAAGAAAAAGAAAGTCAAAAAAGAAGACCATGAAATACACGTATCAACAGCCTAAAATAAAAAACAAAATTAATCACAGGATCTCCCTTCACACTCTCAAAATCTTAACTCTTCGCTAACAGTAATTCCAAGCAATAGCATCAAGAGCCAATACTACCACCAATTCAAAACATGGTACCTGAGAAATCCCCAAAACTCAAATAACAAAAGAGAACACCTAAGGCAACAGTCACGCACAATCTTAACTCAAAACCCAACTTAGCTGAACCAACTTTCTCAATCACTTTGAAGTTAACTAATTGGAAGCGGTGGATTCAGGAGCAAATTTACTACAAAGCACAAACTTTTTCAATGAATGAATTCAACTACCAATTAAATAGAATACAACTAGATAACCAAAAAGAAAATATAAAAATCTAAAAGAAGGGGAAGAACGTAAAAAAAAAAAAAAAGAAGATCACAGGCCTCTTCATTAACATCATTGATTCCTAGTAATACTAAAAAGATCTGTAAATTGAAAGAGAACCCACTCGGTTCAAATGCTCCTTCGCCTCTGGTCCAAGAATGTCTACACGACCTAAGGCCAAGAACGACCCAAGTGCAGTTATAATAAGCACTTTGACAACAGGCTTAGCTGCAACAAGAAGAAGTTCCAAAAGCTCCATGATAAAGTCCTCCTTGTTCTATCCAGTCTCCTCCACTAAGAAGAAGAACCCAATCTCAGCTCAACAGAATACTGACTTACACCCTTTGAAACATCCGTTTATGACTCGACCTGAAAACCCAAAAAACGCATTAAAATCAAGAACATGAAATTGAAATGAAAGCACGTTTAAAACATCAGTCAAACAATTCAAGTTTCAGAACATATAAAATAGCCCACTACTGCAACAATTTATTTATTTTTTCCTTCTTGATGTAAGAAGTAAGTTGTAAAGGACAAAAAGCAATGAGGAAATAGGAATATTACAATTCACAGGTGCAAGTTTGCAAGTTGGCAGCAGAAAATACTTCTACTAGCAGTCTCTTAACGACCACAGCAATCGTACGGATTTGTAGACTGCACATTAAGTCAATAATTTACGACGCCTTTTTCTCTCACAGTTCGTTTTCATTAGGGATAATTTTTTTTTTCCATTTTCATAAGTGATGTTATATAATATTTTACAAATTTTTTTACTTTGGTGGCGAAAATGGAAAACCATGAAAAGCTTTCTTTTTTATGTCTAGAACACTTCTTTATGTGATATTATATGATTTCTAATTTATCTTTTCGGTAAATAATTTATGTGAAGTTATATATTTTTGATGAGTACCTCCATTTTTTTCAAAAATTCTCATTAAAATCGATATAAATCTCTAAAAAAAAGTTATCACAAGACTTATTTTTTCCATAAATCGCCGCCAAATTTGTCCTACACGCATGATGGAGGAGAGTCCTATTAGGTCATTTCCCATTTTTAAATTATCACAGTTCTCTTTTTATATGATATTATATGATTTTTAATTTATTTTTTTTTGGTGGGAAAAAAGAAAAACACGTTAAAAAACTGAACTCACAAGAGGCGTCTGAGTTAAAAAACACGGTGACGGGACAATTCAGTTGGCCCGGAGTCTGAGGAGACCCCCTGTTAGTCACTTGGTCTAAAAAATGATAGTGAAAGCCTCACACCTATTAGCGCAGACCGGCACGCCTCACGATCCTTATGTGAAGCGTTTGAGAAAGAGGATTGGCTGTATAGATCAGCCTCATTGAAATCCAGTTCGGAATGGCAGATCGACTGTATGCATAATGTCAAAACCAAAAACAAAAAAAAAAAAAAAAAAAAAATTAAAAAAATTAAAGATAAAAAATGGGGCCAAATCTGATAGTTCTATTAGAAAAACTGGCTAATTCCCTTGCATATGGTGGGACCGGACCACTCCCATCATTCCCGATTTCGACCAAGAAATTCTAATCCAAATCGACATTTTTTGATACACTGGTCGGGATGAGAGTATGATTTGGTGAATTATTGTCATCCATCTATGGATTAGACTATTGTGAAGTGATTGTGGAGATACTGATGCATAAATAACACGTTTATGGGACTCACTCTTATGAATATTCAACCCACATTGATGCCATAGTGATACCTTGTGGTCATCATGTTACATGCGATAATATGACATTAGAAAATCAAGAAATTGATCATCTGGACTTTGAAAATTATAATTTTGAAAAAATTAAATTTCAAGTTCTACAGCAAGTAGATCTTGTGACACATTTTTTGAATGGTTCATTTCAAGATCCACAAAATCTACCTTTTTTATTTTTTAGAGTGGGTCTCATGGGGGTCCACTTAAAACTATCGACATAACGAGCAGAATATTACTGCCATGTGACTTTGATCAAACAACTCAAAATTCTTGTCATTAGGCCAGTATTTCCTCTTACATTGGTCACGTACTTGATATCTAATTTCTTTTACATGTAATTATGACTAATTAGTGTTTCAAAAATTCCCAATCTAGATTGCAAATGAGTAGGCCTGACCTAGTTCCTCGTTTCATATGAGCTCTCCCAATTAAGTAAGAGAACCGGCCAATTCTATTTAAGAACAAGTCGATCTTCAGCCGAGTCTGGATCGCACTAACTTTAAACTAATATTTCTCTCAATTTATCCAAATTTAAAATTATTATTTAAGTTATTTTATGGACCAATCACACACTGGATAATCAGTCTGATAGTAATCCAGAGCGGTCCAGCAGTTGACCAATCCTGCCTCCCAACCTAAGTTTTAAGTCCGGCGATCAATCCCACACAAAATTTTCGCATTCTAAGTAGAATATTTCAACTCACGAAGTTTGGTGCACCACTCACAAGTTTGCTCTTACTTTTCCCATTTTAATTGGAATTTGGACTCCATAATCAAGATTCATATATCTACTGCCCATATATGAAGGTTTGGATCCTCAAAAAAAAAATTCTAATACTGAGATGACTAGAAGGTACATTTAGTTGGAAGATTTATTTTTTATTCGCACAAAAAATAAGGTAAAAATAAAAAAAGGTGCGAGCCTAGGCTCTAAACAATCAAATTAGAGCCTACCTTCAAATAGTGTCGAGAAATGTAGTTTCAACACATGAAATCATTGTAATAGCCTTAAAATATATTTTCAACTTTATTTATAAAGTTTAAGTTTAAAGCTTCAAAAATATGGTAGATCAACCGATCTATGAAAACTTGAATATATTGAAAATTGATGGTCCAAAAATATATTACAAAATACAATATTTCCAAAAACTTAATATCCATTTTGTTCTCATGTATACGTATCTTGAAGGCGAGATGATCAATTTGATGATATTTAGGCATCAAAATAACCTCTTCCACTGAAAATTTTGAGGAATAGGTTCGGTCTGGGTTGGCTCGAAACTTCGATCGAACTTTTTTTTTGGATAATTCAGTGGGAAAGACAAACCCCTACGTAGAAATGGATACCACAATATAATAACTGGATGAGGGGATGCTACCACCACGACCCCAGCCCATTTCCTAACTCCAATCGAACTTGATTGGAATGGACATACATGACAAACCAAGTCCGCTTATCAAGCCTTGACGTGGACCCGGGTTAGGGTAACTAAGGGTTTTTCCACCCTTGGGTGAAGAATGTTGAATGAGTCAAATAAAAGGGGGATATTCTCCAACAGGGAGTGTAATTGTGGGTTTGATAATGGAGACGCGAAGTCGAGGCTGTTAAAACAGTTGGGGTAAGGATTGGAGTAAGACTCGAACGATGATGAAGGTCAAGACCATGGTTCCAAAAGCTGGCTAGGCTCATCCAAACTAGCCTAGTCAGTCAAGCTAGGTCTCAAACCAGGTAAAGTTCAAGGCTTGACAAGTATTTACTGATCCGTCGTGTAGAATAACCCACCCAGTCGAGTCAATTCGTGTCTTGTTCGACTTAATCGTGGCTTATCAAGTCTCAGAAGTCACTTATTAAAAATTTGGAATTGGATCAATCATAATCAAGCCTTGAATTCCATGGGGTCAGATTCTGAGTCACACAATCCAACTCGAGCGATTGTTGAGTTGGATCGCGCCCTAATTAATAAATAAAAGAAAACAAAGGAAACCTATAAATACTGCAGTGACCCAAATTATCAGACAAGCCCACCCCCAACACTTTATAAATAACTTCACCAACGACAACCCTTATTTTTGCTTAAAATAACAACGGTCAGGTATATTCTCTGCCGGACCAATTTATTATCCTATTAAAACTGGTCTAACACCTATTGTATAAGATTCACTTTATTTTGAACAATGAAGTAGGTCTAGCAATGTGCGTCAGACTGGCTACTTGCCCTGTTAAAGCCGAACCAGCACATATTATACCAATCGGGCTTCAAAAAACAATGCAGCCGTACCAACACATAGTGTGCCATACCATCTTCAAGTTCCTAATAAAAACAGTTCATCACACATGTGCTACACCGACTTTATTTTCTTTTTTCGAGAAAGAAAGGCAAAAGAGTAGGTGGAAAATTGGCATTTCGAGCCTAAAGAATTATTTTTTCACTTCAAGGGTGGTTACAAACACAAATAATGTTCAGGCTAACGGTGTGGTAAAAAAAGCAATGGGAGTGTGCATGCCTACAAATTTAGGTGAATAGGGACTTCCATTACGAGTTCCTCGTACTTGAATCGCCAAACCCCTTAGTCCAACGGTGGAGATCATGAGTCGGATCAGGAATTATATATCACCCTTAAAGATTAAAAAAACGGGTGCTTTCGAGGTTCGAAAGGGACACTCTCTCCCATAGGTGAATCAAACTTGAGAACACTCAAATGTCTCTTTCACTTGACTAGGTAGGTCTCTGTATCTCTCTCTTAAGGTGAATCGAACTTGAATAATTGGGAACGGGATAGGAGTCGTGGAGTTTTTATTCTTACCCAAACCACCCGATTAACATTTTCAAAAAAAAAAAAAAATAACTGCTAAATTATTTGAAAAATGGGTAGGAATATATCTTCCTACATTATATTACCCCAAAAAAACCAAAAATGTCTTTTCACTTGATTAGGTCCAACATTGGTAAGTAGTGTGCATATAAAAACTAAATCAGAGTCATCATATTTGGACAACATTTTTGTTTTCTAAGTATAGCCAAAAATAAGACCATACACAACTCATCCATTCTTTCTGTCTTGCTTAAGAGAGCCATCGCAATTTTTCGTAGTCTATATGGTTGAAGTAAGTTGAAATACCAGTTTCTGAAATAGTGTATTTTGTTATCTAGACTATTTATTTTCAAGATTTTTAAGGGTTTACAAATCTACTTGATTTGAACCATTTTTGGATCTTAAGATTTTATAATCAGAGATGTAAATTGATTCTCAAGCCATCCTAAGAACCTCTGACATCAAAATTATATTTATCATAAATTTTGGATGTGCACCTTAATTTGAATGTTTAACACCCAATACTAAATGATAACCAACTTTAAACCAAGCGAAACAAATATGATACCAAATTTCAGTACATGTGACCAGCATCAACCATACAAGAATACAATACATCAATACAATTATGGAAAAAGTTTATATAAAGCCGTGCCTCTAAACAATCACAGTGGAGCCCAGCTCAAAAATTTCGCTAAAGAGGTTGTTTTGATGCTTAAATATCTTCAAATTGATCATCTCAATATCAAAATGCATGGACATAAAAAAAGAAATAGAACTCAAGTTTTGGAAATAGTGCATCTTGTACACATTTTTGGACCGTCAAATTTCAAGATTTTGAAGTCTTCATAAATCTTCTTGAACTAATATATTTTTGAAGCTTTAGATTTTATAGTTAAAGATGAAAATATATTTTAAGGCTATCACACATATTTTCAAAATTGAAACCACATTTCTCGACACTAATTGAAAATGGGCTCCAATTTAATTGTTTAGAGTCTCGGTTCTATACAAACCGCATCGATACATTACTTAGATACTCTTTTTATCAAAAAGTTACTGCCAATTTCAGGGTAAATTGGAAAACGTGAATGAATACGCATCACATTGAAGTTAGTTACAAAGAGTGAGGCACCAGAGTTTACTCTAAAAATTTAATAACTGCTGCGCAGAGAATAATAAAGCGCATAAACATCATTATAGGTAAATAAAAAGTTGCCTCAGAAAAGGGCTGGGTTATGGTGGTTGCATCCCCGTACCCTAGACACCACATTGTGCTCCATTTCCACTGACACCTCCCACTAATACTTTCAAATTAACTAATTCCTAAACTATTTGAAAATACTGAGGTGCCAGTATTTGTTTATGGGATAATTTGCTATAAAAATGTTTAATTTCGGCATAAATAGCTTGTGGTCACTCTAGCTATCAAAACCTTTGGACAGTCAAAGAAAAAATCTGCTTAACACAAGTTTACATTCGATGCAGTTTAACCGTCCCAAATTAAATAGTAAAAAGTTTTGACGATGCAGTTTATATAACGAACATACAAAAATGATTAAAACAATACGCACCTCCAAACCCTCTTGGAAGATGCAGTTCAGGACCAAAAACCCCTGCAATGGGTTCAGCCAAAAGACATTATACGCTGAAGGACCAAAAACCCGTGCAACGGGTTCAGCCAAAAGATATTATAGGCTCCTCTAAGTGAACCCCATCTAGAATTGAATTTCGTGGGGATGTAACCTCTTCAACCCATAGATTAACCTCAATAGAAAAGAATTCCTAATAGTACCTTCGATGCACTAGAAAAAAAAAAAACATTAATAATTAATATTGACCTAATATAAGAAATCTCAAATTTCAAATTAATATTTCAAAATAATCACCTAATAATTCAGTAGTTTCCAAAAACTTATATGTAAAAAAATCTCCTTAATATGTCTTTTGACTTATTTTTAAGCTATCAAAAGAGCATAAAATACTTGCTTATGGTTTGAAAATCTATTTTCACCTCTAATTTTACGATAAACATTTAGCCTATCTACAAATAACTAGAAATCAGGAAAATAGGCGACCCGCATGTTATGCTATAAGATGCACAATAGTTTGAAAATTCAAAACCCTTTTTTTATTATTGAAGCGCACTTTACTTTTGCAATACATAAAATTGGCACCTATTATAATTTTTTACTAAATTTGATGGCTACGAATTCTTTAAACCAAAAAAAGGAAATTTGATTTATACATCCACTTTGTTTGTTGAAACCACCATTTTGGTTGAGTCACCCTCTAACATCTCCAACGAATGACAAGAAGATCTCATGGCGAGGTCTCAATCAAGAACCGGACATGGGCCCCAAAGTTGAAAAACACAAGGCCAAAAGGACATGCCAGCTATACCCATTAACGTTTAGGTACATGTTATCTGGAACCATTATAGGATCCTCTGTGTACACGACATGCTTAGTATGGGGTCCTACATATAGGAACGTCATATTTGAACATTAATAATACATGTGATGCGCATGATGAGGTCCCAGATAAGAGGAAGTGGCGAACAACAGTTCACTATCGTACACGACTTGTGCACCGCAATGCCCACAGTAAGTGAAAGTTTTGCCGAGAGCGTGGACATCGTAGTCCCATTGGTTTAGTATTTAATGATGTTTTTTACCTTGCTGGACACGGTTTCACGAGTTCATATAGAAATGTGTCGATCAGACGAATCGGAACGGTTAATCACATATGGCTCACAAGCGATTTAATCAACCTAACCCCTAAATTAGCTGATTCAATCACTCTAATTGGACAAATTTCAAACGATAAAAAAAAAATTGAAAATAATAAAAAATATACAAAAACAATTCTACTAAAATATAAAAAACATACAGATAATGTGATTAAAAAAAAACACACTCAAATGAAGTTGAAACTTGACGAAAAAAATGGATTTTAACGAAACGAATTGTGTCAAGAGATATTTTTAAAAAAATTTAAAAAATATGAGAAAAATATAAAAATGAGTATCAATGACCAAATAATTTTTTAATCTTCACCATAATATAAAGAATATTAAAATAATATTAAAAAATTGACTTGACCAAGTCTTTTTTTAAAAGAAAATGAAAAAAAAATTAAATTATATATAATATAGATGCTTTTTTTATCAACTAAGTAGTAAATGGTGTACTAATTAATGGGTCTGATAGGCGGCAAGATTCGAACAATGATTCATATAAAACTTAATCATTAAAGCTAATCTGGGTGGTCCAATCAAATCCAAAAACCAATGTCCAATAAAAGATGGTTCTAAGAACTCAAAATCTTCTAAAAAACCCCTAATAGATTTATAAAACATATAAAATTAAATGTAATATCAATGGGTGATGTTTTGATCAATTTTTGTCAACTTTGAAAAAACAAAAAAAATTCACCTCTGGGGCGGGACGCAAGCCTTGAATGGCCGGCCTGGGCGTCCGCCTAGGTGGGTTCCGTACCGCCTAGGCAGCCGCCCAAGGACTCCCGTCCAGATGGGCCGCCTAGGCTTGGGCGATGCGCAGACCTTCTGGACCGCCTAAGCGCTAGGCCGTCCACTTTTTGAATCACGGAATAAACCATTCTAATGTATTTGATAAAAATTTAAAGTAGTATTTTATTTAAGATTAAAAATATCGGTGGATCACCAAAACCGGAACCAGCCGATTTTGCAAACACTAGTGTCGACTCTTAAATTCTATTTTTGAGATGGATCATTGGACCCAATTTTTAAGGACATCTAATCCCTAAAATACGGATCATGAATATAAATAAATAAATAAATTTCAAAAAACTAAAACTAGTAATTTTATGAAGAAAATATTTGCATTATTAATTTCAATTGTTGACCACCTATTCGCATCTCTAACATAGATGCTTTATACATTGCAAGGTTTAAAAAAAAAGGATCAACGACCTGGATGCTGTATACCGGCTTCAGATGGGGATCTTCAAAAATATGGGGATCGTTTCAAAAAAAAATTGAAAAAATCATTATAAATCACCTAAATGTTTGTATAATTATAATGTATTACAATATTACATTAAAATAATTTTAAAAAAAATTAAAAACACTAATGAGATTAAAAAAATAATTTCTCATTATAAAATTAGTATCACATAAAAATATCAAACATTCATTAATTTACTTTATTCATCCAAGTTAACTAACAATATACATTTGAAATATATTTTTTAAAATATCATTTTTAAATTTCTTCGTTAGGTTCTAGACCCGAACTCAGGTTAAGTCTAGATTGAGTCAAGGTTCAAATCAAACCAGACCAAGACCCCGACCCCATTGCCACCCCTGCATCTAATGAGTTTTGATTATAGAATAATGATATGTTCTAAACCTTGTTATTATTTACCCTAATCTAAGAAAATTGACCCAGATATACACAAAGGAGGTCGTGCATGTCATTAAGAAAAATCATAATGGGGATAATAAAATTGGCGATGACGGAATGAGTTTCTAGTGGTTACTTTTCATACATATCACGCGCATGTTTTCACCTCAATGAAAGTTCAAGAGGAGTTAGTCCCACGTTATAGGTGAAGTGAAAATGGGTATAAAAGTTAGTGAAAATCATCAATGCGTTCCCACGCGTAAGCATCAGACAGCTCCTAAAAGGACTAATGATTATGTACTGCCAATGTGTAACGTGGTATTACGGTGGCCAATAAATTTTTTTTTTAAAATAAGCCATAAGGAGCATGGCAGTTGAGAGAAATACGTAAGATGCACACGGCGATTGAGAGCCGGATCTTTCTTTTTAACGCTTCTATCGATACTCGATCGGGGGTCGGATGATTTGGATCTATTTTTTTAAACTCTAATAATGTGAGACAACATAATGTAAAAATACAATTTACCACGTATGAAACAATTTTTTTATTTTTTTAAAAAAGCAAATGAGTGTTTATTTTCTATACAAATAGGTCATAATCAACATTGACTAAATTTAAAACCAGGTAGTTGATGACCTCTAATTGTTTAGTCATAAAGTCCAACAAAATTTTTCTAATGTTATTAACTATTTTCATATATTGGATTTCACATCTAATAGTTATAAATAATACTGACTTGTGCAAAAAAATAAACAATATCGTAATTACAATCACGTATGTTTTATTCAAAGACACCAAGATTACTTTAGAAAAAAATATATCACAATATTAAAAAAAAAATATTGTTATCTTGTACCTCAATAATGAAGTATTATCAACCACCCCATTTCAAATCAAACAATCAATAATGATTATGATCTCCATGACTCAAAAGTGAAAGGCCTCATTATAGATATTTTTTTATATATTTAACCCAAGAGCCTATGAAACTTTGGAATATATTTTATAATTGTTAAATAGTATTAAATTTGAATTCGTTATTTCTAATTATTAAAATCTTTCCATCTAAAAAGTGGATTGTCTGTGCTTTATATTTCTTTATATATTTAACCCTAGAGCCTATCTAACGCATTATCTTTTCCAAGTGTATCTAATGTACCTCTCTATTTTTAAATTTACTTATTTTTATTATTTGTTATTTTATATTGATTATTTTTTATTTTATTTTCATTTTTGGAGTAGGTTACCAATAAGGCTTTTCTTTCTTTGTTCTTTTTTGGGTAGCCAAAGGTGTGCATTCATGAATATTTTGTAAAGGTTGATTTAAAAAGTACTCTTAACATAGGAATTGTCAATACTAAGTGAAAGCAATATGTTACCAAGAGATCATTTAAATCTTTTGAATTAAGATCAATGAAAGGTGTACGATAAGGGTATCCATTTTTTGGTACAAAGAGGTGCCAATCATTATTTTGACTACTAGATGTAAAATCAAGCAAATGGATGTACAAGCCACAAAGTCTAAAATAAAATTTTACAAATGTCATGACATACTTCAATCAATAAGATTTCAAATTAAACAAATGAATGTGATTCCGACCTCCTTACACAAAAAACAATAATAATCTTATAATATACAGAAAGAAAATATAGAATGCGACCATTTACCTTTGATACAAGGTGGTCTCATTAATTTTGACTATTGAATGTAAAATTGGGTATATACAATTATTTCATTGATCAAGCTCAACCTCAAAAGAAAATCTCTCGAACTTTGTGACACATCCAAACTATCAAATTTCATATTGAAGTTGTGAGTAATTGTGACTGCCTTGTATAAAAAGTAAATGGTCTCCTTATATACAATCCCATATAAACATCCTTAAAATCAAAATAGTGAATTTTGATTTACAGTGAATCAACTTTCTCATACGTTTATGCTTGTAATCCACTATTACAAAAACCTAACCATAAAGAAGAAATACCCAAAAAAGAAAAGCGAGATTTAGGTACAGACCTAAAGTTCCAACTAAAATACAAATGGCTTCGCAAAAACTACAGTCAGCTCGTCTTTTTTAATTTTTCAAAATTACCCTTCGATCAACTTGAATTTTTATTTCTTTTTAGCCTTTTGTCAATGGGGCAAAAAATAAAATTAAAGTTAAAATATGTGTTGACCAAGGAGTATTTGTGAAAAAAATAAAACAAAGATGGTTGAAAACCTTTTTTCGTAATTTCCACCTATAAATTTAACAATTCATATTGTACCTACAATTTTAACATCCGTATGTAAATCACTCAAAAGAAAAACTTAATTGGAAAAGCCATTCGTGAACTACTGCAGAATTGAATCTAGAGTAGCATCTTAAGAAAGGTTTCTATACTTCCCCTACAGCACAGAAGGACTATGCTTCCCCTACCATCTAACAGTCCAATTTTGATCAAGAGAGCCACTCACCTTTTGTTCTTAGATCCGAGGTTTCAAAGTATTATATTTTTATTTTTTTATACAATTTGTATGAATATGAAATTTGGTACGTGCCACCTTCTGATTGTGGTACACATAAAAAATATTAAAAATAATTTTTTGATAAAAAAACTTGTGCGATTATTGAGGCATTAACGTTGATGAAAGAAAACGTGAAATAATTGAGGCACGTGCAGTTGCGTGTGAAACACCCTCTCCACTTCGGCCCCTCTTTAAAATGTCCTTTTCCACAATTTGAATCAATAGCGGCCGGAATCTACGTCGTGGTCTCAAGACTTATATTTACGTAGGAGCTTGAGATATCAATATTTTAAAAAATATTCGATCACTTTTAGTTGTCAAATACAAAATCCAGTAATTCCTTAGGATTTTAAGCCAAATCACAGGACTCTAATTTGCAAGTCAAGCTAATTTCACATGTGATAATTTGGGGGAGATAGTGACCTTATTTATCAAAAGAGTTTTAAACGATACTCTCCTTTCTTAAAAGGAAAAGTTTATATAGAGCCGAGGCTCTAAACAATCAAATTCAAACCTATCTCAAAAATTTTATTAGAAGAGGTTGTTTTGATGCTGAAATATCTTCAAATTGATCATCTCAAAATCAAGATGCATGGACATGAGAAAAAAAATGAATCTTCAAGTTTTCGAAATAGTGTATTTTGTAATGAATTTTTGGACAATTAATTTTAAATATTTTCAAGTTTTCATAGATCTCTCGATCTACATTATTTTTTAAACTTTAAACTTTATAAATAAAGATGAAAATAAATTTTAAAGCTATCAAAAAGATTTCCAGAATTGTAACCACATTTCTTAGACAATATTTGAAAGTAGGCTCCAATTTAATTGTTTAGAACCTAGGCTCTATACAAACCGCACCCTTTCTTAAATCACTTGTGACTCACCGTACGTTCAATTTTTCAGAACTCTATATTTTAAGCATGATCAATTATTCAGAATTCTATATCTTAAAAAATATACTATCGCCCCTAGCAGTCAAATACAAGTTCCGGTGATTAGTGATGTCAATAAAAGTTTCCTTAGGACTTTTTAGCCCAACCACATAACTCTATTATGCAACTCAAGCTAATTTCACCTGTGATATTTTGGGTGTGACCGTGACGATATTGTATCAAAAGATTTTTAAATGATATTCTCTTTTCTTAAATCATCTTTGTATCAAAGGATCAATTTTTCAGAAATCTATATTTTAAGCCAAAAACACAAGAAGTAATATCTCAATTAAATGGACAGCGCAAGGAAAAACCGTTAAGCTTGGAAAGTCAAGGGGGCAAGGTGTTCCTCAAGGTGTCAAAAGCCAGATCAATGGGACAGATAGTTTTATCTAGATCCACGTCGAACCGCTAGTTTCATAGGACTGATACAAAGAGGGGACCTAAAAAATTAAAATAAGTTTAAAAAAGAAGAGAAAATATATGTAGGAGGGGTTTTAAGGAAGCAATTCGGTCCTAAGCAATTCCCATCCGAATTGACGATCCGACTTAAAATCCGCCAGTTTTTTAACATTGTACTGCTTGTAACATCAAGAGTTCCAATTCTACCCAGGCCCAAAATTTACAAAAAGAAAAAGAAATTAATAAATAGTCAAACTTGAAACTTGATGAGATTAGATTTGAAGCATGTATTGAGCTTCAAGTCAAATGTATTTGCTTCTTTCTATTTAACACAGGACAATCCAAAATCATTCGAGGAGTTTGCAGCCCACCACCACCCACTGCTAAGCCTCACATGCACGTTATAATGTACAATTTGGCCACATCGGTCAAAAAGTTACCTTCCGTTTTCACAACGCACATGCTCCAAAACTGAGACATCAAGTTGCAGATCTCATTTAATAATCTTTTTTCCCGCATTGAATAATTCACTACCATTTTGATGAAAGTAAAGACATCCAAATGGCCATTTTCAAACAAAAAAGATAGAGGGAAGGGGGTTGCTATACTTTGGAAGACGAGGAGAGAGAGAGTAAGAGGGGTCAAATTCCCAGGGTGGCCAACCAGGGTCAATATGTAAAAAGTTGATTAAAGATGATAAAAATAGATTTACAATATAGAAGTAGAAAATCAATAATTTAAGAATTTGGATAAGATGACTGTATAATTATTTATGGGATTGTCTACAAAGAGATCATTTAGTTTTGAAATTTTTATTTCATGCGGGGACCGCGTTTCTACTTTTGAAGTCCCCAAGGTATAAAGAATCCATTTTTAAAACGTCCAATCTTAAAGATGGATACAATAGGTAGTCTATCTAAAACAATTGAAACTAACTGTCCAAATGTTTTCTTAATAGAATTATTATTTTTAATTTTCAAATTTTATTCATTTTTTCATATTCATGATCTCTATATTAGATATTAAATATACTTAAAAATTACGTCCAAAAATCCATCTCAGAAATAGATTTTTAAACATGGACTCATAGAAACCGTGTCTTTTATCTTTTGTACGTAAACATCACAATCAATCTTGTCCCTTAAATTTCAAATGGGTAGTTGTAAAAGTGACATAGAGTTCCAAAAAAAAAAAAAAAACGAACTTCCAAGCCATCTAATTTGACATCCAATGAATGGAAATAATTGGGAACTCCACATACAAAAGATAAAAAAAAAAGTTTATATAAGGTTCCAATCTTAAAATGTAGAATTATATCGCACCATAAAAAGGAAAACTGTTTCATGCTGGCCGGATAGTCCAAAATGTGTAAGTGGTCCACAAAGTTTAAAGCATTCATCTGAAAGATAGATGCAAGTAGGTGTTCCATCTAAAAACAATAGAAGCTAACGGTCCAAATGTTAACTTATTGGAATTATTACTTCTAGATTTTTAAAATTTATTTATTTTTTCATATTCATGATCTCCATGTCAGAGATTATATGTCCTTAAAAATTAAGTCTTAAAATCCCTCTTAAAAATAGATTTATTAAGAAACCCGTATTTCTACATATGTGCGGTTATCCGCATAGAAACCGTGTCCCCCTAAAAATCCATGGTTCTTTTGATGTTGGAAAACCCTGTAATTCATCATCTTGATATCAAAATGTATGAATATGAAAAGAAAAATAGATTTCAAGTCCAAAAATAATGTATCTTGCAACACATTTTTTGACCATCTATTTTCAAGATTTTCATGTGTTTATAGACATACTTGATTTGGACCATATTTTAATTTAAAATTTTATAATTATAGATGAAAATAGATTCTCAAGCTATCCTAAGATTTCTTTGACACCAAAATTACATTTATAATAAAATTCATAGGTGCGCCCTAAATTTATCGTTTAAGGTTGCATCAATCCCAAGTAACTATGCCTATTCAGAGCTTTCCACACCCACTGGGTGAAATTTACGAACATTTTAAATAAAATTTTTTAGAGGTATGCAAGAGGGGATAGTGAGAATGCTGTGCATGTGGAGATGACCTAGTTATTGATTTTCTTAGATGAGCTAGTTAATGATTTTCTTAGTTGCTTTGACCATTTCAATAATATTTTTTCTTAAATAAAAATATCAATACGAACTAGGTAAAACCTCCCCAAAAATTTTCCTCCAATTAGAAATTTTCCTCCTTCGATTGGGACCACAAATTATTGTGTTTTGGTAATATTCAGTGTTCGCAAAATCGAATCAGAAACTGGACATTAGCCTGGAAGCAGTTTAACTGGCCGATTCAACCACTCTAACCGTGCAAGTTCTAGATGGTCAAAAAAGTGATGAAAAATAAAATAAAAAACAAAAAAAAAACTATTAAAATATGAAAAACATATAAAGAATGATTAAAACAAAACACATTCAAATGAAGCTTAAAATTAATGAAAAAAATGAATTTTAACCGATTTTATATTTTCCAAGCTATTTTTAATTTTTTTTTTTGAAAAAAATCAGAAAATATAAAAGTGAGTATTAATGACCAAAATAATTTGTAATCTTTACGATAATGTAAATACCGATTGATTACCCTAACCGCCCAAAATCGAAAACCGGCCGATGGCCGTTTATGATCTATCCAAAGATTAGCCGTTAGATCGAGCGATTTTGCCATCAATAGTAATATGTCCCTTTTAATCTCACAAGTGAAAAATGTAAGTCATAAATACAAATGCCAAAAAGTTTGGAAGGCGCCCAAACCCATAAAACACAAACGTACAAATCAGCGTTTTAAAAAACGCCGGGTCGAACCGGGCTTCGACTCGAAATTCGCGAAAAGGACCAGATCGATTGAAAAATCGGAAATCGTCCGATTCTAGAGAGAACCTGACAATTCCGCACAGTGACTCACCGATTCACTGTACAGAATCAGCGAGTCCATACAGGTTTTTTTTTTTTTTTTTTTTTTTTTTTTTTTTTTTTTTTTTTTTTTAATTTATGATAGATTTTTTTGTAATACTTGATCGAATTTTTTGTAATCCTTGATCGAATTGTTTTTGTTTTTTTGTAATCCATGATCGAATTTTTTGGTTTTTGTAACCCATAATAGAATTTTTTGTAATCCATGATCGAAAAGTTTGTTTTCTTTTCTTGTAATCCATGATCGCTTTTTTTGTTTTTTTTTGTAACCCATGATAGAATTTTTTGTAATCCATGATCGAATGTTTTGTAATACATGATCGAAATGTTTGTTTTTTTTTTGTAATCCATGATCGAAATGTTTGTTTTTTTTTTGTAATCCATGATTGAATTTTTTGTTTTTTGCTTTTTTTGTAACCCATGATAGAGTTTTTTGTAATCCATGATTGAATTTTTTATAATCCATGATCAAACTGTTTTTTTCTTTTTTTGTAATCCACGATTGAATTTTTTGTTTTTTTTTGTTTGTTTTTTTTTGTAATCCATGATCGAATGTTATGCAATCCATGATCGAATTTTATGTAATCCATGATCGAATTTTATGTAATCCATGATTGAATTTTTTGAAAATTTGTGATTTTTTTTTTTTAATCCATGATCGAATTTTTTTTTGTAATCCATGATAGAATTTTTTGAAAATTTGTGATTTTTTTTTTAATCCATGATCGATTTTTTTGAAAATTTGTTTTTTTTTTTTTTTAATCCATATTATTCAAAGAGAAAATGAGAGAGATGATGATTCGGAGGCCACCCTATCCCAACCATATTATTCACATATCGAGTCCCAACAGCAACAGTGTAGGGATGAGCACGAAATACTGTAAATTAAATGCTGAATGGCGGTTCATGCAGAGAAAGAACATATCAGTATTCGCATATTCATTCAAAAACATGAAAATTCTTAATGGAGTACCCTCATTTTTTATTGAATTCCTAAAAAATAATATTTATAATGAATTTTAATAATTTTTTCGAATTTTTTTTAAGCTTTATTATGACCGATTCACCCGATTTCCGATCCGAATCGCCGATTCGCCGATCCGAATAGATTTTTATGGGAAGCCCGATCCCGATCACCGATCCGTTTTTTAAACCATTGGTACAAATAAAGCTTATAAACCTACCCGAAAGCTACGTGTAATAAATCCCATGTTCCAAAATTAAAGAATCCCCCTAAATGTCTCTCTTTCTCTCACCCTATCTCTCTCTACCTCTCTCTCCCATACCGACAGCAAAATATTAACATCGAGAAAAGTTCATAGGAGTGAAATCTTACAATGTAGAAGTGCACCTCAAAAAATAAGCTCGCTCCGATGTCAAAAAGTCTTTTATTTTTTCATCTCTCTTTAGACGTGTCTTGCAAAGTATTATCTAGATTGGTTTATTTTTTTTATTTTTAAGTGTTTATAGATCTGCTCGTTCCAAACTATTCTTCATTCCAAATTTCATAATTAAAGTTAAAAATAAATATTAAGGCCGTTATAAGGTTTTTAGCGCCATCTATTAGCTAAATTTAGAGATACACTTCAATTTAATTGTTTAAGGTTGACACCTTATACAAAATTATAAACCACACCCTTTGAAAATTGACAAACATTTTTTTGCAAGTATCCAAGAACTAACAATCAAAGGTGTTTGTTTATACATGGGGCAATCTCATGAGAGTTTTAAGTTCAAAGTTTAGATAGAATTCGTGTTTAAGAAAATCGAATCAAATTGCTTGGTCTTCCAGGTTACCGGAACCAATGGGATGGTCGCAGGATTAGAACTCGAATCAATACTGCTTAAAATATTTGTTTCAGTGTTATACTGAAACAATTTACCCGGGTTTCAATTCCTAGCCATACACACGCAATGGACCCGATTAGACTCGGGGGAACCCGACGTTGAGTTCAGATATGGGATTCGAAATGCAGGTCCAAATCAGGAACTCGCATACAATTCTGGTCCGTGTGTGGGTCCAGCCACTTGAGTACTTAAAGAGCAGTCTAAATCCTCATCTCCAAAATATCAGCTGCCTTGTCAAATCGAAGCAATCCGTACCGTCCATCCTAGTCGTACGACGCATGCAGTTGATAAATGTTCTATTGCAAGAACTGACGGTGTATAGAGCTCCACGAGTATTGATAGAACGATCAGTCCTTGAAATTTCAAATTAACCGATTTGACAGAATTTTTTATTGTAAAAACGCAGTTGAAGTTTCTGTATGTCCTAGGCTCTACGAAAACAAAATAAAGCTTTACCTCAAATGTTTGTTGGCTCAGTAACCAAAATAAATCGATTTCCTAACATCAACAATAAAATTTGAAACTTAAAAAATAGTACAAATCTTGCACATCTATGAACTCTAGGGTGCAATGGACGACCTAAATAATTTATTCCAATATATATTATTTTTAGAGCTTTAAATCCTAAAATTTTTCTCAAACATAATGTTCAATCCGGGAGGATGATGTAAAGGTTTTTCAATTGCAGTTTTCAATGAATTATGAGGTGAGGCTTTACCTATTTTTGATAAGGTTGCAGCCCCGTAAAACCATTTTCCTTCTAATAATTTAGAGAAAAAAGGTCTAGGAAAAAGGCATTCCTAGGAGAAATGCAATTTCTAGGAGGTAAATTTATTTATTCATTTGAACTATTCTGGAAGGTAAATTTATTCCAAAAAAAGTATAAATAAGCAGATAAATGTAAATAACACCTTCTTCTAAGAAAACCATAAAGAAGGAATAACCAGATGAATAAAACTAATAAAACATTACTCTGAGATACATAATTTTTTCATTCTGATATTTAATTCAGTGTTTAAGAACGAATCTAATATGAACTAGTTTATAATTCAGATAATGAACAAAGATAAACGAAATTATCACGAGAAGTTAGCCTGTTAGTACCAGCAGAATTCCATAAAAATATATGAGAATTGCAGTGCTCAATTATTTGTAGTTATTTTTTGGGTAATTGCTACCTCCACTCCTCTAATCAATATATTACCTGAATTAGTTAATTTCACGGTTATTATGAAATGTAAATGGAGTTATCAATCTGTAATGGCATTTACAGAGATCTAAGACTAAACAAACTAAAAAGAGAAATAAACATAAAAATAACATGAAAAAAAGGCAGTAATTCAATATAGACAAAGCTGAAACCGAACCCAAACCATTCAGAATCACAAAAAACAAGGAATTATCAATTGATATATTCTGATGAGAACCAGTGACAGGTGCAAAGAGAATGAAAAACTCCACTCACATTCACAGTTAAACTGGAAAAAGGAAAACTGCGAAATATCAGGAAACAATCAAAGATAACTTGTAATATTTTTAAGCAAAGAATTCATATGCGTACCTTGGAGTTCTGGTTTTCTCTCGACTTCACTGTCTTTGCTCTATCAGAAAACCCTAACCCTTGAGCGATAGAGTGAGATGAACTCAAAACCCTGCCCAAGACCTTTCGAACGGTTATCACACAAACCCTCGAAAAAAAGAGAGGGAAAATGAAAATGTAACCAAAAAGAACATAAAAAAAAACGTTCTGTGTTTTGATTTTCACCTGTTGATCGACTATTTATAGGCAGGTTTTAAGCACAGGAGCCCAGGGTTCGGGAAATCTGAATGGTTGAACGGGAAAATATGAAATCCTATCCGTTCGATGTAATCGCCGCACAATGTTCTGACAAGCAATTAACACCGTCGTATCTATCAGTTTGATCATAGAGTGTATACTTGCTATTTGCTATTTTAAGTGTTCAATTTGGACCCGGTTTCTATGCTAGACGATAAATATATTTTTTAGATATAGTTTGATCCTAATTTTTTGATAATATATAATCTTTTTAAGATGAAAATCATGGATATGAAAAACATAATAATAATAAAAACTAGAAATAATACTTATATTAAAAAAACATTTGGACTCTTATTTACGCTTGTTTTTAGATACATCCAACTTTAAGATGGATTCTTGTTTTTAGATACACCTTTTATTTGCATCCAACTTTAAGATGGATTCTTTATACCTCTGGACTTTATAGTGTAGAAATGCAGTTCAACCCGCATAAAACAATTTTCCTTTCAATTTTGCACTCAAGAAGGTAGAGTCACCATATGAGCGTATTTTGAGTTCCTAAAAGCATTGATCTTTTAGATATGACTGTTCGAAATTGGAGTCAATGTAATGATTTTTTTTTTTTTTAGGTTAGTTGTTAACATAAGAAGGCTGCATCCCAAAATTAGGACTCTAAGAACACCATGTTTATCGAGGCCAGACTAACTCTCGATAAGCATGGTTATTTATAATCGAGCACCACCTATGGTTATTTATAAAGCCCCACCCAAGTGATCAACAGATGCCTTCGTTCTTCTGGTAAGACAAGCCAAAAACAAATAAGATGAAGATTTGCTTGAAAACATGGTTTTTGATCTATTATGGGCGCTCAAATTGACTAGTTTTTTACTAGTTAGATTGGCTGAAAAAATTTGAGCAATTAGCTCTATTTTTTTAAAAAAAATGATAAATATCCCTAAATTCAACTTTTAAAATATCTTACACCTCAAAACTTTTTGTACCCTTAAACCCCAATATTGTTTTTTTTATATGGAAAAGTTTATATAAAGATGCTATCTTACAATGTAGAACTACGGATGCCCCTCAAAAATCTATCGAAAAAGGTAGTTTTAATGTTGAAAAATTCTTTGATTGATCATCTCGACATTGAGATGTATGATTATGAAAAATGAAAAGATTTTAAGCCTTAGAAATAGTGCATTTTACAATATATTATCTACACGGTCCTCAAGATTTTCATATGTTTATAAATCTACTTGATTTTAACCATTTTTTAAATTTAATATTTTATAATTAAATATAAAAATAGATTTTGAGATAATCCTAAGAACATTTTACATCCAAATTATATACCATGATAAATTTTGAAGGTGCACCTTACCTCTACACCTACGGATGTGTCCGTATGCAAATTGCACCCTTCTTATATTAACCTGCCGAGTCAAAAAGTCCCTAGATTTATAACAAAAATGCTCTTACTTTCTCTTCCCCTCTATTTTGGCGTCATGTGACTCTCTCTCTCTCTCTATTTGCCAACACTCTCTAGCCCAAAGTAAAAACTCATTTCTCTCTTTCTATCTCTCATTTTTTTTTTCTTCTCTCTCTCATTCTCTCTACCTTTCTCTTTCTTCTCTCTCTCTTCCTCTCCATCTTTGTCTTTTTCTCTCTAACTATGGACTAAGATTTTTGCAATCCGACACCGGTTATAATTTGGGGTAAGGCTGGTAATGTAGTCCGACATGCATTGTGCTGGATCGAAACTTTTTTGCGGTCCGGCACAAAAAAATGTGTTGAAGCGCAAAAAATTTCGGTGTCAAACCGCTTTACAAGCCTAAGAAAAGCTTACTGGAATTCAATATGGTTCGGCACCTTGTGTGTTGTGCCGAACTACATTACAAGTTACATTACTGGAACTCAGAGAGAGTATGATAGAGAGAATGAGAGAGAGTATGATAGAGAGAATGAGAGAGAGAGAGAGAGATTAAGAGAGAGTGAAATGGATTTTTACTTTGGCAGGGAGAGAGTGTTGGCAAAGAGTGAGTTAGAGTCAGGTGACCCAAAAATAGAGAAGAGAGAGAGTAAAGGTATTTTTCCCTTAGATCTATTGATTTTTCTACTTGAGGTGTAAATATAAATAAAAACAATATTAAAGTTTATGGTGGGATACAAAAAAGATTTGGGAGTAGGATGTCTAGAAAGTTTATTTTAAGGGGTATTTATACTTTTCCATTTTTTTTATTCTTGAAATATAATCTAACTTATTTGACTAATGGCTTGATTAATTTTAACACGACTACACCCTTCACTAATTCGATGCCCAATATAATTTTGATAACATTCTCTAAAAGTACTCTCATAGGTAGGGCTCTATAGGACATTTTCACAAAATATCAATCTGAATCCGAATCATGTGATCCAGAATTTGCATTGGTGGGAACCGACCCATTTCTTGATTGGAACTGAGAATCGGGTCGATTCTCACATAATTGTTCGACTTGTTGAGGGAATCGGCTGATTCGGTCACAAAACCAAGAGATCCGAATTACTCAGTTCCCACAATTTATATTTTTATAATTTTTATTTTTTTCAATTTTTTTTATTGACTGATTCTCACTTGGGAGAATTAATCGGATCGTTGATCCAAACCAATTTCCTGGACGGTCGGTTAGCCCTGTCGATCCGGGTTTTAAAGCAGTGGTTCTACCCAAGAGATTGAGAGAAAGAATTATGACCTGAATTTTGTATTAATTTGATTGAGAGAGAAAGAGAGAATTGTGACCTGAATTTTTTGTATTGATCTGATTGATTGTGAGAGTGAGAGAGAGAAAAGTTCCATGTACCTATTTTGATGGTAAAGTTCAGTAAGTGTCTGAGTTGCTTGTTAGATCCCAACGAGCGTCAAGGGCGCCCAATTCGAGAATTAAACGGAACCATAACTGGTGCCGTCAAATACGATTAAGTACTGGATGAGCTTTTCATAAGGCCTAGGCTCTATGAAAGCAAAATAAAGCTTCACTATAAATCTTTGCTCGGAAAGCACTTTCGATAAAGAAAATGTCTAAGATGGCTCTAAAATCAATTTTCAACATCAATAATAAAATTTGACACAAATAAATATTACAAGCTTTGTGGATCTGTGAACATTTATTTTTAGGGCGAAATGGATGGTCTAAAAAAATTATTACAATATGCACTATGTTTTACAATTTGAAATCCTAATTTTTTTTTTCACATCTATAATATTCAAGTCGAGATGATCGATGTAAAGGTTTTTCAATACTTGAATTGTAATTTTGAATGAGTTATAGAGTGAGGCTTTATTTACTTTGATAGAGCTACAGCACATGCAAAACAAAAACCGCACCCCCAATATACATTCCCATACTAATGGAGCCAATCCAACTGAAAGGGTCTTTCTCACTACATGACCGGTTTCTCCCTTAAACTGATTTTACTTTTGTACTCTTAACCTTTTGAGCTGGATATTGTGTTTCATTTGTGAAAATTTGGTGGGTTTATGGGTCTCTCCTAAAGAGCCTGGAAAATTATTAAGGTGTTTAAAATCAAACTATTTTTGTCAAGAAAGTCACGGCTTTCTCATATGCCATTGTTTGACGATATAGATTGTTGGATTTTCTTTTTATTGCATTACTTCAGGATGTAGCACAACTGCCCTATTCTAAAATTATAAACTTATGAGTTGCACTTTCTTTTCATTATTAATAAAAGAAAGGGTAGGGGCGGGCTCCTTCCCCACTGACTCCCCCCGCCCCCCCCCCCAAAACACAAAAATCAAACTATCTAGCATTAGAACAATGGGAAAAGTTTATATAAAGATGAGGCTATAAACAATCAAATTAAGGTGCACCTCATAAATTCAGTAGAAGAGGTTGCTTCGATGCTAAAAAATCTTCAAATTGAACATGTTGACCTCAAGATATATGGACATGAGAAAAAATAGATTTCTAGTAAAAAAATAGTGCATCTTTTAATACATTTTTGGGATTGTCAATTTTAAGATTTTCAAGTTTGTTTATAGATATGCATGATTAACGCTATTTTTGGAGCTTTAAATCTTATATAAGAGATGGCAATAAATTTTCAGGCCATCACAAATATTTCCAATACTAAAATATCTTTCGACAGAAGGTGCGCTTTACTTACTTTGATCATTTACAAACCACATCCTTGGAACAATTACCATCTAAGATTTCTCTCACTAGTTACCTCCACCCAATTTTTTTTTTTAATCATATCCAAATTGCCCTTAATCCAAATGTGAAACCCTAGAAAACCTTTAACCCAAATGTGGAACCCTAGATATCCGAAGTCAGTTTGGTATCTTATGCCCACTTAAAGGGCTCAAGCCAAATATATATATATATCTAACATAACATTTAAATATATTTAAATAGATTATTATTTTTGGATCGGATTCGGTTCCAGATTTACTGGGGTATGGATCCAAGTCCAATTACTTCAGGTCTGGGTTTAGGTCCCAACTTGTTTTTTCGGGTCCATGTTAGGGTTCAAGTTCAGGTCAGGTCGGACCCGACCCATCCCGATGACACCCTAGACCCAATGAGCTGTCCTTCCTAGGAGAGTAGTTGATGCCTCATTCCCATTCCCTATTGAACAGTCTCTCTCTATTGAACTCTCTCTCGAGTAGTAATTGGGACTTATCGTTACTATGAACAACTTTTACTTTGAAGAGAGAAAAATTATGAAGGGTTTAGGGTGGGGAGGAAAATTCTCTGTTTCGCTTGAGTAGTAGTGAGGAACGCTAGAGTATTAGCAAAGGAATTCATCATCATAATTTTTTTCCAATTGATTGAGGTCCGCTTAAAAATCGCTTTACTAGTAATAATGAGTAAAGTTCTCTTGCTCCTTATGACGGGTAACATTGGCAAATCACTCCCTCTGTGAAGGGAGGGACGTGGTGACAAACTGGAATACCACAAACCCAATGAGCTCTCTCACTGTCGTTGTTACAGAGGAAGGGAGCAAGTGACAAACAAACTTGTTTACCATATTTCAGTGAATCCAATGAGCTTTATCCTTCGTACAAGAGAAGTGGACGTTGTTGGGATGTGAGCATGTGACAATCAATCAGCTTTATCCTTCGTAAAAGCGAGGTTGAACTTGTGATGTCAAAATGAGGCCCATATATTATTGGGACGTGAAGTCAAAATCACTCTCATATGGTATTTTTTTTTTTTTATATAAGGTATTTTAATCATAAAGTTTTTTTATTTTTATTTTTTGATGAGGAGGGCCACAAAAGAGAGAAAATAAAAAGAAAAAGTATCAAGAAGTCTAGGGATTGTAATGGGGGGTTTTTGTACAAATATTAGCTCCATTGTGGTCTCGTATTGGGCCGGTTTTTCATCATCATTTCTTTGCGCTGATGGTTTTAGTGGACAGTAATGTAGAGAGTAGTCAATTGATGGTGATGTTGTGGTAGGAATTTTTCATTTGAGTTTTTTTTGTCATTGTATGAGGTCATCTCTACAAATCTCTAAAATTATAGATTTCTTCGTTGATAGTGAATACATATTTGCCTCTTGATCGTGGATGTAGTCCATTTTGGATGAACCGCATAAATATGTGTGTGCCTTCTACTTTTACTTGTGTTGTAGTATGATGATTTTCCATTTTATGTGTTTCTCTAGTTTCTATATTTTTTCTCAAATGTATTGCACACATTTTTGTTCTTTCTTGGGTATTTTATTTGCATGTGGAATCATTGTTATGGGGTGTTCACCACATTAAGTAGGGATTTGGACTCTCGATTTGAACAAGTGGTATAAGTTTAATGAGAATGATGATTTTGAAATTTAGAAATTAAAAATACAAGATTTATTGGTGCATCAAGGGCAACATAAGGCATTACTTGGAAAAGATAAAAAACCGGTAAATATGACCGATGATGATTGAGAGAAACTTGATATGAAGGCATGGGCCACTATTCGCTTTTGTTTGGCTAATGAAATGTTATTTAATATTATTAAAGAAAATACGACAAAAGATTTGTAGGAAAAATTAGAAAGTTTGTATACAAAAATTTCTCACAATCCTAATTTTTTTTAAAAAAATTTATATTCCTTGATAATGAAAGAGGGTACAAAAGTGTCAAAACACTTCGATGAATTTAATAATATCATTTGTCAACTTGAAAGTATTGGTGTGAGAATGGATGATGAATGTAAAACGGTTACCTTACTTTCTACTGTGTAAGAATCATATGATATCCTTGTTAGTACATTGAGCTGTAGTAAAGAAGATTCTCTTAATTTGGGCTCGATTTGGAGTGCCCTTCTTACCAATAAATATCGAAAGAAAGCATCGATGAGTTCCAGGATGGATGTCCTTATGGCAAGAGGCTGGTTGGATGAACGATTAGTTCATCAAGACATTCCTCAAATAACCGATCAAAGTTAAGGAGGTCATATGACAAATGTTGTTGGTTTTGTGGCATCCTTTGCCATAAAAAAAAAAAAATTTTGTTGGCAAAGAAAGAGGCAAAGTTCTTCAAATTGTACAATTAGGGAATGGAAGGGCAATGTGAGGCCAACAATGAAGCTAACCAAGTTGAAAAATCAACATCCGATTACATTGAAAAAGAGCTATTGATGGTGGGATGTAATCCCATGTATAATCAAAGTTAGATTCTTGATAATAGAGCGACACATCATAGGTGCTCACATAAATCGTGGTTTGATGCATAAGAGTCATGTGATAGCGGTTTAGCATGAATGAGGAATAATTCAATGAGTAAGATGATTGGAATGGACACGATTCGCATAAAGATGCACGATTGAATGGTTCCAACACTTGAAAATGTGAGGCATGTACCAGATTTTTATAAGAGTTTGATTTCACTTTATTCTCTAGATATAAAAAGCTACAAATTTACTGAGTAAGGCGGAGTGCTCAAAATTTCAAATGGGGCTCTAGTTATGATGAAGACAGTCCGAGAAGAAAACTTGTATAAATTATTAGAGAGCACAATTGTAAGTAAAATGGTAAATTTGGTTATAGAAAAAGATGAAGTTCAAAGGGGGTACATGATTTGGCAATGGAAGATCTTGATAGTACAAAGCATGGTCTTGATAAAGATATTTGGCAAGGTAGATAAATTGAAGATTTGAAACTTTCACAAAGGGATGTGAAGCTGGAAACATCACATGAATTTCTTTTGAGTCAATGTTAAATATTTGGTGAATGAATGGTCAATGTGATTATAGTGTAGAATGCTACTCTAGTACTAGTTATTATTATTGCCATGATTTCTATAAAATTTGTCATTTCACTTGTTTAATAGTTCATTGATTGGCTTGTGTTTAGCCTAAGAAGAAATTGTTGGAATGAAGTGAAATGGGTACTGAAGAATTTAAAAAGTATGGGCAGGTACTGCCAAGGTTTTGAACATAAACAAGGCTTTGTGGGAAGGACTTATGAAAGGGATCTCGATGATATGAGATCAAGCATCGATTGTGCTTGTAAGTGTGTAGAAAATGATTCACATAGGGCAAGTGTGAAGGCAAGATAGTCTCACGAAATCAAGGATGAAGGTATTGAAGAAGGTAGAATTTGCGTAAGAAGAACAAATATCAAAGAAGATGAGCAAGACATGCTCATGGCGGTTATTAGGTTAGAGAGCTTGTGGAATTGGTTTATGTAGGTTCTTTCAAAAAAAAAAAAAAAGGATATGGTTAGCTGTTGGCTACATCAAGGTGGAGATTGTTGGGAGGTGATGCCAAAATCACTCCCATATAATATTTCATCTTTTATGAAAGGTATTTTGGTCACAGAAAATAGGCCTTTTATGGAAACCTATAAAAAGGTAGAGAACTTTTAGGGACTTAAATTGAGGGTTTTTATACAAATCCTTGTACAATTGTGGCTTTGTATTGGGCCAGTTCTACGTTGACGGTGATGAAGAGATGATTCAATTAATGGTGGTATTGTTGTAGGAAATTTCTATTTGAACTTTTTTTCCCATTATATGAGGTAATCTCTATACAACTCCGAACTTGTGGATTTCTTCCATTGATAATGAATGTACCTTTGTCAATTCCCGTAGATGTTAAGTCATTTTGGGTAAACCACATAAACATATTTATTCATTCTACTTTTACTTGTGTTGTAGTTTGATGGTTTCTCCTTTAACTAGTTTTATTAGTTTTTATGTTTTTTCTCAAATATATTTCACACATTATTGTTCTTGGATATTTTATTTGGGTGTTAGAATCATTATTGTAGATTGGTCGCCACATTAAATACGGATTTGGATAATCCCGATTTGCCAGTAGATAATTCATTCCAATTCCTTATTGAACTCTCTCTCTCTTTGTTACGAAGGGTAGGCAAGAAGTTGATGCCTTCATTACAATTATGTATTGAACTCTCTCTCTCTCTCTCTACTTACCCAAAAAAAGAGGCAAGCTTTCTACACTTCCTCTACCCCATAAAACTTCTATACTTCCCTTATCCAACCATCCATTCTAAATGGATGGCTTAGACGACCCCAATCACAATGTTACCCTATATAGTATTTTATTTTTAATTTGTTTTATACAAAACATTTTGACACCAAAATTTGGACATCCGATCCTCTCTTGAACTCACACCGATATATATATATATATATATATATATATATATATATATATATATATATAATTGAGGCAAAATAAGATTATTATGATGAAAGGAATAACAGAAATGTCAATAACAAACCACGATGTGTGTGTGTGATTACCTATTTTTATACTGAATACAAGTTTAAACTGCATTAAATTACATATCAGATGTATACAGAAAGATTACAAAATCATTTGTATATAAGCAAACAAATCTTACATGAACAAATACTTACAGCACAAAGACAATAACTGGAGAATAACTTCCAGCCGTGAGGACAGTATGATGGGAGTTTATGGAAGTTACAGTCACGCATTTATACAGAAAAATATAAAATAAGAGGATAAGAGAGAACCTGGTTTTGGAGCATCAAAAAGATAGGAAAAAACCTGGATAGCATGGAATAGGTTCAAGCTGTGAGGTCAGGACAGCTGCTGTAGAGTGGAGTAATATGGTAGTCGTGGTCTTGAGACCAAGAGAGTAGGGAGATAGAGAGATGAATAAAGCAGAGAGGATTGTGAGTAGGAGAGAGCGGAGAGGGAAGAGAACTCCGAGAGACCTGCTTAAGATGAGGAAGGGTGCTTCCTTATATAGGCGAAGGCTGAGGTAGCTTAGCGAGGAAGGAAGAGGAGGAAAGTGAGTTGATTTGACCAAAAGGGGGAAGAAGAGACGTAAAGCAAAAAAGAAAAAGAAAGATGCTTAAAGAAGCATCTTAAACAGTAATATTTTTGTCGTCTTATGTCGGCAGCACAGTGCCGGGTTTGTCGTATGTGTCGGCAGCCACAGTGTCTGCTTTGTCGTATGTGTCGGTAGCCACAGTGTTTAGTACGGAGGGTATCTTGATACATTAGCTTGAGAATGACATATGGTACGTATAGCATCTTGGTACGGTATTCGGTGTAGCATCTTTATGGTCTTTGACTGAATTCATTGGGGTCTTCTTCTTCTGGGTCTTCGTCTTCTTCTGAGTCTGTTTCTTCCAGTGGGAAATATTTATTTTTGTGCGTTGGTGAGGATTGTACGGTTTCATCCGATGCAATCGGTTTTCTTCCTGCTTCTGCAAAGATTTCCTTCATTTGTTGTTCCAAGGTTTCTTTGGAAGCATTTGGGTTTGATTGGAGCATATTTCGTAAATATGTGGGGAAGTCAAATGAAGTATTGGCTGTATTATGTTCACTTGGACTTGGGTTATATATGGGTTTTTGTGGAGGTATTCTTTTGGGGACTATGATTGTGGGATCCATATTAAAGATGTCCCACCATTTAACTAAAATGGTTTTGCCTAGTCATGGAATATAGGTATGGTCGGCTGTATTATTGACAGAGATTGAGTATTCCCATTTCATGATCCATGGGAGTTGGTACAGTGCAACAAAGTATAAGTGATTGTCTATATTATTATCACTATTATTGAATATCACAAATTGTTCCTGCACTTTTTGGAAAGCAGGAGGTAAAATTGCAGTAGTTGATCCCCAGACTAAGAACTAATTTTTAAACCAGTTGGGGAATCTTTCGAAAATAGGTAAACGGAACTGAATTAAGCCTTGTATTTTAATTTCCATTGGTGTTTGTAATAGTATGCTTTTTAAAACTGATACCAAAACGCGCCAAGATCTACAGTGATTTTTAAGCCATGTATTTTATAAGAGATAAGCAAAGAGCATACTATTATATTTAACTAATTAATGTAATATACGAATATAATTGAGGCAAACTAAGATTATTATGATGAAAGGAATAACATAAATGTCAATAACAAACCACGATGTGTGTGTGTGATTACCTATTTTTATACTGAATACAAGTTTAAACTGCATTAGATTACATATCAGATGTAAACAGAAAGATTACAAAATCATTGGTATATAAGCAAACAGATCTTACATGAACAAATATTTACAGCTTACAAAGACAATAACTGGAGAATAACTTCCAACTGTGAGGACAGTATGATGGCAGTTTATGTAAATGTGTGACTGTAACTTCCATAAACTCCCATCAAACTGTCCTTACAGCTGGAAGTTATTCTCCAGTTATTGTCTTTGTAAGCTGTACGTATTTGTTCATGTAAGATCTGTTTGCTTATATACAAATGATTTTGTAATCTTTCTGTATACATCTGATATGTAATCTAATGCAGTTTAAACTTGTATTCAGTATAAAAATAGGTAATCACACACACATCGTGGTTTGTTATTGGCATTTCTGTTATTCCTTTCACTAGAAGAGACTATTTGATGTCCAAATATCATCAAATTGATCATATCAACATCAAAATGCATGGACATTAGAAAAAAATAGATTTCAAGTTTTGAAAATAGTACACCTTGTAACACATTTTTTTACCATCAATTTTCAAGATTTTTATAGATCTGCTCGATCTAACTATTTTTTAAACTTTAAATTTTATAACTAAAGATGAAAATATAATTTAAGGTTATCACAACACTTTCTGGTATTGAAATTATATTTTTCGACACTAATTGAAGGTGGGCTCAAATTTGATTGTTTAGAGCCTCAGCTCTATACAAACCATACCATATATGTATAGGGAAACACTACGCAACACCTATAGACGAAAATGAACAGCGATTTCGTCTACCCCCATCACCGTCCAAAGTTCATCGTGCCGTCACGATTGTCCGGTAGTGTTTCATTTTTTATTTTTCTTATACAAATCGAAATGATCTGAAATTTGGAGCGTGTATTCATCAAAAATAAGGGAATCTTCAAAAATTATAAAAAACATATTTTACATGAAAAATTTTGACCAAAAACCCTTAAAAAGTTTTGTGGGTATTTTGGTCAATTTATTTTTTACGGATAACTGTTTTTATATTTTTATTAGATACACCTCAATAAGATGTGCAATTCATTCCTATTTGTAGAAAAATAATAATAAATAAAACACTACCGGACAATCGTGACCGCGCAATGATTGGACGGTGATGAAAATAAACGAAATCACTATTCATTTTTCACCTATAGGCGTTGAAAAGCATTTTCCATATATATATATATATATATATAATAACTAAAATATCCCTAAACGTTTCAAAGATATTTTGACCATTGTATTTTATCAAAAGTATTTTTTAATATTTTATTTACATACACCCCATTGAGATGATAGCAAGTACCAAATTTCATATTCATATAGCTAGTAAAAAAAATAATTAAAAAAAAATACTCTGAGACATCAAATCTAGATTAATTGGTTAATGGCTCACTTGATAATAAAAAAAACTAAAAAAAAAAAAAAACTCTCTTCCTCCTACTTGTTAGAAAAGGTAGGCAAGAAGTTGATGCTTCATTCCAATTCCCCATTGAACACTCTCTCTCTCTCTCTCTCTCTCTCTCTCTCTCTCTCTCGCTCTCAGTTGTTACGAAGGGACAAAGCAACAAAAAAAAAAAAAACTTGAATGCCACACTTTTTTTTCTTTTTTTTTTTTTGGGAACATTGACTTGAGTAGCACATTTGAGTGACCTCAATGAACGTTATCCTTCCTAGGTTAGAAGTCGATGCTTCATTTTCATTCTCATTCTCTATTGAAAATTCTCTCCATTGAGCATCTCTCTTTCCCATTCTCTATCGAACACACTCTCTCTCTTGTTTTGAAGGGTGGCAATAGCAAATCTCTCTCCCTTTTAAGGATGGAGATAGCAAATACACTTGAAAAGAACCTTAAAAATATCCTACCCATGCATTCATTGCTTTTTGAGTTTAAAGGGCAGATAGCGTCACGTAGACGGAGCAAGTTACAAATTCTCTCCGAAACAAAAAGCAATCAAAAGAATTCTTCATAAATTTTTGAGAGAGATCATTTATCTTTTGTACATAAAAATCACAATTATTCCCACTTATTAGATATTAAATTAGATGAATTAGAATAAATCACAAAGTCTAACATTTTTGTTTTTGGAGCTTTGTGTCTATTTAAGACATTATTATAACCGCTCATTTTGAAATTTAAAAGACAAGAATCATTGAGACCTCCATATAAAATAGATAAATGGTTTCTTTATAAACCATCCCTGAATTTTTTATTCACTTCAAAAATCATTAGATGAGTAATTAAAAAGGCGCATGATATTGAGCTTGAAGCTCAAAGTGAATATCAAGATGCTATCATTTTCAGCTTGATTTCTTTTTAAGTCATTATTTTTCAGCTTTATATCTCAAATAGTTGACACAAGGCTCAAATGACGACGATCTATTTTTAGCTTTATATAAGTTTGTTTGTGTCTAATTTTTATTTTCTTTTGAGGTTGATAGCCAGGAATAAGAGATAGGTGCAGTTGGCATAGGGATGCATCCATAAGTGTAGAGGTAAAGTGCACCTTCAAATTTTATCATGATATATAATTTTGATGTAAAATGTTCTTAGGATTATCTCAAAATCTATTTTTATATCTAATTATAAAATTTTAAATTTTAAAAATGGTTAAAAACAAGTAGATCTATAAACATATGAAAATATTGAAAATGAAATATGCTGTAAAATGCACTATTTTTGAGACTTAAAATCTTTTTATTTTTCATAATCATACATCTCAATGTTGAGATGATCAATCAAAGGGTTTTTCAACATTAAATCTACATTTTCCGATGGATTTTTGAAGGGCATCCGTAGTTCTACATTATAAGGTACCATCCTTATATAAACTTTTCCATAAGGGATTTGCATATTTAAAAATTTGAGGATGTAAATAAGACAGGCGATGGGAGAGCCGCCAACGAGCCAAATTAGAAGTTTCACTCGAGCAAGTGAAAGGGAAAAATGTTCCATGCCAGCATATAATTAGATATGAAAATAAATTTTGAGGCTGTCACGAATATTTTCAGTACTGAAACAACATCATTCAAAACTATTTGAATGTGCACCTTACTTTGATTGTTTAAGACCTCAGCCTTATACAAACAACAACAAAAAACAGATGTACCTTTCGCATCGGATCTGTTTCCACAAGGATGAACAGAGGACTCAAATTGCACTTCACACCACCAAATCCAACGGCTAAGGGGACACATCATTTTCTAGTCAGAATGGTTTTTTCCTCTACCTGAATATTCTTCTTTTCTTCTATGCATTTTTCAGAAACACAGAACTAGGCTTCGAACAGGGCAGGGACTGAGCCCACTCAGGCCATTCCCAAGTTGGTTCGACTCCTGTCGTACATAAACCATATTTCTTGCAAAAATATTCATTGGATATTTTGAAGACTTGAATAGACTTTGGTTAAACTCTGACAGACTTGGATCATATGGGTCTAGCCCATCCAGAAGTGACAATTCCAAATGACTCGGACATGTGGAGTTTTTAAGCACTGCTTCTATGTCTAATCCCAAGTCCTACTAGGTAATGAGAAAAAAAGGCAAGAAATATGGCCATTGTTTCACTCTACATTTCAGCAGTTTCCAGTAAAAATTCAGTTGTAACTGTTAACACCCATAGTTCAGCTGAAAAGTTCATGTAACTTTGTCCTGAACATGCTACCACTAGCAAACTGGAGACTGAAGTGAGATCTAAGTATTGCACAACTTAAAATTAAAGTTCTCTCTTTAGAAAATAGTCATCTAGTGATGATAAAGGGATCAGGAGGTAACGTCCTAGGAGGTATTCCCACTGTTAACAATTCCCACCCCTCCGCCCATCACACCACCAAAAAAAGAAAGACCAAAAAAAAGGAAAATAATCTTCTAGTGATTTTTAGGTGGTTCCCAAAATATCAGATCTCAGGTGAGTCTTTTGCTCGAGGGAGTAGGTGTACAGTATATGCTCCCGCAGGAGCGAGTTATTATCATCTCTTAAATAGAAGCACATTTTCTAAGTCACTTCAGTTAAGAAGATTAAAAGTTCGCATAAAAACTAAGTTCCCATTTTATGAACAAATTTTACGGATTGGGGTCTTGTTTATGGATTATGTACTAGAGCTAAGGTAGCAGAGATCGAAACATGATGATTAGGAGCCCGATTCTGATCAAGACAGTGGGTGGTTGATTCTGGTTTGACAGATACAGATTTGTGCTGATTCCCCTGGTTTTCGACTTCTTTTTTTTTTTTTTTTTTCCCTTTTGTAATATATAGTGCCATCCAACTCAGGAATTGCCTAAGTTGGACAGCGCATCAGAATCATATCTCTAGCAATTCAGCGCCCAATTCAGATTTTTAAAATGTTGACCAATAGTTAAAATGTTGATCAATAGTAACGGAGTTACACAAGAGAATAGCGGTCCAAAAACGGGTGTGGACTTCTGCACAACACAACCTATAAACTATGAAAAACACCAAACAATCTGTACATCTGTCGACAACCACATAGCAGAAAATCTTTTCTTTGTTTGTGGTGAGCTTATACCAATAAAATTTACAGAAATGCCGAGTGAAATAAAAAATGAAAAAGCAATAATATGCAAGCAATTGAATATAGTAATAATCACAGAAGAAAAGAGAATGACAGGTTTCCATAAGTTGTTCAAAACGTTACATAATACCGAATCAATGCCACAAGCCCAAAACAGATAGCAGAATGGTATAATCAAATAGAATTTACTGGAAATTAAGAGCTAAAGAAAATCAAACAAATTGATAAAAGTGCTACAATAGTAGTACTAGAGTAATAAGGGATAAGAAAACAAGGTTTTGAAGAGGTGCAGACTCAGGAAAAGTGACTCCTAAACTGACACAAACGCCAAAAAATCACAGTTACTATATGGCAAATATAACATACAAATTACAAAAACACAATATACGAAATTTAAAATTACTAGAGCACCTGTAGTTGTAGCAGCAACCCTGGCAGTAAAAATAACAGAAATAGCAGCAGCAAGTGATGAATAGCATTTGAGAAGCATAATTGAAACCTTATATCACAAACTGCCAACCAACTGAGAGAAGCAGTGATAAATTGTAAATTTTATACTTATATCCCAACATAACTTAATAACTTATTGCAGTTAAAAATTGCAAATCATTGAGCTGAAAAGGAATAAGATATTGCGTAAATCACATATATCACAATGGAGAAGTACCAGTTATTTTAGGTAACCATCTCGCCGATCCTGCTCCTCAGTTGCTTTGTTGGCAGCGTGTACAGATTAGAACCACAAAAAAGCCTACATTGATATTTCAATTTAGAGGATGAAGAAAACCTACATTGCTATTTAATCTAGAGGGAAAAATAGTATGAAACCTGGAGAATTAAAAATGTCAAATAGATAGACGTACAGAAGTGGGTACACACCAGTTATGGCGAAGAATCCTAGCAGAGGAGCATAAAATATGCTATCTGAATCGATTACTCCAAAACCCGGCCTTTGATTGGCATATTCAAAGACAACCAATCTGTAGCCATGTCAAAATAAAAATTTAATTTAGCATGTGAGATCTGAACTGAAATCAGCACTGAAGTCTCTCCCTCACTCCCTCCCTCCTCCCTCCCTCCTCATGTGTGTGCACGCGTTTGTCTGTGTGTGTGGATGCACACAAGGAATTTGCGGAGATTGTTTGGTCAATAAACGTTCTTAGTCAGATTTTGGCTAGGTGACGACAATGAAAGGCCAATCTGGTTATATCTTCTAGTGTAAGAAACTTATCACATCAGATAGTTCCTATAAATGTTTTTATAATTGCCACAGGCCAAGAACTGGCTGCTGCCCCAAGATGAGTTACTTGGGCAAGTCTGAGTGGACTCGCCCGAGCAATGTACACCATGGAAAATGGTCAAAAAATAAAAAAATCATTAAAAATAATAAAGAATAGCAAAAATTAAAATAAGTAATAAAAATCATTGAAGCACTATAGAAGAGGAAAAAAATATATAAAAGCTGCATTATTCGAAAATAGAATGTATACCCTGAATATTTCAGAAAAATCAAGAAAAGGATAAATAAAAATTGGATCATGTAATAAGAAAAGTTACCAAATCATCCAAAAACATATTTCTACATATTTTTTATCTTTTAACATTATTTTATATTTTTTACTTTTTTTTTTGGCTCCTGGTGAGTTGGGCACCCCAATTCGCCTCGCTCTATGGGCGAGGCCAAGTAACTCGCCGGAGTCCACTCTTAAAATGCTGGTTCCTGTAGTTAAAAATCCATGATGAAATAATAACAGTACTAAGAGTATAGAACTCTTAATCAAGAATGGCCATAGTTGAAGTAAGAATGTCACTTTTTTATTAAAATTATAATCCATTCACCAGTAATTTGAAAAGAAAACCACTTTGGACAAAATAAAACCATAACACTTTGTTCAGATTGCTAGTTAGCTAAATCAGTAAAATACCGCTGCAATGGCAGTTATGGCAGAGTCAAGAAGATAGGCATAAAAGGGAATCTCAAAGGTGGTTGAGAACCATCAGCTTTTCCATCATCACGGGCCCAAGGAGGAGGCTCATCCGAATCAGGCCTTGCCCAAAATGGGATCGTTTCATCTGTCTGACTTGGTTTCACTGAACCTTCAGCGGCTGCGATTACTCTAAACATGAGAGCCTTTTTGCCCACTTGGCATGAAGAGCGTTTGCTTATTTTCTTTAGAAGACCATACACATTTGATGGCTTTATCAGTAAGATCAGATGCAATGGATCGCAATTCCTTAGTGCATGAAGCACTAGATGTGAACAACATTAAGATAAAGAGAGCCATTTACCCCTCCTCCCATTCTCACCCTTCAGTGACTCCACATAAACAGACCCAATATAGCTGCAAAGAAATATATAGAAACGAAACTCTCAAAATACATATAAAGGAAAACTAAAATAAGCCTAAATTTTGGCCGATATGCTGGGATTAAAAGTTACCAAAGATAAAAATATAGTTCTTTTCTTTTTTGTTAAGGCGACTATATCATTAGTTTAAAGATCGACTGAAAGACTTAACTCTCCCAACCCCCCTCCAAAAATAAATAAATAAATACAAGCATGATTCTTTTTTCCGCATAGCAGCAGGAGATTTATTAAATCATCTCGAAAAAGTAAAACAGGCAAAGAAGAAATCGAAAAGGCCACAAACTTAGCGAGACTTTAGTCATCATGGCAGTATAAAGATCTCATTTTTCAATCATATCATTCTTACAGTTTGAACTTGGAAGGACAGTACTGAACAACGCACAAAATCTCAAAATGAATACACAAAATGCGTACTCCCACACTGCTTGACTAATCTTTTTTGATAAATAATGTTTCATTCATTGAATATAAAGTATATATGAAGTCATACTCCACTACTCCAGGAGAGGCCTGCCGAGGTTTTGAGTCTGATAGCCAAGTGTAAGGAGGGGAGAGAAGCCATCGAGAAGTGTGAAGGTTGTGTTGGAATTTTGGTTAGGGTTTTGAGGGAGAGGAGATCGAGGAGTAAGCAGCATGCCCTAGCGACTTTGGCGAGTCTTTGAGAGCACAACACAGGTATGGCTTGGGAGGCAAGAAGGGAAGGGGCTATCTGTTGTGGGGCTGAGATGGTAAAGGATAAGAATGTGAAGATTCGGAAGAATGAGATGAGGCTGGTTAGGGCTTTGGAGAAGGGTTCTGATTCATTTGACTTGATGAATGAATGAAGGAATTTAGGATTTCATCCCTTTTATCTACGTTCTCCATTAAAATTCAATGGTACTTCATAGGGGCTAGTTTTTGCACTCGTGATTTTAGTAAGCTCATCCATCCCGTACAATTCGGAGTTGTGCCACCTATCGTTAAATTCGGATTTTCAAAATCCAAAAATTATAAATTTTCAATCTTTCAAAAACCTGAAAAGGGCAAATCCATCTTTTTTTTTAAAAAAAGTGTTATAAAGTTGAAAAAACGGGTATAGATGTAATAACGGTAACTTTGAGATAATCTCGTAATAACGAAAAATATAATGTATATATACATTATTTTACCTAAAATTTTACACTAAAAAATTGATTCAAATCAAGTAGATCTATAAACAAATGAAAATATTGAAAATGGACGGTCCACATAATGTGTTGCAAGATGCACTATTTTTTCAAGTCCAAATTTTTTTTCTTTTTCATATACATATCAAATCCAAATATGGCTATTTGATGTTAGATACATTGTAAAATGAAACAATAAGCTATTAGATGTATGATACATGGAGCTAGAGACAACTTTGGGGAAAACAAACATAGTAGAAATTTGCGGTAAAATATAGGTACTTATCGACCAAAGAATAATTTAAATAATTCTACATATGTAAAAAAAAAACCAATAATCAAATATCCTTACAATGGACATTTCACCGAGGATTGGTTGGAGACTCTGCTAAAGTTCACCATCATCACCATCATCATCAACGCTTTTATTCCCTATGCAGACTTTTCAATTGAAGGAACAAAACCTGCCATACTCATTTCATTGTTCAAATTTCTCATCAAATTGTAAATATCATTTGAGCATTGGTTTGACAAGGCTCCTGCAACAAATTCCTTAAACTCCCCCTTCACTTCAATCCAACTACACCCAGTTGCTTTTCTCAACCCACTTTCATTTAACCTCTTTCTAATTTTTCCCTTATCTTCCCATTTTCCCTTAGCTGCATAAATATTTGACAACAAAATATAAGCTCCTTCTCTCTCAGGTTCGATCTCCATAACCTTCTCAGCTGCCATGGCTCCAAGCTCAATCTCCCCATGTATCATACAAGCCCCAAGAAAAGCCTCCCAAGCCGCTCCTTCCTTCTCTATTGACATGATCTTGATAAAGCTCTCAGCCTCTCTTAACCTTCCTGCTCGACCCAACATATCGACCACGCAGGAATGATGTTCAGTTCTTGGTCTTATGCCATAAAAATCAGTCATGGTTTTGAAAACCATAAGCCCTTCTTTAACCAATCCACCATGGCTGCAAGCTGAGAGAAGACCCAAAAAGGTTATCTCATCAGGTCTCATTCCTTCTCTCTCCATTCTTTTGAACAAACTCAATGCTTCTTTGGATTTTCCATGCTGAGAAAACGCCCCTATCATCACAGTGAATGAGACCACATCCCTGTAATTCAGGGTTTGAAACAATAGATGAGCCTCTAGTAAACTTCCACACTTTGAATATGAATCAATCAGAGCATTTGCCACTAAAACATCTGACACGAATCCTAATTTGAGGATTCGAGCATGAACTTGTTGGCTTTGTTGTAAGGTGGCGAGGCCACCATAGGCAGGGAGAACACTAGCTAATGTGAACTGGTTTTCTCGCATCCCTTCTCTCTGCATCCCCTGATAAAACCTCACAGCTTCATGGTTTAAATCATTTTGAGCAAACCCAGCGATCATGGCCGTCCAAGAAATAAGATTTGGAGCTTGCATTCTAGCAAAGAGTTTACTGGAACTGCCCATTTTCTTACTCTTAGAATACATGGTCAATAATGCATTTACAACTGGGGTTTTGAAAGCTAAGCCTTCTTTTATCAGGCATCCATGGAGCTGATCTCCAACTTCATGTCCCCCGGAAAATGCCCCAAGTATACTGGTTAGGGTGAAGCCATCAGGTTTTAGGCCCTCTCTCCTCATTTGAGAGAAGGTTTCAATGGCTTCTTCATCACAAGAGTTCTCTATGTAAGCATTGATCATTACATTCCAAGAAACCAAGTCTACTTTAGAGATATCTGCAAAGGCCTGCCTTGCTTCACCAATCTCTCGAAGTTTCGAATAGCCATCGATCAATGAACTACCTACAAAACCATCTGAATTAAGACCACGCTTTAGGGCTTCAACGTGAATTTGCGTTAAAGGGTTCACACTAGAAAGAGAATTGCAGGCCTTGAAAAGCAAGGTCAGAGTGATGGAATTAGGGATCAGACCAGCTTCTTTCATCATAGAATACATAGAAAAGACCCTGTTGTGGAACCTGTGATTGAGATAAGCCGAAATAATTGTATTGAAAGAGATTGTATCTCTCTCTAACATATTCTCAAAGACTCTTGATGCATAATTGAGATGCCCACATTGACTATACATGTTGTTGAGTTTGTTCCATAGTGATATACAGCTGATAGAAACCAGCTTTATCATGTGAGAGTGGTGCGCTAGACCCCTTCTTAGGTTTCTTTCACTAGTGCAAGCTTGCAAGGATTCACTGAGTCTATTTGATTCGATTCGAAACATGGGTTCGATATAGTTGGGCTTCCTTTGCCATTGATCTCTTGGGCTGCTTTCTTTAATAACTCCCTCCATTTCTTGAAACTGGTTTTGCAGGAGAAGAGAGAAGAGGATCACATGGGTGAGTTTGAATTTTGCTAAAACTTAAAATTATTGAAGTTGGTGTTCATAGAATTGGCTTTCCTTCCACACTGGCTTTGGTCGGTTGCTTTGAGTGACAAATCCCTCCAATTTTGAACTTGGTTTTTTCAAGATGTCTTATTTGTTTTCTAGTTTTAAACTCAAATTTTGAGGTTATAAGAGAAGATCGTTTCTTTCTTCTTTTCAAAAAGATGATTCAAGGCTCGTGTTTAGTGTTCATGACAAAACGCCGAAACAACTATTATTGCAAATTCTTTTGCTATTCAAAATGGTGTGACCACATTTCATTGAAATTGGACTGCTGTGAATATCAAAGCACATTATCTGGACCATCCAATTTCAAGATTTTCATGTGTCTATAGATCTACTTGATTTGAACCATTTTTAGAATTAAAATTTTATAATTAGAGATGAAAATAGATTCTTAAGCCATCCTAAGAATTTTTTATATCAAAATTATATTTATGATAAAATTCAGAGGTGCACCTTAATTTCATTGTTTAAGGTTCCAACCTTTTACAAATCACACCCAAAAACTAATTCATTTCACTTCATTTTAACAAGCTACAAGGACAAGAAAATATCAAGTTAAAATGAAGCAAAAAAGAAATTGGAAATATTTACAAAGCAATGTAGTAAATGAAGGAGATCCATGAGAAAAGATGGAAAAAATTAGAAAAAAATGTTTTGATCCTTAGACCTATATAATTACATTACGAATTTCAATGCATGATCAAGTAATGCTCCAACTCAAAAATTAGAAAAAACTCAGTAAAAAATGAAAGCACACTCCGTAAATACCATATAACTCATGAAAGTTGTACTAGAAGAGTAAGCATCAAAGAGCCATCTCAAATCTCTCTCATTACATAACAAACAACATCAAATTCATGAAAACCGAGATCGCAAGAGAAAAGAGCATAGACCCACCTCAAAACCAGTATTTCCTCTCTTATCACTCTAGAGAGAGAAAGAAAGCCCCATGAAACAATGACTCGAGGAACTTTGGTCAATAGAAATGACATCTCGTTATTCAAGTATTTTCGCAAGATAATGAAAATTAATAATACAATATCCCCATTTGTTTTGAAAACCTAAAAGAATTATTTATAATACTCGTAGTCACTTTTTAACCTTTTTTATTATTTAAATGCAAGATCCAACCGATCCACAAATCAGGATAGCTGATTTACCAATTTGGATCAGTTTTCTAGATGGCTGGTTTGGGTAGACAATCTTGGTTATCAAGGACGGGAGAAAAGGAAGAGTTTGTGTAGGAAGAAGGCATTGATGAACGAGATGTAGAAAGATTGATTAACAAAGATTTTGGTTATGCTTCTGATGTGTTGATTCACAAAATGCCAAGTAAAAGTTTTTTATGAAAGAATGTGGTTCCACATTATTGTTCACAGCAATTCAATTTCGATGAAGTGTGGTCACACCATTTTGAATAGCAAAAGAATTTGAAATGTTAGTTGTTTCAACATTTTGTCATGAACACTAAACACGAGCCTTGAATCATCTTTTTGAAAATGAAGAAAAGAAAGATCTTCTCTTATAACATCAAATTTTGAGTTCAAAATTAGAAAATAAATAAGAGATCCAAAAAAACCAAGTTCAAAATTGAAGGGATTTGTTACGCAAAGCAACCCAAAAAAGCCAATGTGGAAGGAAAGCCAATTCTATGAACCCCAACTTCAATAATTTTAAGTTTTAGCAAATTTCAACACCCATGTGATCCTCTTCTCTTTTCTCCTACGGAACCAGTTTCAAAAAATAGAGGGAGCTATTAAAGAAAGCAGTCCAAGAGATCAATGGCAAAGGAAGCCCAACCATATCGAACCCATGTTTTGAATCGAAGCAAATAGGCTCAGTGAATCCTTGCAAGCTTGCACTAGTGAAAGAAACCTAAGAAGGGGTCTAGCTCACCACTTTCACATGATAAAGCTGGTTTCTATCAGTGGTATATCACTATGGAACAAGCTCATCAACATGTGCAGTCACTGTGGGCATTTCAATTATGCATCAAAAGTCTTTGAGAATATGTTAGAGAGAGATACAATCTCTTTCAATACAATTATTTCGGCTTATCTTAATCACAAGTTCTGTAATTTCATCACTCTGACCTTGCTTTTAAGGGCATGTAATTCTTCCTCTAGTGTGAACCCTCTAACGCAAAGCCATGAAGCCCTAAAGCTTGGTCTTAATTCAAATGGCTTTGGGGTAGTTCATTTATCAATGGCTATTCGAAACTTCGAGAGATTGGTGAAGCAAGGCAGGCCTTTGCAGATATCTCTAAAATAGACTTGGTTTCTTGGAATGTAATGATCAGTGCTTACATAGAGAACTCTTGTGATGAAGAAACCATTGAAGCCTTCTCTCAAATGAGGAGAGAAGGCCTAAAACTTGATGGATTCACCATAACCAGTATACTTGGGGCATTTTCAAGGGGACATGAAGTTGGAGATTAGCTCCATGGATGCCTGATAAAAGAAGGCGTAGCTTTCAAAACCCCAATTGTAAATGCACTTCTGACCATGTATTCTTAGAGTTAGTAAATGGGCAGTGCCAGTAAACTCTTGGCTAGAAAGCAAGCCCCAAATCTTATTTTTTACCCCCATGATCGTTGGATTTGGTCAAAATGACTTGAACCATGAAGTTGTGAGGTTATATTAGGAGATACAGAGAGAAGAGATGCAAGAGAACGAGTTCACATTTGCTAGTGTTCTCCCTGCCTATGGTGGCCTCGCCACCCTACAACAAAGCCAACAAGTTCATGCTCGAATCCTCAAATTAGGGTTCGTGTCCGATGTTTTAGTGGCAAATATTTTGATTGATTCATACTCAAAGTGTGGAAGCTTACTAGAGGCTCATCTATTGTTTCAAACCATGAATTACAGGGATGTGGTATGATTTACTAAGATTAGAGGGGCGTTTTCTCAAGATGGGAAACCCAAAGAAACATTGAGTTTGTTCAAAAGAATGGAGAGAGAAGGAATGCCACTTGATAAGATAACCTTTTTGGGTCTTCTCTCAGCTTGCAGCCATGGTAGATTAGTTAAAGAAGGGCTTATGGTTTTCAAAACCATGATTGAGTTTTATGGCATAAAACCAAGAACTAAGCATCATTCCTGTGTGGTCGATATGTTGGGTCAAGCAGGAAGGTTAAGAGAGGCTGAGAGTTTTATTAAAAACATGTTGATAGAGAAGGAAGGAGCAGTTTGGGAGGCTTTTCTTGGGGCTTGTATGATACATGGGGAGATGGAGGTTGGAGCCATGGCCGTTGAGAAGGTTATGGAGATTGAACCATAAAGAGTATGAGCTTATATTTTGTTGTCAAATATTTATGTAGATAAAGGGAAATGGGAAGATAAGCGAAAGATTAAAAAGAGGTTAAATGAAAGTGGGTTGAGAAAAGCAACTTGGTGCAGTTGGATTTAAGTGAAGGGGGAGTTTAAGGAATTTGTTGCAGGAGCCTTGTCAAACCAATGCTCCGATGATATTTACAATTTGATGTGAAATTTGAACAATGAAATGAGAAGTGCAGGTTATGTTCCTTCAATTGAAAAGTATGCACAAAGAAAAAAAAGTTGTCAGGGAAAGGCATGATGATGATGATGAACTTTAGCATAGCCTCCAGACATGCCAATCGAAAAGGATATTTAATTTTTTTTTTTTTTACGTATGTAAAATTATCGAAATTATTTGTTGGTCCATAAGTTTCTATATTTTATCACAAATTTCTACTACTTGTTTTCTTTTTCTCCCCAAAGTTGCCTCCATTTCAATGTATCTAACATCGAATAGCTCATTGTTCAATTTACTTATGTTTAAGAAATTCGTGAGGCTGTTCAAATCACGTCCAAATTGAAATTGAATTTGTAGAGTAATATTGCAGTAATATATGTTGTTTATTTTATTTGGATAGAGTAGATTTGACATTGTTATAAAAGATGTGCTATTTTTTGACAATGTCTTATAAGGCAATCAACACCGTCCAACTAAAATAAACGGTGTAAAATATTGCAATCTTACTTCTACAAATAAAGTTGTAATCTTATATAAACCACATCCTTGAGATGTTAAAAAAATGCAGCGCCTCCACAAGTATCTTCACTTGCAAACACTTAAGACACCATGTCCGTGTCTAGACAACATAGGATGAAGGTTTGCCCTGGGTTTAATGGACATGTTTTCCATGCGGGTAAACTCACAAGCTTGCACACCGACAATGTCGAACTTAAGGCCAAGCATGACACATGTCCATACTTCAAGACAAGTTATTTTAAAATAGATAAATTTACCAAATTACCCTTAAAGATGAATAATTTTTATATATTTCGATTTAATTTCAAAATACAATTTGGTCTCAAGTTTGTATGGTCTTCCACTACACCAAATACATCTAACCGTAATAAATACAACCTATTAAGCTGAAGTGCTCAGCACTTGATACACCGGGTCCATATCTAGGTAAATTAGGACAAAAGTCTGCCCTAGGTGGTTTATTGGACATGGTTTCTACGCGGCCAAGCCCACAAACCAGTACACCATCTACACAGTCCAACTTATTGTGACAGTATAGATCACATGGCACGGTGCAAACTATAGCATCCAACTAAGTTGGACGGATGAGATGCCAAGGAAGCTTCCAGCTACCCCGCATGAGACAATTTACGGGGAGACAATAAGTCGGGTCTGGGTTACGGGATGGCAACGGGTTGGGTTGGCTCCAGGTCCAGACCTAGCCCGTCCAAAAAAATTAGACCCAGACACGGATCAGGTTGGGTAGGGACCATTTTTACCCCACATTATTTATCCGGTTTTCTATTCCTTGCTATGTGCGCGTGAAAGGTACACTTCAATTAAGTTCAACCACACAAGGAAAGGGGCTGGGTCTAGTTGGTAGCACCCCCATACCTAGTTACCATGTTGTAGTTTCCAATTCTACCGACACCACCCACTCACAACTTCAAAAAAGCTAAATCCCTAATCTATATGAAAAAACCAGTAGGGGTATGTCTTCCCCACTGAATTACCCAACAAACAAAAAAAAAAAGTTCAACCATGCACCACCTCACTAGAAGGACAGTTAGAAACTGTGACACGTGTTTGTGCGAAGCAATCAATACCGTCCATCCCTACCACATGAAGTGTATGATGAATGCAGTCGTTAATGTTCTATTGCAGGGATTGACGATCTATAGTGCTCCACGATTATTAACAGTATGATCAGTCCTTGAAATTCCAAATTTACCCCTTTCATGGAGAATAAAAATGAGAGAAAGAGCAATTTTTTATTAAAAAATTGCATTTTTCTAACAATTAAGAGAAAAAAAAGTCTAGGAAAAAGGCATTCCTAGGAGAAATGCAATTTCCAGTTTCCAGGAGGTAAATTTATTTATTTATTTGAACATTTATTAGGAGGTAAATTTATTCCAAAAAAAGTAAAACTAAGAAGATAAAATATGATATCTAAGAAAACCATAAAGAAGGAATAACCAGATGAATAAAACTAAAAAAATATTATTTAGAGATTCATTATTTTAAATTATGATATTTGATACAATGTTTAAGAGCTTCATACAAGAGTAAATTACGAGAAATAAATTATGAATCTAAGATGAATTAGTTTAGAATCCAGATAATGAAGAAACAGAAACAAAATTATTGCGAGAAGTTAGCCTGTTAGAATCAGCAAAATTCCATAAAAATATATGAGAATCGCAGTATTAAAGTATTTGAAGTCTTTATTTTTGGGGGTAATTGCTACTTATATTCCTTTGTAATCAAACATATTGCATAAATTAGATAAATTGACGGTTATTATGAGATGTAAATGAATTTTTCAAAAAAAGTTATGAAATGCAACTGAAGTTATCGATCTCTGGGGGCAATCTACAGAGATCTAAAACTCAACAAACTGAAAAAGAGAAATGAATAATACGAAAAAAAAAACAGTAATTCAATATAAACACGCTAAAACCTAACCGAAAACATTCAAACTCAAAAGAAAAACCAATTATCAATCGATACATTTTGATGTGGACCAGTGACAGGTGCAATAGGAAAAAGAGAATGAAAAACTCCACTTACTTTCACAGTTAAATTGAAAAAGGAAAACTGAGAAATATCAGGAAACAGCCAAAGATAACCGGTGATATTTTTGAGCAAACAGTTCATTTGTGTACCTTGGAGTTCTGGTTTTCCCTCGACTTCACTGTCTTCGCTCTATCAGAAAACCCTGACCCTAGAGCGATGAAGTTATCAGATAAACCCTTGAAAAAAACAGAGAGAAATGAAAATGGAACCAAAAAAAATTCCGAAAAAGCCTTTCATTTGATTTTTGACCGTTGATCGAGTATTATAGGCTGGTTTTAACTACACATATCCAGGGTTCGGGAAATCTGAACCGTTGAATGGGAAGGACGAATCCGTTTGATGTAATCGCCGCACAATATTCTGACGCTTATCTCACAAGCGATCGACACCGTCCGGTCCACCAGTTTCGATATACGGCGCTGTTTTTTTCGACCTCACAGTGTTCTCCCGCGGGATCATTTTTCTACAGCATAAAACTTAGATACTTCCCCTTATCCAATCATCTATTTGGAATGGAGGGGTAAGATTGCCCCAAGTACAATGTCGTTTCCACACTATTTTATTTTTAATTTTTTTTGATAAATTATTTTGATGCCAAATTTTGGACATCTAATCCTCTATTAAACTTGCACCATCAAAAAATGTAAAACAAATATTTTCAATAAAATAAAATGACCAAAATACTCTTGAAAGTTTCAAAGGGTATTTTAGTTATTATATTTTATCAAAAAAATATTTTTAATAGTTTTTATAGGTGCGCCCCAATGAGAAGATGAAATGTACCAAATTTCATATTCATACAATTTTTATTAAAAAAACTAAAAATAAAATACTTTGAGACGTCGGATCTAAGATGAAACGGTGAGCGGTTCTCTTGATCAAAATTGGACAACTGGATGTTCTATGCTGTAAGGGAAGTATAGAAATCTTTCCCCATATTATATACTTGTTGTTTTAAGCAAGAACAGTTGTTTTATGCTGGCTGGACTGCATTTGTACAATATGAGGTTATGAAGTATAAAGCATCCATCTTAAAAATGGATGCAAATAGGTGGTCCACGTAAAAACAAATTGAAACTAGCTGTCCAAATGTTTTTTTAACAAAATTATTAGTGGGAAAATTATGCAAATATATGATATATTTACTGTTATTACAAAAATTAAATTTAGTTTTGTTATTATAGATATCTCAGTTTTTTAAACTTCATAACATTTTTTTTTTAAAAAAAAAAGACAAAACTTCCAATTTTCGATTTTTGAAAAATCGAAATATTTAAACCGAAAACTCAATCTCAATTTCTAAAAAACTAGCTGAAATTAGTCATTGGTTTTCGGTTTTTCAAAAACCGAAAATGCCAAGTATGTGATGTATATTGTATATACAAAGGATGAAATTTTATAAAACCTATGAAAACAAAATAAAGCCTCACATAAAGCATTTTCATCAACGGAATCTCCATGATGGCTCTAAAGTTAATTTCCAACATCGATAATAAAATTAGAAACTCTTATGTATAGATCGTACGGATATATGAACACTTATTTTTAGGGCGATATGGATGGTCTAGATATTTTGTTACAATATACACTATTTTCAAAGCTTGGAATCCTATTTTATTTGTCACAAGCATAATGTTTAATGTTTAAGCCGATATGATCGATGTAAAGGTTTTCAACGCTTAAACTGCCATTTTGATGAGTTATGAGGTGATGTTTTACTTAGTTTGATAGTGATACAGCCCTGTCAAACCATTTTCCTATAAGAAATAGACAATGTATTTCTATCAAAAAAAAAAAACAAATGGACAATGTATGTACGGAAGACTTTTCCAACTTAACAAAGAAAAAATAAATAGAAAGATGCCCTTTTGAGGATGAATTGAGTGATTTAACTACTACAATGTATTTGATATTGAGGGGTTATCTACAAAAAGATCATTTATCTTAAAAAGTTTATGTAAGGTTGCAACTTTAAAATATAGAAATAAGATGCACTTCAAAAATCCATCATAAAAGGTTGATTTGATGTTTGAAAACCCCCTAATTGATCATCTCGACATCAAGATGTATGACAATGAAAAGGAAAAAAGATTATGAGTCCTAAAAATAGTGTATCTTGCAATATGTTATCATGACTACCCATTTTCAAGATTTTCAAATGTTTTATAGATTTACTTGATTTAAACTATTTTTGAAGTTTAAGATTTTACAATTAGTAGATTCTCATCCTAATAATTTTTTATATCAAAATTATACATATGATAAAATTTGGAGGTGCGCCTTAATTTGATTATTTAAAGTTGCAACTTTATACAAACCACACCCTTTATCTTGTGTGCATGGAGATCATAATATTTCCCACCCATTAGATGTCAAATTGGGGTAAGGAAGTATGTGAATTTGTTTTGGAACATTATGTTTATTCAATAACACTTTTACAACTACCAATTTTGAAATTTAAGGGATAAGAATGATTGTGACCTCTATATACAAAGATAAACAATCTCTTTGTATACAATCACTTGAAGGAGCAAAAAATAACCCTCATTTTCAATAAAAGTAGGAGGAAAATCAAGAAGATTCACCCCATTGTAACAAACAAATTTGACCACCACATTTGAACTCTCTTTCCTCTCTTCTCCCCATACCGTCCCCCCCCCCCTCCCCTTCCTCCCTCCACCACCCTAATTCCCTATTAAACTCTCTTTCTAAATGTTTCCCCTAGTCTCCCTTTGTCAAAATTCAAATCGGGTGATTGTAAGTATGTTATTGATTATACTCAAAGCTTAAAAAAAAATTATTGAATTTTATAACACACCCCAAGTTATTCAATTTGATATCCAATAACTAAAAATGATTGTGACCCCTTTGTAACAATAATAAATGCTCTCATGGTATATAATCCCTTTAGTAGTTGAGACTTTTAATTTGTGGTAGTTCAATAGTAGGAATTGAATTTAAGATAAAAAATTGGGTCTCTTCATTATTTTAATTTTTTCCATAATGAGAGAGAAAATTATAAACAATTTACTAGTAGGGTGGGAAGGAATAGGGTGGCAATAGACCTAACCAGACTCGAGACCCAACAGGTAGACCCAACACTAAGTCCAGGTATGGGGTCGCATCCAAAACCTGGAGCCAAATACTATTCGAATCTAGGTATAGCCAAATGGGTCCCAAATAATATGAGTATATGTCATGCGGCTATTCAATCTAAATGTTTCCAACGTCTATTTCTTAGGAATTTTAAAGTATTATATAAAACAAAGGAAAATTTTGTATAGAACCCTAATACGTCATATTATTTCATGGTAGATCTTCATTCCATTTTTCTTTCAATCAGCATAAAGAAACCCCTAAAGATTTTACTGTACCCTCTCATTTCTTATCTCCCTATTTTATTGACTTTTGACCATAAAAATTAACTCTAACAAATCTTTTTATACCATTTTAACTCAAAAACTTTTTAAACGATTTTCTCCTTTCCACTCATTAAAAAACATTCGTGGGTTGAAATGGTATAAAAAAATTTATTGGGGTTAATTTTTATGATCAAAAGTCAATAAATGAAGGAGATAAGAAATAACGGGATACGGTGAAATCTTTAAGCGTTTCGTTATGCCGCTAGAAAGAAAAACGGAAAGATGATCTACTATGAAATAATATGAGGAATTATGGTTCTATACGAAATTTTTCCATAAAACACTAAGGAATGTGGGTATATACGGGAATTCATAAATGTTACGCAATACGATAAATGTTGCCAACAATATGGATATATGATGATGATAAATAAATAAAAAGAAAGAAAAAAAAAAACTCAGACATAAGGTGGCAACGGATTCGATCAAACCCAAGACCCGACAGGTTCAGGTATGATCCAGATTTTTTACCCAAAAGACCCGGTCCTGGTCTGGGTTTCAAATCTAAACCCAAATATCATTTAGGCCCTGGCCGGACCCAAACCGTTGCCATCCCTAGAGGAGAATAGTCCCTGCTTCCCCAGGGTACCATCAAGGAAATTGGTCTGCCAAAAGTACTGTGTTAAGTACTCTCTCGTTCGTTATGAAGGGCGGCAGTAGTAAATCTCGCTGCCTCTGAGGGGAGGGACAAAGTGACAAATAAACGTGAATACCACATGAGTGAACCTAATGAGCTTTATCCTTTTTTAGGCTACAAGTTGATGCCTCATTCCCATTCTCTATTAAAAACTCTCTCTCTCTCTCTCTCTCTCTCTTACTTAAGGGTTTCAATAGCAAACGTAAGATTCAATAGATAAAAAAGTCACATCCATCATTCAAATTTTTTTATTTTGGACATTGTGGTCAAGCAGTGGCACAATTTCAACCACCCGATTTCAAATCTACCGATCAATGATGACTACGAGCTCCCTATATCAAGAGTAATTTGTCTCTTTGTATACATTTCCTAATAATATTCTTCATATGCAGTCATTGTTTTTAGAGTTTTAAGAGCGGATAGCATCACGTAGCGGTGCGAGTTATAAATCTCTCGGAAACAAAAGGCCTCCTTGTATAAAAGATTTATTCACTTTAAAACTCAAGTAAGAAAGGCATATGATATTAAGCTTGTAGCTTAAAGTGAATCTCGAAATGCTATCATTTTTAGCTTTGATTTCTTTTATAATTATCTTCTTCAGCGGTCTAAGAAGGATGAGGATTTGAACTTTTCATTAACCCATCGCAATCCCAGGTAAAAAACGTGGCTTGTATTCGGTAGGCAGCCAACGTAAAACCTTGCAAAAATTTTGCATGAATCCAGAATAGAGCAAAATGGTGGATCCGGATTCTTGCAGCTGACCCCAAGTCATTGGGAAAGGGAAAGTATACAATGAGACCATTTACCTTTAATACAAAGTGGTCATAATTAAACTTGACCATTGAAATTGAATAGTTGTACTTATTCCATTGACCAAACTCGAACTTCAAAATAAATTTTCTCGCATTTTATTACACACCCAAACTATCAGATTTCACATCAGATAATTGCAAGTAATTGTAACCTCCTCGTATCAAATGTAAATGATCTCATAATATACAATCCCTTAGGAAAAAAACTTTGATAATAGATGGTATCTTCTTCAGATTTATATCTCAAATAGTGGCATAAAACTCCAATGATGATGATCTTTTTTAGCTCTATATAAGGCTGTTCGATCATTATTTATATTTTCTTTTGAGGTTGATTACCAAGGTGAAGTGGTTCCATCTTTAAAGTTTGAGGTTGTAAATAAGACCGGCGATGGGAGGGGCTGGCCCTGATCATACACGACTCAATTAGAAATAGTTAATAGATGAAATTTTACTCAAGCAAGTGAATGGAAAAAATGGGTTTATAGATGAAATTTTACTCGAGTAAGTGAATGGAAAAAATGGTCCATAGGAGCATATAATGTTTTTAATTTTACTTTTAGCCAAGGTTTAAAAATCCGTTCGGCAAGTTGAACCCGCAATCTGGAAAACCAGTCTGGGTTGGCATCACAATTCTGAATCAGCAATCTGGTAAAAAGAATTGGTCATTAAAAAAATAAAAATTGCAGCAATAAAAAAAAAGTGAGACTCGATTAACCGACTCCCTAACCGAACCAGCTATATTGAGTATTACAGATTCCCAATATATTGAGTATTCCAGTGATTTTTTTTTTTTATTTTAAACATTGATTTTACGTGCTACGGTGTCTCGTTGTTATCCTTCACCCAAATCACAAAGGAAATGTTCTCACCATGAACAATTGTTTGGGGTTTTTCTTTTACCGAAATCATCTTATACGTTCAAAGTTGGGTTCAAGGAGCAAAGCTGCAAAAACTTTAATTGTATAATTCAAACAAGAATTGTATGCAATGAAATTATTAGTTTTGATACACACACGTCACGAGCACTCAAGTCATAAGATGTAAAATTGATTAAAAATAAATAAAATATCGTCATATGTAAAATTCAACTGATCAAGTGTGCCACTTGCATTAGCATTAGGGTGCGGTTTGTATAGAGGTTAGGCTCTAAACAATCAAATTAGAGCCCACCTTCAAATAGTGTTGAGAAATATGGTTTCAATACTAAAAACCTTTGTGATAGCCTTATATTATATTTTCATCTTTATTTATAAAGTTTAAAACTTCAAAAATAGTGTAGATCAAGAGATCTATGAAAAACTAGAAAATATTGAAAATTGCTGATCCAAAAATGAGTTACAAAATATACTATTTTCAAAACTTGAAATCCATTTTTTTCTCATGTCCATGCATCTTGATGGCGAGATGATAAATTTGAGGATATTCGGACATCAAAACAACATCTTCTAGTGAAATTTTTGAGGTAGGCTCCAATTTGATTCTTTAGAGCCTCAACTCTATATAAACTTTTCCCTTAATATTAATAGCTCATGAACTTTTTGCATCAAATATAACCATCTCAATGTATAGATTGATACAAATACCACAAACATAGTTTTTTAAAAGTATAGTTTCATTATACTATAATGACATGATATCATTTATCATATATACTTCCCCCACCATCCAACCATCCAATTCACATATCAAATGAGCCACTAACCATTTGATCTAGGTTCGGTGCCTCAGAATATTTTATTTTTTAAATTTTTTTTGTACAAATTTGATGAATATAAAACTTGGTAGACATCATCTTCTCAATAAGGCGCACCTAAAAAAAATATTAAAAAGAACTTTTTGATAAAATATAATAATCAAAATATCCCTTAAAATTTTAAAAGGTATTTTGATCATTTTATTTTATTTTAAAAAAGATGATTACTTTTTGTTTAAAAAATTATTTTAATATATAACTTAACTATTAAGCAATAACAAATTTGAAATTTGTACAAAAGTACAATAACATTTTAGAAGTTAGTGTCTAGAATTTTATTTGCAAAGTGCTTGTCTTTTAGTAAAAATTTCAACTTTACCTTTTATAGAGATGACAAAAGTACCCTTTATCTCGTAGTAATATTTACAAAACTGCTCTTATTAAATGATGATGATATCACAAAAAGTAGCTTTTTTTAAAAAAAAATAGATTATCCCTTCACAACTCTCTCTACCTTTAACCTTTGTAATTTGAAGGGTGGTGAAATTTAGATTATCCCATATATATATATATATGCAAAATGATCCTGTGAGTCAGTGGGCTCACAAGAAAAAATAAGCCCAACAGCCCAAATTGAATCCGAACCTATCGGACAATCAAAGATGTACAATAGTATTTTAATTTTAATTTTTTTTCTATAAATCCAAATCACTTGAAATTTTAGACATGCAATATTCTCATCAAGCCGCATATAATAAAAATATAAAAATAGTAATAATCCGCAAAAAACAATTAACCAAAATACCTTCGAAACTTTACGGGGGTATTTTGATCAATCTTTAATGTAAAATATTTTTTTCATATTTTTCAAAGATTAACTTATTTTTAATAAACACATGTCTAAAATTTAATTTGGATTTGTAGAAAAAAAATTAAAATTCAAACACTATCAGGCATCCGTGATCATCATATCAGCCAGATTCAATCAAGGCCGTTGGGCTCATTTTCCTATATATATATATATATATATATATATATATATATATATATATATATATATATATATATGTTGTCAACCTACAGGCTGACTACTACAGTGTTAGCCAATGGCCCAGATTGAATCTGGACCGATCTGATGGTCACAACCTTATTTCGTATTTGAATTTTTTTATTTTTTTCTACAAATTCAAAAAAATTCAAAGGTATTTTGATCAATTTATATTTTTTGAATTATTTTTTAATAGTTTTATAAGATTCTACTATTTTTTATGAATAGCAATTCAAAATTTCAAATGATTTGGATTTGTATTAAAAAAATGAAAATTCAAATACGAAATATGATCGTGACCATTGGATTGAGCCCAAATTGAATATGGCTAACACTATAGCCGCTGACTATTATATCTATTGCGGTACAACCACAAACAAAATAGCTCCTTGGCAATCATTTTTTCATGTTAAACCGCTATTCATTTCACTTAAGGCATTAGAAAGTGTTTTTCTATACAGAAGAAAAGCCTTACATAACTCCTATATGTTAAAATGAATAGTATTTTCGCCTATAGGCTCTCCACCATCCGTTTTTATTGCACGGTGGGGATTTGACACTACCACGGACTCAAGAAAAAGAAGAAAAAAAAAAAAAAAAAAAAAAAAAGGAGGCAAACGAAAATAATCTTGTAGTGATTTTTAGGTGGTTCCCAAAATATCAGATCGGAAAAAGCCTCCTGCAGGAACGTGTTATACTCATCTCTTAAAATAGAAGCATATTTTCTAAGTCACTTCACTTAAGAAGATTAAAAGTTCGCATAAAAACTAAAGTTCCCATTGATAAGAAGAGCAAATTTTATGGATATTTGGACTTTGGAGTCTCGTTATTTATTACGAACTAGCAGTAAGGGTAGCAGAGTTCAAAACTCGATGATGAGTAGGCCGATTCTGATTAAGACAGTGGGTGGATGGATCCGGTTTGACGGATCCCAAATTTGTGCTGATTACCCTGGTTTTCAACTTTTTCTTTTTTTTCCCCTTCCCTAATATGTAGCACTATCCAACTCAGGAATTGCCTAAGTTGGACAGAGCGCATCAGAATCATATCTCTAGCAATTCAGGGGCCAATTCAGATTTTTAAAATACTAACAGGTAGTAACAGCGTTACAGAAGAGAATAGGATTCCAAAAGTGGTGTGGACTTCTGCACATCACTCAAATCTATAAACTGTGAAAAACACCAAACAATCTGTGTACTTCTGTAGACAACCACATAGCGCAGTAAATCCTTTGTTTGTTTCTGGTGAGCTTATACCAATAAAATGTACAAAGAAAAGAGAGTGAGAAGTTTTCGTAAGTTGCTCAAAACGTTACACAATATGGGACCAATGCCACAAAAAGCACAAAAGATATAGCAGACTGGTATAATTAAATAGAATTTACAGGAAATTAAGAGCTAAACAAAATCAAACAATTTGATAAAAGTGCTACAATAGTAGTATAGTAATAATGGGACAAGAAAACAAGCTTTTGAAGAGGAGCAGACATCAGGAAAAATGTCTCCTAAACTGAGACAAATGACAAAAAATTTGCGGTGACTTATATGGAAAATATAACATAGCTTTTTGTAAATTATACAAATACAATATATGAAATTTAAAATTACTAGCACACCCGTAGTTGTAGCGGCAAACCTGGCAGTAACAATAACAAAAATAGCAGTAGCAAGTGATGAACAGAATTTGAGAAGCATAAATGAAACCTTATATCACAAACCACCAACCGAGAGAAGCAGTGATAAATTTACATTTTTTATATTTATGTACCAACATAACTTAAAAAAGTATTGCAGTTAAAAAATTGCAACTCATTGAGCTCAAAAGGAATAAGAGATTGAGTAAACCACATATATCAGAATGGAGAAGTACCAGTTATTTTAGGTAACCATCTCGCCGATCCTGCTCCTCAGATGCTTTGTTGGCAGCTTGCACGGATTTGAACCACAAAAAAGCCTACGTTGATATTTCAATTTAGAGGATAAAGAAAACGTACATTGCTATTTAATCTAGAGGAAAAAATAGTATGAAACCTGGTGAATTAAAAAAATATCAAATAGATCGACTTACAGAAGTGGGTACACCAGTAATGGCGAAGAATCCTAGCAGAGGAGCATAAAATATGCTATCTGAATTGATTACTCCAAAAACAGGCCTTTGATTAGCATATTCAAAGACAGAACCAATCTGTAGCCATGTCAAAATAACAATTTAATTTAGCATGTGAGATCTGAACTGAAATCAGCACTGAAGTCTCTCCCTCCCTCCCTCCTTGTGTGTGTGCACGTGTTTGTCTGTGTGCGTGAACGCACACAAGGAAAAAATGAATTTGCAGAGATTTTTTGGTCAACTAACATTCTTAGTCTGATTTTGGCTAGTTGAAGCCACTCCGGTTATATCTTCAAGTGTAAGAAACTTACCACATCAGATAGTTCCTATCAATGTTTTTATATTCGCCTCAGGCCAGGAACTTGCTGCTGCCCCAAGGTGAGTTACTTGGACGAGTCCGATTGGACTCGCCCCAGCAATGTACACCATGGAAAAAGGTTAAGAAATAAAAAATCATTAAAATAATAAAAAATATCAAAAATTAAAATAAGTACTAGAATGCACTGAAACACTATAGAAGAGGAAAAAAATATCTAAAAGAGGGATTATTCGAAAATTTAATGTATACCCTGAATATTTCAGAAAAATCAAGAAAAGGAAAAAATAAAAATTGGATCCAGTGAGAAAAAAAGTTCCCAAATCATCTTTAAAATCATCTAAAAACCTATTTCTAAATATTTTCTGGTATTTTATCATTGTTCTATTTTTTTTACTTTTTTTTTTTGTTGTGCCTGCTTAGTTGGGCGCCCCAATTCGCCTCGCTCTATGGGCGAGGTCGAGTAACTCAGCAGAGTCCACTCTTAAAATGCTGGTTCCTATAGTTAAAAATCCATGATGAAATAATAACAGCACCAAGAGTATTGAACTCTTAATCAAGAATGGCCATAGTTGATGAAAGAATCTCACTTTTTCATTAAAAAACAATCCATTCACCACTGATTCGAAAAGACAACCACTTTGGACAAAGCCCTAACAATTTATTCAGATCGCTAGTTAGCTAAATCAGTAAAAATACCGCTGCAATGGCAGTTATGGCAGAGGCAAGAAGATAGGCATAAAAGGGAATCTCAAAAGGGGATTGAGAACCATCAGCTTTTCCATCATCACGAGCCCAAGGAGGAGGCTCATCCGAATCAGGCCTTGCCCAAGATGGGATTGTTTCATCTGTCTGACTTGGTTTCGCTGAACCTTCAGTGGCTGCCATTACTCTAAACATGAGAGCCTTTTTGCCCACTTGGCTTGAAGATCCATGGTTTATTTTCTTTAGAAGACCATACACATTTGATGGCTTTATCAGTAAGGTGGGATGCAATTTAAGATGCAATGGATCACAATTCCTCAGTGCATGAAGCACTAGATGTGAACAACATAAAGATAAAGAGACAGCCATTTACTCCTCCTCCCCTTCTCACCCTTCAGTGACTCCACATAAACAGACCCAATATAGCTGCAGAGAAATATACAGAAACAAAACTCTCAAAATATATATAAAGGAAAACTAAAATAAGCATAAATTTATGCCGATATGCTGGGATTAAAAATTACCAAAGATTAAAAAGATAGCTTCATTTTGTCCAAGCAATCATAAATGAATAGGAATAGAGACCAAATTTCTTGCACAGAAAGCAGACTGTATTTTTTTTGTAAGGCGACTATATCATTAGTTTAAAGATGAACTGAAAGATTTAACTCTCCCAACCCCCCTCAAAAACATAAATAAATAGATACAAGGATGATTCTTTTTTCTGCATAGTAGCAGGAGACTTGTTAAATCATCTCAAAAAACAAAAACAGGCAATGAAGAAATCGAAAGGGCCACAAACTTAGTGAGACTTAGTCATCATGGCAGTATAAAGATTTCATTTTTCAATCATATCATTCTTACAGGTTTGAACTTGGAAAGACAGTACCGAACAACACACAAAATATCAAAATGAATGCACAAAATACATACTCCCACCCTGCTTGACTAGATCTTTTTTGTAAATAATATTAAAAGTATATATGAAGTCAAACTCCAGGAGTAAAGAGTACAAACAGACAGAGGCATATACATGAAAGAGGAGGATACAGGGAGAGAAAAGCAGGCATAAAAAAGGGGAAGGGGAGGGTTGGGAACGCAAGAGAATTAAAGGAAAAACAATATGCGTAGTAGTGAAATGGTACAAAAGACCGAGGGAGGGCTCCTCTATATTATTGCATAAACATGTCAACTGTCAGACCCACACCATCTTGAGCCCATTTTCAAAGTCTATATTGGCTTCTTAGAGGATGTGAAAGAACAAAACCATAAGTGACCACATCCCTGTAACCTCATTAAAATACAATCAAACTCCATGGGATAGGTTAGATACCTGTGACCCATCTGATAACATTGATGAGAGTCACCCCAAACGACTGATGCCTTGAGACAAAGCTCCGGTGAGTTCTAAAGTCCTATGAATAGAGCTCGAGCTTAAGCCTCTATCTGGTCTAATAGTCGCCCTGTGAACAACTGGAAAAACTCATCTACACCATAAAACTGCTGCTATAATATCTCTAAACTCTCCATAGACCAAGCAATTATTGTTCCACAAATTCTGTTACCCATTCAAGCCCTTTGTTAAGATGTGACATGAATGAGGCTAAAGCATGTCACTATTAATACACCTTAGGAATTTTAAACCAGAAAGGAAGGAGAATAATAGTAGGGGATTCAAAGAATTCAATAGCTTCAGTGAGGAAGGAAAAATCAGTAAAGCACCCCCATGGAGATTGAGGAGCATTTTTTATGAGATTCCTTCAGCAATTAGTGATTTTTCTGTTTCAATTCACCACTTGTAGAGTAAGACTAGGGTGCTAGCTGATAGATAGGCGTGGGAGGCACTCCATAAATCAGCTATTTTGAGTATCTTTTTTGTAGTCCATTAGGATTCTGTAATTGAGACAAATTTTGTAAACACGTACTTGTGATGCTTTTTGAAATATTAATGAAAGTATTGATTAGCTATAAAAAATGTTAAAAAAAGAAAAAGAAAAAAAAGCAACGACTGATGAAAGTAAAACAGTTCATGGGAATTAGCCTTGGGAACTTGTTAAACACCTGGAGAGGAAATACACCTAGGTACCAATGGATATAGTACGCACTATTAAGACCAGATGCTATGAATCTACCATATAAGACACATTTGGTTGCAAGATGGTACTCATAACCATATTCCATATACTATGAGAAGACCATTCCCCTGTGAGAAAGTGACAACTATTCAGAGTCTTTTTGCTATCAAGATTCAGGACCGTCAATGGGCAAGCAAGACGTGGTATTTCTATCAAACGTCCAGAAAAAATTTCTAATGTCCCCACCTCTGTTAACAAAAATGCCTAGGGAACATGTCCAGGAGTGGGCAGGGAGTCGCCTAGGTACTACGTTTGGCTAGACATTGCACATACCACGCATAACAGTCCCCAGTACTTGTACAAAACTTTTCTTTTAGAAGGAAACTGCACCAACATACAAGAAATGTGTACCAATTGAGTCGATTAGAAGTGTACAGAATCGGTAAATAAAAAAATGAATTTATACAAAATTTATTTCATTAGTAAAACAATGTGTAAACATCTTCCTATAAAATTTTGATGATTTTGATTATGACTTATCTACTTTTTTTTTATCATTTTCTCTATTTTATATTTCCCCCCTTCAATTTTCTGAGTTATTTCAACCTATAAATAATCGCCCCCCCAACCCCTCCCTTTTAACAATTTTCTGAGTTATTTCAACCTATAAATAATTTTTTTCCAAATTCCATTTTTCATATTTTCTCATCACTTTCAGACTTTTAGTGCTCTTCATGGTTCAGCTTGGTTTATTGATCTATTTTACTTGTAACTTTTTTTAAAAAAAAAATTCATAGGTGTTCTAGAAATGTACAATACTTGAGCAAGTACACCCAGACTTGCCCAAGTAACTCAGGCCCTGGTTGAAGCTGATAATTTTTCTATTTTCTAAGTTTTAGGTTTTTGTTGGCTTATACAGGGCTCGCCAAGTTACTCAGCTTCAACCAGGGCCTGAGTTTCAGGCCCACATCGAGCTTGAAAATATTGCAATTATGTGTTTCTGGGTTCTATGTGGCCATAAAACTAGTTCTCCTTATATATCAATTTCCATCATCCATGTAGTAGCAAATAGAATTAGCATCAAGGAATTATTTTTTTTCAATTAAACAGAGAAAGGAACCAATAATCACAATAAATGAAATCTTCCGGTTGAACTTTCGTATGAGAATCACATAAAGTGGAATATAATTCAAGATGCATGGAAACCCAAAGAATCAGAGAATGTTCAATAAAATAGATGAGAAATTACAGGGAACGTAATGAGATAAAAAATATGCTCCCAATTAAAACAAAGAGAAAAAAAATGGAAGAAAAAATAAGAGGTACCGTGGATATATGGTGCAGAAAAACCACAGCTGTGAAGCTTCAAGAGCAGAGTGAAGTTGCCGTCCTAAATAATTGAGAGCTCCAATGGCTCTTGGTAAATTAGGGTTTTGCAAAGATCAGGCACCCCAAACCAGAGCCTCACGTTGTAGTTCTGTAAAAGAAAAAACAGTGGTGCGATAATATTCGCGGTAAAATGAAAAACTGGAAATTTACGAAAATATTCCTTTGGAATTTAAAAATAAAGAAAAATACGCGGTTAGCATGCGGGGCAAGCCCGCACATGTAGAAATG